>NC_080393.1:695000-1036752 GCF_028751815.1 Salvia miltiorrhiza
TGAAACATTTGCAAATATACGTACCTCTTCATATAAGCATGTTGGAAGTTATACATGCTCTTTTCTTAATTTATATTATTATATAAATATAATTTAGTTTTCGATTTTGTTCGGTTTTTTGAAATATTAAACCAAAGAATCAGTTTTTTTGAAAAATAGAACCAAACCAAACCGAACCGAAAAACCTCAAAGATCAAACCATATTTTAATATATATTTCAAATTGTATCGATTCGATTATTCGGTTTTAGTTATTTTACTCATCCTTAATGGTAGGATGCTTATTATGAAATATTTTTGTGGAAGTTTTTAAGTCATAACCCTTCCCTTATGTTAAATGCGTCATCTTGATGAATAAATACAAAACTTGAATTTCAATTCTAAGCAAAAATTTCACCCTTTCTCCCATTTTTTCTGAACATAATTAATTTCATAACGTATGCAGTAACTCTGCACATCAGTGCAATTAATGTTCTCAATTCTCACGATAACATATGATTTTCATAATCAACCCCTATGTGTGGAGGCATATTTGATGTTTGTGTATTGTATAATCCGACTAGGGACAAAAATCAACAATTTATGATTGAAAACGTTGTATTTTAATTTCATCCTCAGGAAAGCATCCAAGTGATTGCGAACTTCTGTATGTGAACAATGAAGTTCAGGGTTCAAACTTCACTGCTCCCCTCCCTCCCTCCTATCTCTATTGGCAACAACTACTTTTTTTTTTTTTGATAAATTAACAGTATTAAATAAAAAAATTTAAAGGCCGCCTTGAGCATTAACCCCTTATACCGCTTGACCAACACACGCACACACAGTAACTACTTTTCATTTCAACATATATGGGTGTCGCATAAAGTTATATCTTATCGTCTAACGTTTCCCTTTCGGATTCTTAAAGACATGTTCAATTGTTCTCAAAGTGGTTGTGCCCACTTGATTCAATATTAACTTCATTGAAAATAATGAGAAAATTGTCAAATTCGGTCATCTATCAATACCATGGAATTGAATGTTTCTTGCTGTCTTTGATTTAACTCTCATTTTGCAGTGTCATCATGCATGCTATTATAATAGTGCCTTCAATTGTATGGATTCATTATTTTGTTGAATGAATTTTTCGCGACGAAAATTTCATTTTTATCAGCGAATTCATAATGTTTCACAGAGAATTTCAATTATCTTTGATTTTTTTTTTCTTTTTTTTCTTTTATGTTGAATGATCTATGAGAGAGAGAGAGATATTGGGTGCATGCAATAGTGTGGAAGAAAGTATTTAGGGCCTCTTGAATTTAAAGCTAAAGCTGTCAACTTAAACATCAAACAGCAGAAGGCCCGGCCCACCCAATAGCTTGTATTTTCAAATGCGTGTGTGTTGTAAATGTTTTTAATGAATTTGTACCCATTTTTTTAAATTTAATTTGCAAAGCAAAACAGCTGGTTCCATCTATAGGTAACATGGGTGCAAATTAAATGATCACCACATATGATTGGTGGAAAAACTAAAATATATATATATATATACACATATAGTGTGTGATTCTAAGTTCTAACGATAACTATAATTTTCGTAAGAATATGAAAATCGTTAAAATTACTATATCTTCTATAAAAATTAATGCATTCGCTGCCAAATTTGCACCATTTAAAAAAAATCCCGATTCAAACCCAGGTGCTGCCAGTGACGTAGCCAGAGGGGGGGCAGTGGGGGCACTGGGCCCCCCTGGAAATTTCAAAAAACACTAGGGGTATTTTAGTAATTTTATATTTAATATTAAATAAATACATAAATATTCTTATTTTAGTAATAATCCCAATTTTTCTCTACGTGTAGGAGATAAACTATTGAACGATTGTAAAACTAGTGTTTTTTTTTTGAAGGAGTAAAACTAGTGTTTTAAGGGTGCGTTTACTTTGGTTGAAATTTTTTTATTGAAAAATGATAAATAAGAAAAGTTGAGAAAATATTTTTCTCCTTTTTTTTATCATATGTTTTGCTAGAGATGAAAAGATGATAAAATGTTGAAAAATATTTTCACACCCATACCTTAGAATAATATTATCTAATATTGGAGAGAAAATGAGTGAAAAGGAAATGCCCGATAAAATATTTCAAACTGGCCAGAGAAAATTTTCCATCATACTCCCTCCGTCAACTAATTGTTGGTCTACTTGCCTTTTTTGTCCGTCCATCAATTTATGTCATATCTATTTTGGGTAAGTTTATATTCAAATTTTAATCAAAATTGTGGGTCCCTTTAATAAATTGTGGCCTAATTGCATTGACTTTAATAAATTGTGGGTCTCTTTCTCCACTCAACTAATAAAAATACATTTTTTCTTAAAACCCGTGTTTTGCCTCCTAGGCCAACAATTAGTGGACGGAGGGAGTAATAAACATGTGAAAATGGTGGAAAATGGATGAAAATATATTTTTTCTCTGTTTTTCCATTAAAATAAGTGTATTTGGTAATAAAATGAATAAGTGATTAGATGTTTTTTGCTTATATTTATTTCATATTAAAAAATTAAAATAAATTTAGCTGGGATGGTCCAAAAATAAATATTGATTAAATTAGTTGGGACGGAGAGAGTATTTGGCCCCCCCTAACTAAAAAGTCTGGCTACGTCACTGGGTGCTGCATTCATCCATCGTAGATATGATCGAAAGATTGAAAATGGTTCTCTGTTTTTATTTTATTTATATATTAGATTTAATTTCATGGAAAATTATATTTTTCGAGAGAATTGGAAATAACAAACAAATCAATAAATTCTAGAACATTAACCCAACATACCTCATGAATAGACAAATCTAGTAAATATGGTGAAAATCTCGCCCCCTTCATGATTCGAATCCAAATCAAAATATTTGTTCATACGGCACAATGATTTGTTCATAAAAATTATTGACTTGTCCGTCATTTTTTCTCACGCGTTTTCTATTATCTAAATATTTAGCATTTTCCATGGAACCTTTATGTCCGTATAGGTGTATATAAAGAATAAGAACTTAAAATATATAGAAATTTCTGGTACCTTTGGCCGGTCTTAATGGGAACTTGTTTCTTTGTGCAACAATTCCTTAGTTCATAGTTGTCTCACCTAGTTGACTTAGCTTTTGTCTGGATAAGCTTTTGAAATAATTCCAACATCTTGCAAGAAGTCATATTTCGTTTGACTTTCTAAATATAGGAAGAATCAAATTATGGATCATCTTGCAAGAAGTTATTAAATAATCGTGAACTAAATGTTCAAAACCATGCAAGCATGCATGGTGATATATACCTTATACTCCTTCCGTCCCAACTTAAATGGTGCACTTCTTTTCGGCATGGGAGTTAAGGAGAATATAAGATTGTAGTGTAAAAGTGTGTAACGGTGTGTGAGGCCACATTGTTTGTAATGTAAAATTATTGCCAAAAATAGAAACGCACAATTTTAATTGGGACAGCTCAAAAAAATGAATACGTACCATTTAAGTTGGGTCGGAGGAAGTATGAATTAATGGGCGGTTCTACTTAATATGTTCATTAATAGAGAATACGTGTTCACTAAGTCCTTAATATCGATGCTTAATTTATTTATTTTTATATTTTTTAAGAGGGATCGATGCTTAATTTATTACTCCCTCCGTCCCATATATATAGGCTTGTTTTCCTTTTTTGAATGTTCCATTTATATAGGCTTATTTCCATAAAAAGTAATATTTTTTTACTCATTTACTATTATATCCCTATTTAATTCTTTAATTTACTCCCACTTTAATATATCATTAAATAATAAATATGGGCTATGAAATTTACTTATATATTTTCATTTTCAATGATTTTTTTAATCCCATATGGGACGGAGGGAGTATTAAATTGGCTATACCCATACTAAAATATAAAAGCTCTAATTTTATGATTTTATAAATTAAAATTTCGTAACAGACACTACGCCAGATTCGCTCATAGATAACGGATTTTATCCGTTATCTATGTGCGAAAACATCCGTAATATATAATGGTGTAATGTATGTGGATTTCATACATAACGGAGATTTAAGCGTTATCTATTCTATTATACATAACGGATTATATCCGTTATCTATAGTATTATATCCGTTATCTATTCTATTATACATAACGATTGTTTATATATACGTAACGGATTATATCCGTTATCTATTCTATTATACATAACGGATTATATCCGTTATCTATAGTATTATATCCGTTATCTATTCTATTATACATAACGATTGTTTATATATACGTAACGGATTATATCCGTTATCTATAGTATTATACATAACGTTTCAAACCGTCATGAAAGTTTAATATTCACTGTTATGTACACACCTATACATAACGGTTTTTTGATATTAATAACGTTTGGTAATCCGTTATGTATAACGTTTTTGACCGTAATTAGATTTCTATTTCTCCGTTATCTATTAATTTATACATAACGGTATAAATGATAAAACCAACAATAATAATATTATATATCATCCAAAATATTTAATTTTATATTATTATCATAAAAAAGAATTCATACAAGATTTGAATATAGTCAAAATTCAACAACTGCTTTATCTATACTATTATTCCTTACAAAAATACTAAACATATTAAATATGTAACTAGCTAGCCATCCGGTACAACTTTTCTTGTTAATTCACAAGACTCTTCAGCTCAACGTACGGCTCATTTAATCCACCACAAACCTGCCACAAAATCATACAAAGAGCCAACCACGAATCACAATGTAGAGCATCATGATAAACACTTAAAAAGCATATTAAAGTAATAACAGTAATCAAACTTAATCAGATAAACGTGACTAAACATGCTTCTGAACATGATTAAACATTATACAAAAAAAACCGGCTACCTACACATATATGCATTAACTACTAGATGAAAATCCATACCTGAAGTAACAGCCTCAGATTAAATGATGTGTTTCTCTACTCAACATCTTTTAGAATAAATTTGACCGTAACGGCAAGAACCTTAAGAAACCATGGTACAGTACATTAGAAATGCAGACCCACTACATGAAACAATCAAGCTTCTATTCTGACGCATACCTTGGTGCTGAGTCAACGTCTCCCAACAGCCATTCACTTGTTTTCTTCAATTTCAGAAATCCGCCTTCACTTTCCTGCCCAAAAATCTAAATTGTTGATAAAGCAAATAGAGAGCATTATAAGAAATGGAGCTTGAGGTGACTTGTGCATAAATTAAGCAACAAAAGAAGTGCACAAGCTCCGTTGAAAGTCATAATATGTTGCCTATCTCTCATGGTGACTTGTGCACTTCTCAAAACTAGAGAAAGAGAAAGAGAGCTGATGAGATCAAATGATATCAATATTAGCCACTTGACACTCCCCACAACGTAGTCATACAATCCAAGTGCTACGTACATTCCAATAAACAAAGTTCGTTATATAATTTAAACCTAACAAACAAAGTCCTAAATATGTAGAGATGCACAAGTTTGTTATAAATATTCTCACCAACAAGAAATATGGATGTTCCCTACTTCACTTTAAATCAGATGATATCTCCAATGCCCTATTCTGAAATTAACTAAACAGTTTAATCAGTTCCTTAAATTGGCATCAAACCAAAGTAAGACATACGAGTAGGTTCAAAACAATTAGCCCATGCAACAAAATGTGATCGAGGTCAGATTACCAGAGACATAATACCTGATGTGTGAACCTTCGATCAGGGCTCCCGAATATACGAGCTAACCCAAAATCTGCAAGTTTAAGTTGCCCACCAGGTCCGAACTAATATAAGAAAAATCCAGTGAAGTTGCATGAATCAGATTGCAAAACCTCTTGTCCATACTCTTTATGTCGAGCAGAGGTTACACGGAAATCACCATTTTAATCTTCAACGATTTCAGGCAAGACTGTCAGCATCTCCAAAACAGCGGCATTTCCATTATTTGGCTCTGTAAATTCTTTTAAGAGATAGAAATGAATGTACAATGTGGAAGGAGAGAAAGAGATATAGGGATCTCACTTCAGGGTTCCGATCATTGAGAAGAGAAGCATTGTTGAGAAGCAAACATTTACTACCAAAAATGTAATGAGGCTAATCTGTACAAGCAATAGAAGCTCGATAACCAACACAGCACCGTCATCATCAACCATATGGAAAAACACATGGGAACCCAAATCTATAGATATAGTAACACAAGAAAGGGCATGTAAGTGTAACCCCTAGGAAGTTGTTTACTTTTTGAGGATTTATAAGTTAGATGCGATGCATATCCTCCATTTAATCACTTCAAACCAAATAATCAAGGGCCTTTGATATAAAAATAAACAACAGATATAGTTTGATAGTAAAAGTAAACATCAGATTAGTTATAATAAAAAAATACATCAGAGTGATAATGAGAAGGAAAACGGAAGCAGCAGAATCATATGATAATGAAAAAAAAGTGAAAATGGTTGGCATTTTTTCATACTTTGCTCCAGATGCAATGACTGTTTTGTGCACCTTCATACCGTAATACCCTTTTCCACCAAATGCTGGAAGAAGCGACGGATGTGTATTCAGTATGGCCTTTTGATAAGCTTTGATCAACTCAGTAGGAATAAGCTTTATCAAGAAGCTACACTATGTACAGGAAAAAGGAAAAGCAAAAGACTTCAATCAAATACGTAGTCAAACAATCATAAAGTTTATTCTTTTGGCTACATATTTCTTTCTTACAGAAATTCATACTGACCAAGTGAAATGCACTATTTCCTTCTTTTTATAAAGCAACAATAGTACTAACCAAGATTTTGTCATCCTGCATAAGAAAGAAACATGACATGAATTAAACAACTATAGATAATCAGATTATATCAGCCAAAGGTTTAGGCCCATACCTCTGCAAGTCCAAATACAAACTGAACCTACCCATCAAATTAAACAAGCGAAATGGTGATAACTCAAACTTTATCTTTGGAAGAGAGACAAAGGCCCACGATACAGCTCCCACCCACGGTTCTGTTGGTATGAGTCGCAGTTTCACCCATAGTTCCCCATCAATGTCAAAGTCCCGCACACCAACAGGCACAACAATGGGAAGGATGCTAAAGTTAAAGAAATATATATAAAAGCCAAAAGACCAGACAAATTGAATAAAACCACAAGTGCAGAATTACAAACCACTGATCTTGGATCAAATATATGCCTAGAAAGCTCAGACAGCATGGGAAACTAATAATGCTCAGCCAATTTGCAAGTTTCATCTACTAGGCTATCTACAACAAAGAACCTATCGATATAAGGCCCTGAAAATGAGAAGAAATAAATAATTGCTAGATTCATCAACAGAGAGTTTGATTTAAATAAGAAAATAAATAATAGTGAACAACTAAGGCTACACACGATGTTTCTCCTTTGAAAAAGAACAAATTTATATAAAATCCACAAAATCATTCCAAATTAGTAATGCTTGAAATCATACCTATAAAGACGAATCTCTGATATGTATAGGAGACTATCTCCATCGTCTCCACTAATTTTATTTCGCATCTCCATTGTCGCCGCTTTCTTCTTCGATCGACTGTATTGGAACTTATTAACAAGAAGATCTAATGAACCGAATACTAGTTAGAGACCTGATATGTTTATCAACCTATATATAAAACTCAGCAGCACTCACAAATATAACCAAGAATAACTAACAATGAATCATGTGAGTCCTCACTACAAGACTAAAATGCCAAAGTGGAAACATACTGGATTAATATAATTTGCAAAAGATTAGAATTTTATGGAAAGTCTAACATACCACAATCTCTTCCAGCTCCTCTTTTGCCTCGTCAACACCAGCAACATCAGCAAATGTAATAGTTTCCCCTTGTTCAGAAGCAATGTAACTGCAGGCTTCAAGAGAGAAGGCACCTGATTCAAGGCAGAAGCAAAACGTTTCACTTAATTGGGGAAAATTGCACACAAGTTTCATCAGTTAATATAGATCAAGCCTGCAGTTACAAGGATAAGTGTGGCAAGAGTCCAAAGTCAATTACCAGAATTGAAGTTCGAAAATTCATCAGAATCCACAGAATTAATCCAGAAAAAACAAAAGTAAAAAATAAAACTATTCAATAATTCAATTTTTCGATCTGAGGAAAAGCTTTCGGCTTAACACCAATTTCGATCTGTTTACTCCTCCCCACACCTAGGGTACTGGCCGGCAGCCGCACCGGAAGGGGAAGTCGGGTAGCGGGTAGTCGCCGCTGGAAACTGGAAGCTGGAAGGGGGTAGTCGCCTCCGCCTCCAAGGACGACGCCTGTCGCCTGGGCTGCCGCCGGAAGGGGGCCTTCTTCTCGCCGCTGGAAACTGGAACCGAGAAGGGGGTAGTCGCCAGGGCTGTCGCGTCGCGGAAGGGGAGACGCCCGGCCCAGCCTGGGTAGTCCGCGACAGGCGGACGACACGGCGACGATGGGTGGACGACGGCACGGCACGGCGCGGCGCTGGACGGAAGGGAGGGAGGGACGAATGAGAGGCTGAGAGTGAGAAGAGCGGCGCGGGTAGGAATAAGGAGGAGTTGAGTTTCAGATGTGTTAGGGTTTAGGGTTAAAATTAGAAAATTAATCATACATAACAATTTTCAAAATATGTATACATAACGGTTTAATAAACCGTTGTAAATAATACTCATATATAACGTTTTTCGTAACGTCGGAATAACCGTTATAAAAAGACGATCATAGATAACGGTCGGCTTAACGGTTTTGTAATACCGTTATGTATGTAACTAATAGATAACGCACAAACTTAACGGTTTAACTCAAACCGTTATCTAAGCGTTTAGACAACACTACATAGATAACGGTTTTTCGTCAAAACCGTTATCTTTTCCTAAAATGCGCTCATACATAACGGTTTTTTAAAAAAACCGTTATGTATGCAGTGTTATGTATGTGCATTTTTGTAGTAGTGAGATTCACTAAGTTCTTGCACAAGTATTATTCTTATGTATAAATCAAGTGAACAACAATTGAGCTAATTAAATTGAAGATTAGACAAATCTACATATCAAGGTGCTTTCCTTGTCATTTACCAAGGTTTCATATCCCCCTTGACAAGAAAAGAAAAAAAAATTAATGTATGTCTCCACATGAACTATGATCATAACACTATGATCTCTAGCAACAAACTTCATGCCCCCTCAACAAATCCCACAACCAGAAATAATGTAGTAACTAATAATATGAATTCCAAAAAAAAAAAAAAAAAAGCAAGAAATTGTTTGAATCAAATCAACTAATTAATGGTGGCCACCCTAGGCACCTCCACCGGAAAATCATGAATCTCATCCATCCACGGATTCTTCTCCTTGGCCGGATCGACGGTCCTCAGCGCCCGCCACACGGCGCTGTTGCACTTGAAGCCGGACCCGAAGGCGATCTGCCACGTGCGGTCGCCCCTCCGGATCCGGCCCTTGGCCTCCGTGTAGGCCAGCTCGTACCAGAGCGAGCTGCTCGAGGTGTTCCCGAACCTGTACAAGGTCATACGCGAAGGTTCCATGTGCCACTCGCTGAGGTCGAGGTTCCTCTCGAGCTCGTCGAGCACCGCCCGCCCCCCGGCGTGGATGCAGAAGTGCTCGAACGCCAGCTTGAAGTCCGGTATGTAAGGCTTGATCTGCATCTTGAAGACCTTCCGGGCGACGAGGGTGACGAGGAAGAGGAGCTGCTCGGACATGGGGAGGACGAGTGGGCCCAGGGTGGTGATGTTGGTCTTGAGGGCCTCGCCGGCCACGGCCATGAGGTCCTTGGAGAGGGCGACGCCCACGTGCCTGGCGTCGTCCTCCTCCTGGAAGACGCAGCCGTAGCTCTTGTCGTCCGCGCCCTTGTGGGTGCGGACGGTGTGGATGAGCTGGTACTTGGCGCGACGCCGGTCCGCGGGGCGGTTCGAGAGGAGGATGGCGGCGCCGCCCATGCGGAAGATGCAGTTCGAGACCAGCATCGACCGGTTGTTGCCGAAGTACCAGTTCAAAGTGATGTTCTCCATGCTCACCACTAGCGCGTGCGAGTTCGGGTGCACCTGTTTTCGATAATAGTGGGTATTGTTGTGAGTGAAATAATAAGAATATTGTAAATAAATTAAAATGATAAAAGTGATAATAATATTATGAACGGAGAGAATATTAGTATACGGCCAAAAAGTTCGGCCACTTAACGCCGCATAAATTGCCGTAATAATATAGTAATTAATTAATGTTACGTTCATGACTAGTTACCTATATCTCTACCCTATATGTGAATATAATATGTTTAGACATAAAATGATCAAATATATATTAAAAAAATCGACTCGAAATAAAAAAAAGGACTTAATTGGTTTTATTGTTTCCTCGTTGTAGCTATCTTTATAATTTTGTGTTTTTTTTGGTATTTTTTACGTGAAAAAATAATAAAAATTAAATAAAATATAAAAGTAAAACAAAACAATAAAATTAATTTTTTTTTATTATTTAGAACCAAAAAATTTAAATAAATCGATTTTTTGTTATATTTGATCATTTTATGTCTGAACGTATTATGTCCGAGTAGCACGTGCAAGCAATATTAATTAAATTGATTACTATTATTAGAAGATGTCGAAACCAGTTGCACAGGAGTATTTATGTTATTAGAAAACTTTACGTAACTTCTTACAAATTTTGATATATCGATAATAATATTGAAGGATAATTCAATAAGAATAAAAATGAGAAAATAAGTGACCTGCAAGAGCTGTTTAGCAAGATCAATGGAGATCAAGCCGGCGCTGCAGCCCATCCCGCCGAGATTATAGCTCAAGACATTCCCCCTCAGCTTGTACCGATTCACAACCATGGCGGAGAGCGACGGCGTCGGATTGAACAGGCTACAGTTCACCACAAGGATCCCTATATCCTTCGCCTTCACGCCGGTCTTCGCCAGCAGCTCGTCGATGGCGCCGAACATCACCATCTCCGCCTCCTTCCTGGCCTCCGCCATCGACGGCTCCGCCGGCACGCGCATCAGCGCCTCGGGGAAGTACGTCTTCTGCCCCAGCCCCGACCGCTCCAGAATCTTCTTCTGGAAGCCGAGATTCTCCTCCGTGAAGCTCTCCGCCTGCCGCGACCGCTCCATGAAGATCTCCTTGCTGCACATCACCTTCGCGTCGGGCTTGTAGCAGGCGAAGTCCACGAGGTAGACCCTCCGCGGCCGCGTCATGAAGTAGAGCGTGCCGAGGAAGACCATCAGCGTCGAGCACGCCACGACGGCGACGAGGTTGAAGCGCAGCTGCTCGTAGAGGAGGATCAGGTCCGCGGCGGTCACGGCGGAGAGGTTGACGGCGGCGATCGCGAGGATCGGGAGGAGGAGGAGGTACATCGCGTGCGAGATCGTGTAGTGGTAGCCGAGCTTCACGTATTTCAGCTTCACCGATTGGAGGAAGTTTGGGAGGTTGTTTCTCCCTCCAGCCGCCTCCGCGTCCACCGAGATCCTCCCCGCCGCCTCCGCCTCGCCATTCCCCATTTTCTGGAGCTTTAATTCGAAAAAATTAGGGTTTTGTGCGTGTGCTTTGTGTGTGAGGATTTGGGGGAGGAGGAGAAGAAGGTTTTTGAATGTGGTTGGGAAGTGATGATATATGAGTGTATTTAAAGAGTTTCTTTGACTTCTGACATAGGAAAATTTAATGGCTAATTTGGCCAACTACTATTATCAATGGAAATGGCTGTCGAAATAAATGGAGCCTTTATCTAATTTAAATAAATAAATATTGGAGTTTTGAAAATTCACGATTTCTAGTTATACCAAACATTAATTGCTCAATCTAACTACTAACCATCACCTTCCAACTGGAATTTCATTATTTGTGGAAGTAATCCTATATGTAGAAGCATTTTGTTAGAGATGATTTTTAATGAGATTTAAATAGATAAAGTTTTTCCATTTTTTGAGCCAACTTGGACGTCATCTTGTTAAGTAGCGTTCATGAGAATTTTTGGAGTTAAAGGTGAAACTTCGTGACAATGATACCTACATACACTCATGTGTAGTATTTTTCTGCAATTAGGGTTAGGTCTGTGAGAAATAATAATAATGAACAAATCAATAAATTAATTTTACGAGTAAATCAATGTAACTGATGAACATACGTCTCTGTTTAATATGTTGAAATTTTTGTCCTTTTAGGTTTTGAACTTGTTCTTATCAACTTATTTATAACAATTACTGACCTGTTCACGCCTTCTCAATTTCGCAAAAATATTTGCATTCTCAACTGATCTCATTTTTGTCTGTAAGCATACGTAGTTCTCATAAAACACTAAAAATATTAGAAATAGGATAATTAATCAAAAATTTCAAGGGTGTGATATATTAATTGATTCAAATTTCGCCACGCCTCTTATATTTACATCAATGATGATGACTACGCATGTATTAAATAAATAAATAAAACTCATTTAGTATTTATTACTCAAAGATAGTTAATTAATGATATAGTATAATTAAAAAGAAACGATCGATTTGATATTCGTGATAAAAGAATATCTTTTCCGTAGTATTTTTTCTGGGACATTCAATTTTACTAATTAATTACTGTGCATGCATGCTTTATGTAATCAATAGTTACTCTATAGTCTACACTACTAGAACTTGTTTTCTTATACTATATATTTTGATAGAAAACATTTATTTCATCAAAAAGTAAAAACATATACAAGAACTTTGGCTCATAAAAACATACACGTCTGCAATTTTTATCCATACAGAAATTGGTCATATATATATGTGATGAAGTGTAGTACACATTTTAATACTTCACCTACCTTAGGACAAGTTTGGTCAACAAAGTATGGAAGTGTAAGTGTATGAGTTGTTAATTTTATAGGTCATCAATTACATAATATTTCAAATGAATGGTTCTCACAAGGACTACACAACTCAAGACAGCTATATATATATAGAGAGAGAGAGGTCCAAGTAACAACCACTAAATAAAATAATAACATATAATCATTTTCAATTCTTCAATCATCAAGATTTAATTACGGTGGATACATCATTTTGATGAATGAATGCAATACCTAAGTTCGAATCCTGAAGAAAGTGAAAATTTTATGTTTTTCGAGTGCAATAAGTGAATGCATTAATTTCATCAACAACAATGCATTGATTATAATAGTTCTCATGTTCTTACGAAAAATATAGTTCTCAGTACTAGAACCGCGCTCTGTGTGTGTGCTTGCCGGGGGGGGGGGGGGGTACGTGTGTATCCAACATTATTCATTTCATTTAATTTATATCTAAAGAGAAAACGAGAGTGATTTTTTTATCATAGGTGACTCGTTCCGGCTCATTGATAGGGGTTTCTCATGTTTACCGATCAATCAATATATGGCAGCTCATACTCTCACGCAATTTACTGCGCATTGTTCAAGTCCAACTGTTTGGACGGGAAATTTCCCTAAATGGTTTAGGGATATTATAACTGAGGATCTTGATTGAGGTTTTAATATATATTCCTTAGCCAACTTATCCAAAGAGAAAAACAAATAAGCAAAAATGATGCACTGAAGAGTAAATTGCAAGCTTGAAGAATATCGTGCTAGAGGATTATAACCTTATTTATAAAATTTGTAACACAAGAAATCAACATGTGCTATATTTATGGACATTTGAGTTTCTTGCAAGTTTAAGATTTCCACAATTATTATCATATGCTTATTAATGTGATTGTGTGGTTTAATTTGAGGGTTGCATATATAGAACGAAAGTTGGGTCAAAAGTTTAACTATGTTGAACGGTGTAAGTTTCATTTAATAAAAGCTTAATTTTGGTTTTATGCATTGAAGTATGTTAAAATACTTAAAAACTCCAACTACTAATTGAACAAAAATTAAGTTGGGATAGAGCAAAAACTTAGTCAACGATGTAGGTAAGAAGATTTTCTCTTATATATTTAATCAATTGCCCAATTTTAAAGTTTTGTTAAGAAGATTAATTAAACGCATAAAAGGTTGCTTCTAAATTATGCCAACACATAATGAACCCATTTTTTTTTAAAGGCGAAACCAAACTCTATATATTAATGCATATCATCAAAAGCAACGTCCGTTAATCAGGGTGGGAATTCCGACTTTCAGACTATTACATCAGAAGAAGAAAAAACGAAATTCGCAAGAACATGAGCCGCTTTGTTACCTTCCCGCCGAACATGGCAAAATTTGACCACACAAAACCTTTTAGCATGAAGCAAATTAAAAACTTATCTTACTAGTACTAATATAAAAGGATAATGCACAAGTTATTACTAATATAAAAATGATAATTAATACACAATTACGAGAATTAAGAAGCGCCAAAAAGAAAAAGAAAAAAGCAGAGCCCTATTCTAACCAAAGATATATAATTAATAAAAAAATGTTTCTTGAATACTGTTTATTCTAGATAATTGTTTCATTAATTGGTACATAATTAATTCTTTTAACTTTAGTAAAAAATTGGAAAGTTTTAATCTTTTTTTTCGAGTTTTGATATTATCACATGCGACCAACTTCAAAATTTAAATTTTGAAGTTAAATTATCAATTAAAATTTTGAATACAAAATTATAGTAGGAAAATATATTAGCCGATATTCATATACAAAATTAGAGTATGAAAAATACGAATCTAACAGTGGCTGTTCTGATTAGCTACGAATCTAAACCATGATACAAATAATAATTAATGTAGTAATAGTGTAATACTACTATATATGAATCCTAAAAGTAAATGAAAATGAAAAATTCTTGACATTAATTGTGCAAGGCAAAAGCTTCTGTGCATTCAGATGCACTTTACATTCGTCACGATCAAATTTAACTAGTGTATATAGCTCGTTGAATTTTGATGAAAATCATTTAATGATGTTATAAATTTTCTAAAATAAATCCTAACTTATTAGGGTGATGCTCTAAGATATTATTTATAAAAATTGTATGTCCTTAGGTTTCGATGGAGAATAATTTTACATTATAAATAATTTATAATGTAAACCAATATTACGAGCCTAAGGTTTCACAAAAGTGAATTGAAAAGAAAAAGAAAAGAAAAAAAAAAGAAGCCAGCGACAAATTCTTGACCGAATTGTGATTGCCCTAATAAAAATTTAGTTAGAGTTTATTAATATTCAATTATGATTTATCATTTTTTATTGAATTTGTAAACTATTAATTGTAATTAGTATTCACTGCTCCTTGTTTAAAAAAATTAATGTTCAATTAATGTATTTATTATCCAATTAACTAATTAAACGTACATAAATGAATAATAGATAAGACCGGGCCGGATGCAACGAATTATGAATCTCATCCATTGACAAATTAATGAGAAAAGACAAAATATAAGTCTAAATTAAGGGGGGTGTATTCGTTGTGGATTTCCACAGACTTTAAAAAGTCCATGGAATTTAAATTCCATGGAATTCACATAGAGTCCAGACGACTTTCAAAGAATTCGTGGTTGGATTTCACCCCGATTTTCACTGATTTTCGAAGAATTTAGGGGATAATTCTGGAATTGAAATCCATGATGCCAACGCCCGCTGAGTCCCAGCGACCGCTGGGAATCCAGCGACCGCTGCAACATGGTATATTCAAGACAAAAACATTACAGGCATAGTTTCAAACACAGATCAGTTTTACAACATATCTGGTGAGTAATAACTGAAATATTTATCTAAGATGCCAATATCATGGACTAACAATCAATCATAATCCTTAGATAGGACAACGATGACCTACGAGATATAGTTGGACACACTAATGACCAATGGAGGACTTCTCACTTCAAGTACGTAACAATGATGCACAATTAACATTATTTGTAAGCACAACAATCTACCTCGATTCATCCAGTAAAACTGCATAATTCTATACTACCAGCAAGAAAAGGGCGCGGCAAACATAAAATATAAATCACAGAATAAAGTAAAAGTCAGACGCTATACCTTGGTCAATAACAGTTTGTTTTCCCCTTATCGACTGAATGGCATCTTTCACCGTTTTCAGAGAAAGTTGAAAATCCTTAAATAATTGCTTCCCGACCAGTTATCCTCTGCAAAACCAAGAACTAAATGCTCTACTGAAACAAATGAATCACCAAACTCTTTCTTGTACTCCCTGGCTCGCTGTATCAGCCCTTCCAGATCTCGTCCTAACATTGATCCAGCTGAATCTCCAAGAACCTGGTATATTTTTGAAACCCATGTGGCTTGTAAATTACCAAGTCACTTGCTGGGCTGGGCTGCCTGGGCCCAGCGACCGCTGCAACCCAGCGGCCGCTGGGAACCCAGCGCACGTTCAAATCCAGCGTCGGCTGGACTCTCAACGGTGGCTGAGTTCCAGCGGTCGCTGGCTTCTTGGCCGCGGCCGCTGGAACTCAGCGCTCGCTCAAAACTCCATGGATTTCAATTCTCGTGGTTCTTAGCCGGATTTCGTCGTGTGTATTTTTTGGATGAAATCCATGAAAGTCATTCCGGATTTGAAGTCAATGGAATGACGAATACACCTAGATTTGTATGGATTTTAAAAAGTCTGAAACGAATACACCCAGATTTATATGGACTTTTAAAAGTCTTGAACGAATACACCCAGATTTCTGCAGACTTTTAAAAGTCTGGAACGAATACACCCAGACTTTTAAAATCCATAGAAATCTATTAAACTCCACAACGAATACACCCCCCTAAGTTTAAGATAAAAAAAAGGGAGGGAAATAAAGTTTAATTAATTAACTCTTCAAAATAGTAATTAAGAAAAGTATTTAGTTAAATTAATAAACAATTTTTATTAGGGATGATTTATTGGTCTGCGCCGCGTATTTAAATATGTGGTACTTAAACATGTGCCCCCTAAGTCCAATATTTAAGGGTAATAATGATGTGCCTTTACTCGTAGAGTGACTCAATAATATAGTGATAACGACAATTTCACAATTGAAATATTATGATTAATTAGTTCTAATTTCACAATATTTGTTTATTGATATTTTGTGCCTACTTATAAATAAAAATTGCAAGTATTCAATTTTCTCGAAGAAGATAGGGGTCTTGGCAAATAAAATCAGGAATTAGTTCGAGATTACACTTTTAACGTGACTTTTGAAGTGCGGCGAATTAAATCAGCACCTTCTAAATTTCTACAATTTCATCTCCCAAGTATTTTTGTTTTTTCTGATCGTTGGATCGTTGAATTGGAGCTTACATGGATTAGTAAAGACGATGTCGTTTTTGTTAGGCCTAGCTAGATGACGTTGTTTCGTATAGTTTCAATTAAAAATTTTCTCAAATTATAAAGGGATTGCATCATGTTATCTGCACCTGAATTTTCAATACTCAATAATTTTGTTGCAAATAATATCGTAACATATATGAATATTATGTGGCGAACTAATTCACGTAAACTTCAACTCAATAATTCAGCGACCGAAAAAATTGAAGAAATGAAAATAGAAAAGTTAAAATGATGATAATTTAATTCGCCACACTTTAATAATTATGTTAAAATTACAATGTCGAACTACTTCGTGATTTTATTTGTCAAAACTTGTTAGAAATATTATGTGATTTTGATTAGGTATACTCGGCTCAAGGCAAGTGAATGCTATGAGAGAGAGAGAGAGGAATTGGGTTGAGCTCATTTGTAATTGGGCTAATAAGTAAAAGAGTTTAGTTGGGCTTCATAAGTATATTAATGGGCTGATAATAGAAAATGAGTTGGACTGTAATTATTATTAATTTGGGCTTATTTAAAGCACTACTGGGGTTAGCTAACGCTGAGGTAGGAGGTTTAGCTCATATAGTAGTATTAGTCGTGTATTGGTCTAACGATAAAGTGGTTGATTCCTAAGGTTAAATGTATTAGATTCAAGTGACGCGATTTTTAAATTTAATTATTTAATTGTTAATTTATAAAAAAAATACTATATTAACCTGTAAATACTATTGTAACGACTAAATTTGAGAAGAGAGAAGATGAGGTGGGGTTGTGCAAGATGATTTGGAACTAATTTTGTTTCTTATTTTAAATTTTAATTTTGTACTCTTATAACGAAGTTATTTTGATTGTTACATCAATTTTATTTTCTATTTAAAAATCATTAACTTTTATCGGCTGCCACCGTGTTATTTCTGGCACCGGCGTAAGAAAAAACCGTTCATCGGACAAATTCGAGACAAAAACGAAAGGTTATGTATGTAAAAGTAGATTTTTTTAATTGGGAGTAAAAACCAATTCTGTGAAAACGTTAGGATTTACAGGCAATTAACCCTAAAATAATTAATATATTTATTATTTTGAATGAAATAATTTATTTTTTCAAAATAAAATAATCAATATTTTGAATATAAATATAAACTTAGAAAGTTCGTATAAGCTCGATTAAGTTCGTGAGCCTCAAAGTATTCGATAAACAAAGTTTGAAATTCAGTTCGATACTAAACAAATCAAACTTGAACACACCACTATTCGGTTCGGCTCTATTCGATTATACCCCTACCTGCATCCTATTCATGTGTTCTAGAAAATTGATTGCTCAAAAGCTATTCCAAATTAACTCAATTCTTTCCTATGAAAGTTTCCTTTAGGCTTTCATAGCTGACAAAAATCTAGCATTACACTCAATAATGACTTTGAATTTGTGGGCTGAAGTTTAAATATTAAATCATTTGGGCCAACTCTTGGGCCTGATAAAATTGAACTTCTGATTTTAGTTAAATTTTGGGCCTTGTTTTAAATTAAAGATTTGAGTTGAATTTCCATAAGAAAATATCTTTAATTAATTATTTATTTTGTTAATTGAACTAATGTCTTTAAAGGTTTTATAGAAGAAAATTTCTAAGTTTTAAATGTGTATTAAAGCTTGATTAGGTCATCATATTTTATTATTTGAATTCTATTTGACTAAGTGCAGCTATCAAGTTCAAATTTTAGGTGTGAGATAGTGGTGAGCACATAATAATCTCTTTTTCTTTTGATAAATTGTATAAATAAATAAAGAAATTCAAAAATGGCGCGATGGAGAACTCAAAACCAAGACCTCAAATCATGGGTATTAACCTCCTATTACTAGATCAACACACAGACACTACGTCACTATCCTTGGTATACAATAATATGATTTACATGTTAAAATTAAGGTTTCAATTATAATCGTGAGAGATCCATATAAAGGATCCAAGACAGTAAAGTCCTTGATACGTCGTCGTGTGAATAGGGTTATGAATGTTAGGATGGTATGCGTTAGACTCGTTTTTGAATCAACACATAACTATGGAATAAATCACACAAATAGTCCATATTAGAGGTTGGACTATTTAAGTACTAAAAGTTTGGCGAATGATATATGACAATTAGAAACTTAATTATTTACTTTAATGTGTGATTTGATTTTTATTTGCACGCCTATATGCATGATGTGTCACTATTTTGACCAATATATATAGAATTGAATCAATTGATGATATAGTAGTTGTCACCATCTTCGGTGAAACCACGATATGTAAAATAATATTTCATAGTTTATTAAAATATATATATATATATATATATATATATATATATATAGGGCCGCTCCAATGAGACCCCCTAATTTTAGTGAGATCTAGGGCACGATCTGGTGCGTTTATTTTATCAATCTTATGGCTGATATTGTATCTGAAGGGTGATTTTTTTTCGCAGGGTTCGAATCCTGGAGGGAGCATAATATTTTAAATTTTGTTATTCATCAGTATATACTACATTGTTCATCAGTATATACGGCCTTGTTCATCAGTATATATGTCTTATTCATTACGAATTTTTAAAATTTTATTTTTCATCAGTATATACATCTTGTTCATTAGATTTACGTTTTGTTCATTAGTATTATATGTTTTATTCATTGTACTCATGTTACACGAAAAATAGGGGGTCTCACTGGAGCGCGCCCCTATATATATATATATATATATATATATAGGGGGCCGCTCCAATGAGACCCCTTAATTTTAGTGAGATCTAGGGCATGATCTGGTGCGTTTATTTTGTCAATCCTATGGCTGATATTGTATCTGGAGGGTGATTTTTTTTCGCAGGGTTCGAATCCTGGAGGGAGCAGAATATTTTAAATTTTGTTATTCATCAGTATATACTGCTTTGTTCATCAGTATATACGGCCCTGTTCATCAGTATATATATCTTATTCATTACGAATTTTTTAAATTTTATTTTTCATCAGTATATACATCTTGTTCATTAGATATGCGTTTTGTTCATTAGTATTATATGTCTTATTCATTGTTCTCATGTTACACGAAAAATAGGGGGTCTCATTGGAGCGCGCCCCTATATATATATATATATATATATATATATATATATATATATATATTACTATTTTACTGTGTGTGGCTATAAATAGTTCATATTTAAATTTAATGGCCATCATTACTTTGGAACCTGCTAGGCTTCAATTTTGTTGGAGTGTTACTAAAAATTTATAATATTGTGACTAGGTCAGAATATTATATATTTGTTTATTTATATATAAGATAGAAAATTACTTAATTGCAAGTTAAGTGAATTATGTGAGACATCTTACATAATTATGTGAGACTAGGTTTTCGATTGATAGTATCTTCTAAAAATACAACTAAAACTTAATGATATTTAAAATATATTCAAATAAAAGTATTGACAACACATGCTACATATGCGCATAATAAACTATATCGATACATTGAATGTCGAACCAATTATACTAATAAATTTAATTATATACCAAATCATCATGTTAGTTAAAATATATGGTCCTTACTATTAGAAATAAAATTTTACGTTTGAATTTCCCTAATTTCCCATCAGCGAAGCATTTATTTGAGACTTTATTCTTTTGTGTTTCTTAAGAAATAATTGTTCAAGTGAAAGAGAGAATTGTAAATTGTTCTTGATATTTGTCATGTTTGTAGGGAAGCTAATAGAGCGACCTATTTTTTGACAAATGTTGCCATTGCTTTTAACGATGTAGTGATCTGGAAGTCTGATTTTTCGCCGGGACTCACAGATATTGTGCATCGGGATTTGAATTAATATAAACATCATTTTCGTATATATATATAACCCCCATATTGTATACATGGCCTCTCTAGCAAAAGTTTAAAGGGGGCAGCTTAACTTGTCGACCAACTATTACTATAATAATTATTTTTCAACTATAGGTCTTGGAATTATTGGTATGCCATTATGAATATATATATTAAAATGGTTGAAAATGCCAAACCGAAATGGTATGACAAGCACCAATTTGGTAGCTACTATGTATATTTATATTTCTTGAGAAAAATATAAACATTGACTCTTGTCATTCAAATAAATACTGCAAAAAATAAAATAAATCGTTTAATCTATAAATACACTTGGACCAATGAGAATATTTATTTAGATGCTACAAGGGACCCGTGCACTAAGAAACGAGCACTAGATTTGCACATCACTTTCACGTTCATAAAGTATTAAAGTCATCATGATTAATTATACATCCAAAAAAAATCATGATTAATTAATTAGGTCTAGTTTTTTATTGAACGGCCAATGCTTCTTGTTGATTCTTACAATGTCTTTGTAATATTTGACATGATTCGTCCTAACTCCACCAATGATTGACTTGTTTATTGAACAATTAAATATCTAGTTATAAACAAGGCATAGAAGAAAGAAATAATAATAATTTAGACTTTTATATAATTATATATTTGTAATATATCGCAAACTACCTTCGATTATAATATAATCAACACTTCTAAGGAAATAGTGATAGACTAAGAGAGAGAAAGAAAGAAATAAATAAAGTCTCTGCGTAGAAACAAATACTCTAGGGGTTTGATTTCGAAAGCTTGAGATATATATAGTTTTTTACAAAATGCTAATCTTTATACGATTTATAGTTTAAAAAAATTGATCTGACCTATTTATCTATTTACAATTATAAATTATTATATTTATCATATCAATATATATATATATATATATATATTTATATAAATTAAATTATATTTATCATACTAATGTTTATATATTTAACGTATACATTAGCATGTGGTATACAATGATTGACAATTATGCCCAAAAAGTTTAAAACGTTACATCTAAATACAAAATAAAAATAAAAATAAAATGAGAGTAATGACAAGTAATATAGTTCGATTTGAGTATTTGAAGACGAAAGAGACCTTGGAAGAAGGATCTAACTCTGTTTTATGATTGGGACAATTGACTATTTCACGTCCATGAATTTTCCCATTCTCCAAATTTCAGTTGCATAATTCCACATGAATATGACAATTCAAATTCATTCACATATATAGAGAAGTCATAAAAATTGTGTTATATATAGTATATATATTTTCTTCCACTTATACAATGGTTTTGGACATTTCTAGGTACTTCTTTTCCTTCTTTTCGTTGTTTTTTTTTTGTTTTTTTGTTTTTTTGTTTTGTTTTGTTTTTTTTTTTTTTTTTAATTATGTAAATTTTAGTTGTATCATGATCTGAAACTATACAAATTTGAGAAAGAGAGAGAGGGGAGCTAGGAGAGAGAGAACAAGAGGGAAAGAGAACCGATGGGTACGTCAAGGGAGGGAGAGGCAGCAGATCGACTCCGACAAGGGGCGAGCGCGGCAGCGGACTCCGACGATGAGCAACTGAACTTGGGGGAATGGCGTAGGGCAACTGAATTTGGGGAAGGAGATATTATTCAGTATTAATATTCTCGATGGTTTAACAACGGGAAACCTAAATATTAAAAATAATTGTAAAAAAAATTATATTTCTCGACGGATTGTCCACACGGACACCTAAATTTTTAAATAAATTTAATAATTGTCGATAGATTCCCAACGGGAGAATAAAAAATAAAAACAATATTTTAAGAAATTAAAATTTCTCGACGGATTTGTGAGGGATTTAGGGTGGTGCTTAGATTCCATGGAGAGAACCGCGATTTTCTCTACGGGATACTTTCCGTCGTTAGTTTCCACCACTGTTCACGCCATTTTTGGTAGTGTCAAGCCCTCACAAACAAATTTAGTCATATATACCATCTTCATTATATATATCGATCTCTTTTTTGTGGAAATAATAAAAATGCATGATTCGTTGTTTAAAATTTCGTAAACTAAAATATCTCAGAAGTGGTATATCTAAATTATGCAAAAAGGTAAATAAATAAAAAAATGTATTACTCCAATACATATATCTAGGAAATTAATTATAGGTATTCTATAAAAATTGATCGAAACCTGCACATTTTAATTTCGATAGGAGCTAAAAAAATATTGAGATGTCTTCTCCTTACAACTAAGATAGGGCCTCAGTCAGTACTCATCAACATATTTTTATATAACTAAAGCTGTTGAATTATTATAAGGAGCCACGATTCAATATTCCAATGCGACAAGAAATGTTTTTCTAGCACCAAACCGTGGTGGTGTCATCAAAAGCTAATATTTTTTTGTAGCAATAATTAAGTCAGTGGTTCTTAGTTAGCTAGGTATCTAATAAACAAAGTTTATAACCCTAAAAAAATATAAATAAAAAAAAAAGTAAACAAAGTTTATATGGAAAAAGAGGTTCAAGTAAGAACCACTAAATAAAATAAGAATGGAGAATTATTTTTAATTATTCGATCATCAAGATTTACAGTGAATGTATTATTTTGGTGGATGAATGCAACATCTGAGTTTGAATTCTGAAGAGAGCGATAATTTTTTATTTTTTTTTCGAGTGCAGTAAATTTAGAAACGGATGCATTAATTTTTACAAGAGATGTAGTAATTTTAATAGTTCTCATGTTCTTACGAAAATCATAGTGACTATATATTTAATATATATAATTAATATGTCTTTTACTATACATGGTATCATTGGTCTAAAGAGTGCTTATTAAATCCTACCAAACAAAAGTTTTTTTTTTTTTAATTCTTATAAAATCGTTAAATTATTTATATTTTATGTGAGTTATTATACAATGCCTCATCACCAGAGTAAATCGTACGAAAATTGTATTTTCCAAATTTCAAACTCAATATTTAAAAAATATATTCGTCAGGGACTTTTCTATGTTAAGGGTTCCATTCTTGAATTAAAGTTAGACTTAGGAAAGAAATTATAAAAACTATAAATATGATAAAACCGTGGGACAGCTAAGTTCAGTTTTGTTAGGAATTGTGATAGTTATAGTTATATCCTTTTATTTTACTTTGAGTTTGGTTGGGAAGAAATTAACCTCTTTCGACATTAGAGTTTAGGCAGAAAATAAAAACCTAAATACCACTTGACATCTTTGCGAAATGTAGTACTATAATACTACTAGTATATATTTATGTTAATATTTGAAGTGTTTGATAGATTATTAAGTTTCAAATTTTACATGTTTTGATGTTTATACCTTAACATGTGCGAAATTATAAATTACTAATACACATTATTATTCTTGTCAACAATTTTAGCGTATTTGTAAAAAAGTTTAACAATTTTACAATTTTAGCGTATTATGCAACCCGCAACCCGCACGCAGACGGGACCTCAACATCACTCAACGGTGGGACCTCAACACCACTCAACAATGGGAAGGTATATGAATACAATCAATTATGCAACTCGCACGCAGGCGGCCGGATCTCAACATCACTCAACGGTGGGACCTCAACACCACTCAACGGTGGGAAAACATCACCGCACGCAGGCGAGAACGCCCTGCGTGTGGGACCATAACACCAAACAATATAATACAACAACAACAATTCAGCCGCCAAGCAGGATAGAGCCCTAGACCTCTCACAAATGAGAGTTTTTGGGGTGCTTCAGCTTTGTCACTAGAGCAAGGCCTCATTGACCTCAAGGCATCAATCTTATTGTCTTTCTCTTCTTGATTATTTTCTTTTATAAAATTAAAAATCAATTTTTTTTGCCAATGATGAATCGCTCTAATTTTTTATTCTATGAAAAACTTCGAATATGTTAATTGTGAATTTTACGATTTACGAAAGGCATCCCCACAATATTTTTTACACGTATATAAATTGTGGACCCTTTGTGATATTGGAATAGTGTAGAGGTCCGGCTACGTGTAATTTTGAGACAAAATTCCAAGTTGGTGGCTTTAAATTTTGGTGTTACATAAAAATAAAAATAAAAATTGTGTTACATTATACTCCAGAGAAGCGTGCAATTTTACAAAATGATGTGTGTGCAATAGTTTGATTGGCACACTTGTAAATTTCTCATGTTGGTTGTTGGATGTATAATATTCAAGCTGTGGTCCATATTTAATCTCATTCAAATTAAGCATATAATTTTAGATTGTGATTTGTGAAGCTATCAATATGATAGCTTATCCAAAAGTTTATGTAGAGTGCATTGTTTGATAATTTTGTTCAACATGATAAAGACAAATTTGTAACATCATATCAATTTTTCTTTTTTGAGATGAATAGAGAATAGTAGTCTTCTTTCTAGACATAAAAAGTGCATCACGTGAATGTTTATGAAGTGAACATGAAAAGGGAGAACAAATTATTGTAGTTTAAAAGTCATAATTTTTGTCTTAATTAGAGAATATAAGTTTGTATTATTGTAGCTCAAGTAAGTGGAATTCTGATGTTGCGTCGATTTCGTCGTGTACTCATCGAACGTCTTAAAAATGACATTGTATAGATTATTTTTAAACGAAATTATTATTTTGACAGGATTTACAGAACACTATATAAACATGAAAATCATAGGATTTCTATAGAGTTTGAATACGTAGAAATTGAATTTGTTATAAAATTACTTTATATATCATTAAAGTTCATATTTTTTTGGCTCCTTTCAAAGTTAATGTGCAAAATCAGATTACCTAAAATTAATATATTTAGACTTCAATGGCCTATCAATATCTCAAATCCAAGAAGTTACGAGTGAAGTTCGTGGTTTTGACCATTAAAAAGAGAAGGCATGATTAATATTGTGAAGGTGAAATGAATTTTTTGAACCTTAATTTTCCAAATAACAGCTCAGAACCCAAATTTGACAACGAAATTAATAAGTTGGTTCCTCAAAATGTCTTTTCTTTTTTTTCTTTTCCATTTTATGGGTGGAAAGTAAAATATTTTTATAATAATTTCAACACTTTCAGACTCAGTTTCAGTGTAAAAAGGAGCTGTTTTATCAGTGTAATTAGTTTAAGTGCTTATTCCTATCTGTAATCAACTTCTCACTAGTGGGGTGTACAAAATATATTATCCTTGCAGTAAAGTTAAAATATAGCTATTGTATTTAATTAAATGTGGGGAATGAATGTATCCTAAGATTGAAATGAAATGTCATCTTCATTTTTGGATCAACTTCCCTCCCATTCGAATTTTAACATAAATTTTCAATTTTTTTATTAAATTACATGAATTTTAATATTTACTCGATTTTTAACAACGTAACGACCCATATTTTCTCTGAATTGAATATGAAATGACATATCTAAAAGATGATTAGGACTCATCGGCGACACTTCAGTACGATATCATACTGAAGTACCTATATATCCTCTATGAATTCTAATCATCTTTCAGAAATATATGCCACCTCATACTCAATTTAGAGGAAATGGAAATCGATGCTGAAATTCGAGTAAGTATTATATAGTTCATGTATTTTAATAAAAAATTAAAAATTCATGTTAAAATTCGAATTTTGAAAAGAAAATAATGTATTTAAATAATAATAACCCTTATTTTTTTTATTAATTTATAATCAATTGTTCATCTTTTGAAAATGTATGGGAAGCCAAGTCAATTTGTACTTGCCAAAATGATTGGTTGGTATATCATAAACCGGTTGAGTTGGACACATCTAATGAAATAAACTTGCTAACTTTACATCATTACACTCTTACAAATTGGTTGCTTTTTTAAGATTGAAGTTGGTGATAGATGTTATATCAATTATTTCTTATTGATCTTTTAGTTTTTTTAAGTGGAATTCCTATTGATTGTACACGCCTTATTTATTTTTTTCTCTTGATTTGAAAGTTACTTGACGAGATTTTGACCCTAATTAAACTTTAGCTTTTTAAACAGAAGAGATTTTTCTAATGTATCAGAGATACTTCTTTTTTCTTGCATATTTTCTTTTTAAATCTATTTATATATGAACATTTGCACACAAATCTATATTCCTTTTTTTTTTCAGCACAACTTACATATAAAACGAAGCACAATGTAGTATTAATTTAAATAACCTAGTTGGATCGCCAAATAAGTCGATTTTATAAGTACATCTATTACTTGCTATATAAGTAGACCTATTAATTAAAAGTTTTTATTAAGTTAATTTTTAATAATTTGAACGGTAATTATATAACATTAATTTGAAAATAGAAATAGAGTATTTTTTTATGTAAACAATGACAACACATGCCCTCAAAAAAATATGAAAACACAAGCATTTTTCATGACTATATGACGAAATAAAAGAAGCACAATAAAAAATTCAGAGTGAAATTAAACGAAAAAAAAAATATTGTACGGACACTAATAATTTGTTTATACAAAATTTGCTACAATTAAAAAAAAAATTACGCGTTAGTGGAATTTAAAGACTATCATGAATTCATGATCCATGCAATAACGAATAACCAACAAATTAATACAGAAAAAAAAATAGAATACGCGCAATGACAACTAATATTACCATTTTTATACTGTTACAAACTTACAATTATTACCATATCTGGGGAGGCGTTTGGAGTAGCTGATGCAAGAAGTTTTGAAGAATTTATCCGGGGGAACGATCTGGAGGAAATTAAAACTCAAGGTCGGAAATTTACCTGGTACAAACCAAATGGAAAGTGCAAGAGTAAGATTGATCGCTTCCTCGTTAATGAGAATTGGATGGCTGCTTGGGAAGGGACGTCGGCACGAGGACTTCAACGTTCAATTTCGGATCATTGTCCGATTATTCTCACTACAAGATCGGAAGATTGGGGACCAAGACCTTTTCGATTCCTCAATGCATGGGTGAATCATTCGGAGTTCGAGGAGATGGTCAAGCAGGTGTGGACGGTGACTAATGTGGGGGGATGGAGTTTTTTTGTGGTTAAGGAGAAATTGAAGAAAGTTAAAGAGGCCTTGAAGGTGTGGAATCGGACTTCTTTCGGTGACATTGACTACAAAATTCAAGAACTTCAGAAGGAACTTCAAGAGAAGGATAAGGTGGACGAGCAGAGAGGTCTTGAAGAATCAGAGGTGATTAGGAGAAATGAGATTCAAGCCCTGCTCTCCCTTCAACTCAAGAATAAGCAGATGATGCTGCAACAGAAAGCTAAACTCAAATGGCTCAAAGAAGGAGACACAAATTCGGGTTTTTTCCATAGGGCAATTCGTGGGAGACGGATTAAAAACGAGATTGGCGGAATGCTCTTTGAAAACTCGTGGATATCTAAACCGGATGAGGTTAAAGCAAGAGTGAGAAATCATTTTGAAGCTTTTTTCAAAAGGAAAGAACGACAGATGCCTGATTTCCCCTTGGACTTCATGAGGAGGAGAATTTCAAATGAAGAGAGGCATTGGCTGATCAGGGATTTTCATCTGGACGAGATTAAAGAAGCAGTGTGGAGCTGTTGTGGAGACAAGAGTCCGGGACCCGATGGTTTTAACTTCACATTCTGGAGAGCGGCGTGGCACGTGGTTAAAGAGGACTTACTCCAGGTTTTGAAGGAATTTCACGAAAATGGGAACATACCGAAAGGTGGTAATGCCTCTTTTATTGTTTTGATTCCGAAGAAAGAAGGGGCTGGGTCGATCGATGATTTTCGCCCAATTTCTCTTATCACCAGCTTGTATAAAATTGTGGCTAAAATCCTGGCTGACAGATTGAAGAGGGTTATGGGGTCGATCATTTCTGATAATCAAAGTGCGTTTGTCAAGGGTCGCTTCATCCTGGATGGGGTGGTTATCCTGAATGAAGCTATTTTTGAGGCAAAAAAGAAGAGAGTGGGCCGTATTTTCTTCAAGATTGACTTCGCAAAAGCATACGACTCTGTGCAATGGGATTTCTTGGATATGCTTCTCAGCCGACTTAACTTTGACGGACTTTGGAGGAAGTGGATTAAAGGGAGTATGGAATCTGGAACGGCAAGTGTATTGGTGAACGGGTCATCGACGGGAGACTTCAAAATGGAGAGAGGTTTGAGACAGGGTGACCCGTTGTCACCTTTCCTTTTCCTTATCGTGGCAGAAGGCCTCAACGAGTTCATTGAAAGAGCAGCGGAGAGGCAGCTCCTGGTTCCGGCGAAGATTGGCAAGGATAAAGTGCCCATTTCACATCTGCAGTACGCGGACGATACTATCTTCTTGTTGGAGGCAGATGACAGAAATATGGAGAGCGTGAAGAAACTCCTGATTCTCTTCCAGTTTGTCTCGGGTTTAGCGGTAAATTTTGACAAAAGTTGTCTTCTGACAGTGGGAGTGGATGACGCAGTTGAGAGGAGATGGGCATCGCTCCTCATGTGCAAGATCGGATCCTTTCCGTGCAACTACTTGGGTACTAAAGTGGGGGGGGCGCAGCAATGGTGTTGGAGATTGGAAGTTTTTGGTTGAAAAAGTTTCAAACAAAGTGGCAAGCTGGAAGAAGAGACATCTTTCGCTGGCAGGACGAATTACTCTAGTCAAGTCGGTGTTGCAATCCATCCCGGTTTATCAATTATCCCTCGCTTTCATACCTAAAGCGGTGATTAAGGAACTTAATTCACTGTTCTCAAAATTTTTGTGGGGAGGAGGTACACAGACGTGCGGTATCACCTGGTTTAAGTGGAATGCCTTGTGCCTCAATAAGGATTCAGGTGGTCTGGGGTTTCGGAATATTGATTGGTTTAATCAGGTCCTGTTAAGTAAGTGGCTCTGGAGGTTTTTGGGGGAGGGGAAAGCTTTGTGGGTAAGGGTGATCAAATCGCTTTATGGGGAGCTAGTGTGGGGGGAAGGGGGAGAATGTTCGGTGGCGGGCAGAGGTGGACAGAAAGGGTGGTGGCAAAAAATTGTAGATAAGGGAGGAGGAATGAGAGATCGGTGGTTCATCAATAATTTGAGGCGAAGAGTTGGGGATGGGCTTGAGATTAGCTTCTGGGAGGATGTGTGGGTGGTAGACAAACCTCTTAAGTTTGTGTTTCCGAGATTGTATAATTTGAGCCTAAACAAGAAAAGCCTGGTTGGTGAAAGCGGGTTTTGGGAGGGAGGGTCGTGGGTATGGAGGTTGGAGTGGAGGAGGGAGTTAAGAGAGAGGGAGAAAGGGCTTGAGGAGGATCTCCGGTTGGTGATTGCTGATTCTGTTCCTTGTGTAGGTGTAACAGACGGATGGAACTGGAAGGCGACAACAGATGGATGCTTCACAATCAAGTCGGCATATGAAATTGTGGCAAAAACAAGAATGGAGCAACAAGTTTTACCTTTGGAGATGGCAAAGGTTTGGAAGGCCCCAACACCAAATAAAGCCAAGGTGACGGCATGGAGATGTCTTAGAAACAGATTGGCAACATGTGATAATTTGAGTAGAAGAAATGTCCAGATCAGCGTGGAGGAGAGATGGTGCAATGCATGTGTTTCTAGTGAGGAAACGACGGAACACCTGTTCCTCCATTGTCCGAAAGCAGCGGCGGTGTGGGACCAGATCTTTCAATGGCTCGACATCAAAACGGCAAATCCGAGAGGTATCTTTCAACACTTCATTTCTTTCATTGCGGCTGGAAAAAATAAGAGAGAAAGAAGACTGCTTCAAGCTTTGTGGGTTGGAACAGTGTGGTTGCTCTGGGAAAGCAGGAATGGTAGTCGTTTTCAGGACAAGGCTTGGGATATTGATAGACTTGTATTACAGATTAAGGGGAGACTTTGGAGTTGGAACGAGGCCTACAAAATAGTGGAGTTAGGAATTCCTTTTACTTCTTGGTGTTCCAAAGACTTCAAACTTGTTTTATTGTTTTGATTGGCATTCCTGATGCCTTGATCCATTTTCTTTCAATAAAATTTTTACTTTACTGATCAAAAAAAAAAAACAATTATTACCATATCACAATTTTATATAAAAAGATGCTCGCTATTTAATACAAATATATAAACTGTCGAACATAATTAATTATAATACAGAAACTAACCTTTAGCTTCAGCCGCTAAATATATACTACTTCCATATAAAACAAACAAATCAGAGCTAGAACTGCCAAATAAAACAAAATAATATATATCATGCTTTATTTTTATGTGAAGTTTGAGAAAACAATTGGAGGATTAATTATATAATTAAATCAGAATGAAGCAGCAAAGAAAAGAGGTTTTAATATGAAAATAAATAAAAACATTAAATAATAATTACTTGGTGTAGCAGATCATGCACTCTGTCAAAATATTTGGTCTCAAACATCTCAAAGTTATGAATCGAAACAAAATAGACCTTATTTTGCGGTGGTGTTGGATTTGGTATTTAGTTGCAAGTTGCAACACATAGCTGATCCCCTACTTCCTACTTTATAAGACCCAATAATGCATAATTTGCTTTTCTTTCTTTCCTTTAAGAAAAATATTTAATCTATAATATTTAGAAGAATGAAGTAATCTTTAATCTTTAATCTTTAATTTGCCATTTTATAGTATAAGAACTAGCTACTAATGTAAGTAATTTTTTTTATACTATTTTAGCCCTTAATTCATTATCAAAAATAAATATACGTGAAATACTGTTTAAATAGGGCAATTCGAACAATTCATAACTAAACTTATTCTTGATCGTGAGTTTGTTAAAATTATTTCTTTTGTATCTTTACCACATTAAATATTTTGATGTAAATCCAGTAAGAATGTTGTCCTTTGTGACAAATGAGAATAACGAATAAATCAATATAACGTATGAATAGCCGTATTCAGTTAATGTGGTGAAATTCTCGTCTCCTCAACGATGCAAATCCAACAAAAATGAATATCCGCGCGTTAGATTGATGTATCCATGAGAATTTTCACAAAAGATAACATTTTCATCCAATCCTTTTATCTCCATCTCTCTCTTTGTCTTAGATAAAAGAAATAATCATTTTACATTCCAACACTCAATTGCAAGCAACCGAATGATAGAGCTGAACCGTTATTGATATAGAGAACAAATATTAATTTATAATTCTACATACATTACACTACAATTATCAAATATTATCACATTATGTCATCATCCCATGAAGTCGTTCATACGATACAAATCATTCACATATTTTATTAGAATATCACTTATTAAAATATGTGAGCGATTCATATCGTGCGAACGTAATTACGAAATAACTCTTCAATTTAAAATTGTAAACCTAACAAGGAGCCAGAACGTTCGAAACAAAATACAGGTGACAGCCAGAGGCAGCCACCAATAAACTCATAAACATATTCCAATTTTATTTTTTATTTTCCCTAACTATTGTTACATGTGACTCTTTCTCTCTCTCTCTCTCTCTCTCTCTCACACTATAAAACCTACACACACAATCACACACTACCCGTCCAGCCTCCAAGTCTAGACCCAAATGGGCCCTACTCCGACGCCCCCCTCCGCCCCCCAGATCCGGCGAACCACCAGCGCCGGCGGCGGCAGCGGCTCCATCATTCTCGACAAATACCAGCTCGGCCGCCTCCTCGGCCGCGGCAGCTTCGCCAAGGTGTACCTCGCCCGCCTCCTCGACCACCCCGACGCCGCCGAGGTGGCCATCAAGGTCATCGACAAGGCCGCCACCGTGGACGCCGCCATGGAGCCCCGCATCGTCCGCGAGGTCTCCGCCATGCGCCGCCTCCACCACCACCCCAACATCCTCAACCTCCACGAGGTCATGGCCACCAAAACCAAAATCTACCTGGTCATGGAGCTGGCCCCCGGCGGCGAGCTCTTCGCGAAGCTCAGCCGCTGCCGCCGCTTCTCCGAATCGGCCGCCCGCAGGTACTTCCACCAGGTCATCTCCGCGCTCCGATTTTGCCACCAGAACGGCGTCTTCCACCGCGACATCAAGCCGCAGAATCTCCTCCTCGACCACAACGGCATCCTCAAAATCACCGACTTCGGCCTCTCCGCCCTCTCCGAGCACAAAATCGACGGCCTCGTCCGCACCGCCTGCGGCACGCCGGCCTACACCGCGCCGGAGGTCGTCTCCCGCAAGGGCTACGACGGCGAGAAGGCCGACGCCTGGTCATGCGGGGTTCTCCTCTACGTTTTCCTAGTCGGCAACCTCCCCTTCGACGACACCAATTTATCAAACATGTACCGCGCAATGCACCGCCGCGCCCTAGAATTCCCCGATTGGGTCTCGAAATCGGCCAAAATCGTGATCTACAGATTACTCGATCCAAACCCTAGCACGAGGCTGAGCCTCGACGAATTAATCAAGCACTCCTGGTTTAAGAAGTCGTTCTCGGAGGAGAATCTGAGATCGCAAGGCGACGACAAGGCGGGATCGGGATCGGAGTTTCTCGATTCCAAGGGGTTCAAATTCATGCCGAGAGTGAATGCTTTCGACTTGATCTCGATGTCGTCGGGGCTGAATTTATCGGGGCTGTTCGAGGAGGAGACGAGTAGTAAGGAGATGAGATTTACCAGTGGGATGGCGGTGGTGGAGATTGAGGAGAAGGTGAGGAAGGCCGGGCTCGAATTCGGGTACACAGTGGAGAGGGGGAAGGGCGGAGGTATCAGGCTGGTGAAGGGGAGGGCGGTGGCGGTGGTGGTGGAGATATGGGAGGTCGCGGCGGAGCTGTGGTTGGTGGAGTTGAGATTGATCGACGGCGCGGCGGAGTTCGGCGAGTTGCAGTGGGGGGAGCTGCGATCAATCTTCACTAGGAACGACGTCGTTGCATAGAAATAGGTAGAGAAAAAGATACAAATGTGTAATTTGTGTATAGGTTTTGTGGCTTAGTTTGTGTAGAGATTTGATTCATGTCTCTTTCTTTGCTTTTTTTGCTTCTAATAAATTGTGTTTTGATCCAACTGATTTTGTTGCATGATGTTGCCTAATTTGTTACCAAATTTAAATCTTTTGATGCAAGGAAAATGACAGCAGGCAGCCCAGAAAAAACCCAAAAAAAGAAAAAGAAGAAGAAGAAGAAGGTGATTACATAGATTTTACTACTATTTCATTTCAAACACATATCTTTGTGTGGGCCAAGAACACCAATTTCATATCATTTCAATATGTGGGTGTGTGTGTTTGTGGGTCATCACCTTAAACTTATTGGTGACTCTTGAGAAATAAATTCACCACCCCAATCATATATGAAAGGTCAAATTAAATAGTTCTGATCCGTCTATAAAAAATTTGTCACATTATGAATGGCATAATTTTAATAAAATGTAAGTTAATATATAAAAAATTAATTAAATATTGTTACCTTTGTCTATAAAAAATTTATCACTTTATAAACGACACGATTTTAATAAAATGTGAGTGAATTTGTTAGTAGAGCAAAAGTCTCATTTTAAATGTGAGTGGAGTTGTGTGGCCCCTACTACTATAAATAGAAGTGACAAATTTTTTGTGGACGGATCGAAAATGAAATTGTGGCGAATTTTTTGTGGACGGCTTCGTCTCATTAAAGATGACTCACTTCTTTACGACACGAAGATTAAGAAAAATGTGTAAATTGGATAAAAGTGATAGAATCATATATTTTTATGAGATAAATATTGTCGTTTATGAAAAATGAACCATCTGTATTGGAATGATTCAAAATGAAAAATGAGTCATCCTTAACGAGGACATATTGAGACTTGAGTAATATTTTTGTCAAAAGTAATTACTATAGATAGCATTATTTTTATAATAAAAATACGAAATATCATTCAAAATAGCTGAAATTATTGTCCTACGTTCTAAAATGCTTTGTACTACCAATAGTTATCCAAACTTTCAATGTTGTATAATAATAATAATAATAATAATAATAATAATAATAATAATAATAATAATAATAATAATAATAACTAAATGGAAAGCCATTTGAAGCTATTAATAATTAGACAATGATCGTGTTGTCAATTTAATTAGCGATTACTAATTAGACAATGATCCCATTGTCAATTTAAGTAGAAAAGCAAGTTGGTTTCTACACACTAAGCAATATGACTAGTAACTAAAATTTAATGATCAATCCTTATCACTAATTATTAGCTCAAGTTAATAGATCGATAAAACCTAATAAAAAATTGTTGGTTAAGATAAAAAGGAATCATAAATCATAGTATTAAAGAAGTCATCAATTGTAATAAAAAATTAATGACAAAATTCTATTTTAACCAAATAATTAAAAAAATAAGCACCATGTCACCAAGAATATAAATTACTGTATTAAATAATTATTCAAAAAATTATACGGATTTTAGAAGGAAACACACTACCCCAATTTAGGCCTTTTTTAGCTGTTAAGCCCACTTGTTTTTGTTTTTTTGTTTTTTTGTTTTTTTTTGAAGATGTTAAGCCCACTTTGCCACTCCATTTTCTCCCACCTCTTAGCTTCAATTCGCGCTTTGCTTCTCGCTAAAATCTTCAGAGGTAGGGTTTATGTTTATCTTCTTCTTTGATTTCTTTATTCTTAAATTTTTTTGCCATTCAATTGTTTGCATATTTTTGATTTTATCTTGCATTTCTTTTGAATGTACTGATTTCAGCATCGAAATCTTTACACCACCGGCAGCTCGTTTATACCCGTATCAATTTGGGAATTGATAGTTTATGCTGAAAATTTGGGAATTGATAGTTTGTGTTATGGATTTGAAGAACTTATGAGAGAGTAGGGATTTATTATTTTGTTTCATTTTACAGATATTACTTATATGACCCTCTTAATCCAATCTGACTTCACAAATAATTGAGGATGTTATGCTGTTTTGATCATCTAAAATATATAAATGTGTGAAGAATATGATGGGATTTGAATGGAGGTCTAAGTAATTAGTTTTGCAGTGCTAAGTCTTCCTTTATGCCAATCATGACTTGCAACTCGAAGAAGATGATAAGAATATCGAAGACATTCGTTTTCTTGATCTAGGCAAGTATGAGAATTTGGCAGAGTAAAAGATATTTAGGTTAAATTTGGGGGATTTGCAGTATCACTCATAAAGCATTGTCATAGTAGATTCTGTAAAGCTGCTCATATTTTTTTTGTTCCCATTGCTAGATCTTGGCAGTAGATTCAGTTGATTACTTTCATATCTTATTTAAGGTAAGGTAGTGCCATGATGAGCTAATTTTGAAATTATGAATTGCTTCTTCGTCGTTTAGATTCCAAATATTGGGGCATTGGCAATCTAGATAAAAGGGGTCTACCTCTGAATATGGTGACTTGCTATGACAGTTGGGAAAACTATTCTGTTCATATCTCGTTGTCTGAGGATTGTAGGTTTATATCTTCTTGTATTTGTGGTTTCTGTACTCTTTCTCGATCTGATTCAGATAAACAGACATTAGTAGATATTTATTTTCTGCAACTAGAAATCACTGATGCTGATATGAAATATCACAGGATAGGAAGCCATCTGTTGCTCGAACTGGGAAGTGAACGGGGAAAGAAGAAAGTATATCTTTTGTTGGTATAACTATGGTCGAGCCATGGTGGACGCTGCTGGGGGCTGCTGTCGTCCCAGTTATCATTGCTGGTAAAGCTTTGAGAACGAGAGCAAGACATGTTGAGGAGCAAAGATTAAGAAGTGCATGGAGCCGGGAGAAGAGTGGGGATGATATCTTTGTGTGTGAGAGAGTTTGCACATCGAAGAGGATGTTGAAGAAAGTAGGAGCCTTCGCCAAGGATCCCATCCCGGATACTTGCATTACAGTATGCGGTGTTTCTGAGCTCGATGCTTGTGCTGATGCCTGTGCTCGAACTGTGTGTGTCAACCAACATCAAGTACCCAACTGGAACGACATCTGCCTCCGGAGATGCCAGAGTGAGTGCCTCAAATTATCCGATTCTCGCATTCCACGTTGAATCATTCGATGATTGTGTTATCTGATTTAACTCCTCAGCAGTTATGTTCTTGCTGCTATCTTTGTTGGATGTATTACCAGCAAGCTATTTATTGATCATGTTTTTTAGCCTTTGTTAAGATATAAAAGAATTGGCCAATTTCTATGTTATATAAGAAGCCAAGGTTCTGATTAGAAGATGTGCACTTTGCTTTTTACTATTTCAGTAATTGCAAAATTTTGGTCGCCAAAAATGGGAAAGAAATACCAATACTTTTTTGGGTTAATTGCATATAACTGATTTTGCATATTTACCCATTTTTCGGCTAAACTTTGAGCCTGAAACGATATTGTTTTCATCCAACTATACAATACGGCGTTAATTCTATTTTTTCACACGATCATATTTATATCACCTAAGTATATGCATGTCAAGCGAGTATAAAATGGGAATTATTTTTACTAATAATAAGAGTGAAATGTCACATTTGGTTTATTTAATAGAAGGAAGAATCTTTGATTAAATGATTTGGACATGATGAGATACATACGAACTTCTCAATGTTGGTAAAAATTATATAATCTACAATATAAGTATATGTACAAGTTTTAAACAAAAATCTAGAATTGAGTAATAACCATTACTAATAATAAAAGTGAAATGTCACATTTGATCTTTTTAATAGAAGGAAGAATCTTTGATTAAATGATTTGGACATGATGAGATACATACAAATTGTTCAATTGCTCAATGTTGGTAAAAATAATATAATCTCCCAATAATAAGAAGAATTTGATACAATGAAAATGTATCTATGATTTGCAATGCTTGTGGAACCACATGCCAATAGCCAAGTAGCTTTCATACTCCGACTGCGGTCTGCAGCAAGAACAACGTTTCAGCCTCATAAAACGAAGTAAATTATTAAGGGCACAACATTTTACCTGTCAATGCTGTGTTCATCGTTGGGAAAGACAATAACTTTAGTTTTGACTCCTTTCTCCCTCAACGCTCGTGCATACTACCATGTCCGAAAAATTCAGAGCAAATTAGGTGGCTAGATTACAAGTATATACAACGTTCGTAAATCTCAAGTCATCTTTGAAGTAACATTAAACTATACCAAAACACACGTAACGCAACTTCATATAGAACATATGGTAAAATATAGTTGTAAGTCTTACTTGTAATCCATTACAAATTGGTAGGCGGAGATCCCGAGCACCAAGCAAAAAAAGCGTGGGGGTTTTGACCTGGGAAGTAGACGTTAATCCAAGTAGATCGACAAGAAATACCACAATTTCCTAGTACTTCTTCTATTACCTTTCTTTAAAAAAAAAATCAATATTTCAATGAAATTCATACCTTTGAGACATGAGCAATAGGGGACTTGCTATAAAACATAACAAGTTGTTCTACAGAAGGGGATTCAGTGAAGGTAGATTTTTCTTCGCTCCCACAAGCCTCAACAAAACACCAATCGGGAATATCAGATGTGCCAAACATCAAAGGAATGTTGCACAAGGGGTTCCTAGTTGCTGCTGCAGCAAACTTTTCCGGTGCCTGAAAAGACGATGCATCATCTTATTAATCCGAGCGGTTCAATACAACCGCGTATTACTAGATTTGTTAAAAGGGATAGCAGTGGAAGAACTATCTAACCTGACCAATCAAGTGCGTAATCAAAAATCCACCATGGGAACCACCAAGGACAAATATTTTAGACGGATCCGCAAGCCCTTTGTCAACGACATAGTCTAATGCAGTGAGTACATCATCGACATCCTGCATAAGCACCACGAATGCAGCATTATCAACGAATTTAATGATCAAATTTCTACCAATGGAAATGCATATTGCGTTTAAATAAATAATAGTACTTGAGACCCGATGTTTCCTAGAAGAGATTGCAGTGCTTCCTCACCAAATCCCAATGAACCCCTACCAACAGAGTTGAATCAAATCGGAACCAACAAAGAGAGAGAGAGAGAGAGAGAGAGAGAGAGTACCTATAATTGACAATAAGCAAAGCTATAACCAAGCGAAGATAAGAAAGCTAAAGACTTCGAGAAGCTTGCCAATGAAACAATGTGAGGACCTCCATGAAGGAAAACAACTAACGGATCCGTTTTCCTATATTTTGATGATACATATATAGCTTCAAACGATTTGCACGCACCTACAACGTATTTTAATTCAACCCATCTATCTCAAAATCAAAAAAAAAGAAAGAAAAAGAAATTCATCTATCCATCTAAACATCTTATATCTAACAACCTTTTGTAAGATTCCCATAAACATCCCTAACTGGAATTTTCATGATCTCAAACTGTTGTGATGCCAAAATCGAAGAAACCTGCAATCAAGATTAGTCATGACTTTGAGAAGCAAGAAGAAATGAAATAAGTTGGAATGCTCATGATCTCGAAATGCTTGTTCATAAATATTATTGATTTGTTTATCAAAATGAAATGACTTGTTCATGACTATTCAGACGAATTCTCAATTCTCTATATTTATACCTTCTTAGAGCATTTGTATATGGGGCTTGAAACATCCAACCAACTCCATTTTCCTACCAAACTACCATACTTGATCTCAGGGATATCAACTGGACTGCTGCACACTTCAACACACCAAAAAATCAAAACACCATTACATGTGATAAAATCAAAAAAACATAGATAGTTACCAGCAATGATATTGTCACTATCTATGGCAAGAACATCCCATGAAGACCTTGAATCACTAGGGCTGATTCTTGACACTTCTCCACTGTGCATAAATCATGAAAAAAAATTACTGTGGAGAAGAGAGATTATTAACTATTATTACCATGAGTTAGTTACCTAACTTACCTTAATACATCAACTGTAAGAATTGTTTGAACACTGCCCCAAGAAGAAGATGCAACCATTGTGTGACCATCAGAAAGCCATGGCTGGTGAAGCAACCTCGAGCAGTAAAGCCCGGGAAAGCCGCCCTCCTCAGGGCACACGACGACATGAACCTAGCTAAACGATGAACGCTTGATGATACTCGACAAATGACCATTCGTTAACACAGATACCAAATGGAAATGAGCATACCACATCGGTGACAGCCCCGTTGGGGGGCCAGTCGATCCTGTGAAGCGACTCTGTTGCTGAGTGGGCCCCGGACTCGACACAGGCTTTGGATGACAGGAACACGACGGATTTCCCATCTGGACTGAAACGGGGCGAGTACGCGCTGCTTATCCCCTGAGTCAGTTCATCAGCTGCATCACTTGTGAGGGAAGCAGAGTAGAGGGCACAAGGCCTATTGTAGCAGTATTTGACACCAAACTTCCTAGTATCCGAAGAAGGCAGCCACCCAACGAAGACGAGCTGCTGCTGCTGCTGCTGCTGCTGTCCAACGAGTAACGGTGCCCACACAACTTGCCCGACACTCAGCTCCCGGCCCACTCCAGCAACGCCACGAACCTCCCCACTGCCAGAATGTGAATCAGACGGCCACTCAAGCACTAGACATCGCGTAATAAGCTATGCATACCTCTTGACATCGAGCACAAAGAGTGCCGGCTGTCGTCTCCCAGAGTAAGTTTCTCCCCAGCCTTCCTCCCAATCACCTTCACCCTTCCAGCTGCTGCAATCCTTATCTGCAGAAGCCTCATTCTTGAAGCCAGAACTGTCGAATGCTGGCCTCGGGAGGCCCGGTTCCTCAGCAACGTACGCTATCTGAGTTTCGTCTGAGTTCCATGAAATCCCCTCAAGCCTGCCACCACAAGAAATCACACCAAATATACATACACTATAAGATATCATATCACCATTTCCTCTGCCAGAATGCATCGTTGAACGACGTTTTACTCACCATCCATCGGTGTATACTGATCCGTGAACAGAGCGTGGGACACGAAACTCCTTCTTAAGGCCGGACGGACTCCATATCTCAAGGTGAGCTGAGGAGGAGGAGGAGTCGCCTTCAGAGCTTCGCACAACGAGAAGCTTTGATCCTGATGGAGAGGGAACCATGGTGGAAACGCCGGCCACCTCGATGGGGAATGGGGCCCACTGGAAACTCACAGAGGTGTTGCCAGTTTTTCGCGAAATGTGACCGGATAGTATTGAGCTCCTCCTCTTGTTGGACAGAAGATCTGGTTGGCTCAGTAGGAACATTGTTGGAGTGGAAGCATCTTCTGCACAGCATCACAAGATCAAAAATAGCTCTTTTTTTAGCAATGAATGAAGCAAGTAATAATATGATGAAGCAGCAATACCAGTCTCAGATTTGAAAGTCCATGCTTTATCAATGGCTGGGATGATTGTAAATTCTTGTAGCAACTTAGACATTGAAGCATATTCTTCTTCTTCATCCATGGCTGATTGAACTGCTATGGTTCTGCAAATGTAAACCAGTTTGAAATAACTATTAGTTTCTTGAAAATGTGAGCAGTGAATGATTAATTACATTCATTTCTATGGAAAAGAAACAGTGGAAGAGAAAGAAACAAACACAATACAATCATAGGAATTCAATTTTCCAAGTAAAAACTCAAGAATTTAGGAGACTGAGTTTTAAATTTACACAGCCATGAATTCAAACTAACTCAAACCAATGAAAAGAGGAATCCCACAATACTAAAAATATAGCTTATAACTCTCCTCATGCAATCAATCAGTCACTTAAGAGTGGCAAAAAATAAGTCAACTCACATTACAACAGTTTTCTCTTAGGAAGAGAGAGAGAGAGAGAGAGAGAGAGAGAGAGAGAGAGAGAGAGTATAAACCAGACATTACACTATCTTCATTACCTACTAAAATATGTAATTGCACATTTTTTTTTGTCAAATCTTACCTTATATGGCTTTGCTCATATCTAGCTCTTTCTGCTCTTCTTCTTTGGAGATGGAATACACCTATAATTGCCTTCTTCTTCTTCTTCTTCTTTTTTTTTTTTTTTTTGAATTGGTGACTAGTTGGTTTAGTTTTACTTGAAAGAATCTTATCTTTTATTTTGTCTTAGTGATTCTAAATTAGATTATACAAATCAAAGGAAATCAAAAGAATACAGAAGGCTGAGAACAAAAAGATCAGAACCCATGTGAAATTACAAACAAAAAAACAAGGTTTCGTGCCTCATTAAAACTTCGAACAAGTCAAGAATATTCGTCTAAAATTGAACAACAAACTAACATAAATTAGATATTTTTCATCATCACAATTGATAGTTTATATTAAAATATTGAAATTATTTATTTGGAAATTCAAGACATCAGTTTTAGGATTTTTCAATTTTGGCTTTTGCAAATATTTGTGAAATCCCTTTGATTAGCTTGTATGATCATTCATTCAATAAGGAAGAATGTCACATTCAGTAACTTTGAAAAATAATCTGGTAAAGATTACAGAAGATAACCCAACCCTTCACAGACAAGAGAAAATAGTTTCCCAACAATAAGAAGAAGAATTTGATGCAATCTATCTATGATTTGCCGTGCTTGTTGAACCACACACCGATGTTCAGGTAGCTCTCGTAGTCTGACTGCGGCCTGCAACAAGAACAACGCAATCAGACTCATAACACCGCGTTTTATTAGGACACGAAGCATGGTTTCGACAGCATTGGATGCCTTACTTGTCAATGCCGTGTACATCATTGGGGAAGACAATGACCTTAGTTTCGACTCCTTTTTCTTTCAATGCCCGTGCATACTACATGGCCGGAAAATCAGAGCAAATTAGGCGGCTAGATGACACGGTTGCAACTTGCAAGCATGAAATTCAGACACAATACCAACTGTGTGAAAAACTCAATCATGGATGCTACGTCGTTCTAACAATCTTTGATCACTTATGTTGGACAAAGAACGCGCATATTTTGGGCTAAACAGTGATATCAACACTTAAACTTCACTAAAACACAAGTAAGAAAACTTCACAGTGGGCATACGTATGCTACTTCATCGTGATTCGAGGCAATAAATAGCACACGGCCTTACTTGTATTCCGTTAGAAACTGGTACACGGAGATCCTGAGCACCAAGCAGAAAAATCGTGGGGGTTTTGACCTGGAAAAGTACTAAAAACTCAGCAGAAGACACTGTTTCAACTTTCAAGTATTAAAATTTCGCAATATCTAACTGTTCTATTAGCTTTGATTCCAAATTTTCAACGTCTCCACACGAGTCATACCTTTGAGATATGAGCAATAGGAGACTTGCTATGAAGAAGAGCCAGGTGTTCTGCAGAAGGGGATTCAGTGAAGATAGAGTTTCCCTCACTTCCATAAGCCTCGAAGAAACACCAATCGGGAATATCAGATGTGCCGACCATCAGAGCAAGGTTGCATACGGGGTTCCTAGCAGCTGCTGCAACAAACCTTTCTGGTGCCTGGAAAGACAAGACGAATAAGACAGATGAGTCGGGATGCAATATATGTATCCTAGGTAGTGGTCTGGCAGCAAATTACAAACCCGAGTGGCTCAGTACAGCCACCGATCACCAGAGCTGTTAAAGACGTAGTAGTGGAAGAACCATTCTACCTGACCAATCAAGTGTGTAGTCAAAAATCCACCGTGCGAGCCACCAACAACAAATATTTTAGATGGATCCGCAAGTCCCTTGCCAATGACATAGTCTAGTGCAGTGAGTACGTCATTCACATCCTGCATCACGTCGATGAATCTAAAACACACAATTTCCTAACAGTAAGAATGAATACTGCTCTTAAATAAAATAAATAATCGTACCTGGGACCCGATGTTTCCTGGAAGAGATTGCAATGCTTCCTCACCAAATCCCAGAGAACCCCTGCCATGCACAGTTGAATTAGAGCACAATCAAGTTAGAAGCAGCTTTAACTTTAATGTAAATGAGCTATAACCGGGGATCGTGTACCTATAATTCACAGTAAGTAAGCTATAACCAAGTGAGGATAGGAAAGCTAAGGACTTTGCGAAGCTTGCCACTAAAACAGAATGGGGACCTCCATGAAGGACAACAATTAACGGATCCGGCGATTCAGACTTCTTAGATTTTGATGATACATATATAGCTTCAAATGGTTTGCAGGCACCTAGAACAAATTGGAAAGTTCATGGACATGAATAATTTAATTAGAATATCTCGAAAGCAATGTAATGAAAGGCCTCCACTTTTTATAGACAAATGAATTGCAATTAACTGACACAAGAATATCAGAAATCCTAAATCTTTCCATTATAAGTCAGAGTAGCACAACTGTGTTAACTCGTGTTTGGAAGACAGATTCATCTAATTTTATTAAGCACCTTTTGTAAGATTCTCAGAGACATCCTTGACCGGAATATTCATGATGTCAAACTGTTGTGATGCCAACATCGACGAAACCTGCAAACGATCTCAACATGATTAGTCATGACGGTGAGAAGCAAGAACGGATAAAATAAAGAACTTTGTATAATATACAAGAATCTGATACCTTCTCAGAGCATGTGGTAATGGGGCTTGAAACATCTGACCAACTCCATTTTGCATCGGCAGATATCTTTCCAACCAAACTGCCGTACTTAATTTCAGGAATATTAACAGGACTGCTGCATACTTCAACACAGGAATAAAAAAGATCATTTCATGTGATAAAATCAGAACATGGATAGCCTGCCTCAGACAAAGTATCTTCTCCTACCAGCAATAATATTGTCACTGTCTATGGCTAGGACATCCCATGAAGACCTTGAATCATTAGGGGTAATCCGTGATACTTGTCCACTGTAAATCACAAAAAGGCATTATTTTTATCGTGGAGGAGAGAGATTATTAGTATTGATTATTCAGCATAACACTGAGTTACCTTAACACATTCACTGAAAGTATTGTTTGAACACTACCCCAAATAGAAGATAAAACCATTGTGTGACCATCAGAAAGCCATGGCTCGCTAAGTAACTTAGAGCAATAAAGCCCGGGAAAGCAGCCATCCTCAGGACACATGACGACAGGAACCTAAAGATACCAGAGAACTACTCAGTTATGTTTTAACTGAATCTGTTGATTCAACTTCATCCAAACCATTTACGTTTATAGTCATTGGTTTTACGAGTCCTTATGGTTAAACTGGTAGAATTATTTAGGTACCAGATACATTCCTTTAGAATCTTGAAGAATAATGAGCTTATGGTGGCATTTGAGCAAAACTTCTTGCCTCCAAATTTCCTTTTCAACCCCAAAGGAAGACTTCAACAGAAGCAATATTTGATTTTCTGTATTCCAACAATCTAATATTTTACATTTTTATTATAATGAAAGAGCTTCCTCCCATGAACATGAAATTATAGATATTAGAATATTCTAAGCAAGCACGGTATACTGTATACATATAACACATTTGAAATTCAATGAGATTCATATTACTTACTTCCCTTATTCTTTCTGTTAGTTGACATTAATAGAACATGTGCATACCACATCAATAATTTTCAAAGGACCGAGTTTCCCATTCAAGGGCCACTCAATCTTGTGAAGTGAATCCGTTGCCGAGTGTGCCCCAGAATCAACAGAAGCTTTTGCCGACAAAAACACAAGGGATTTCCCATCTGGACTGAAGATATAGAAAGCAATTATTAAGCAAGAACTTCTTTATAGGATGGTTCAAACTTAAGGAAGAGCCTAGATGACACATTTAGAATATCAGTGTGATGTACTTATTGGCCTACAAACCTGAAACGGGGAAAGAATGCGCTACTTATGCTCTGGGTCAGTTTAATTATCAGTGAATCTTTAGCTGCATCACTTCTGAGAATAACAGAAAGAAACCAAATGAAGTGTACCGAGCCAAGTGAAGAGTATTCAAGTTTTCATAATGTACGATGAAAAAGGAATGGCTTCAAAAATAAACAAGCAGTATACTTTTAGCTAGTAACTTACCTGGTTACACTGGTGTCTGATTTAAAAGATGGAGCTTTGACTGCATACAGGGCACAAGGCCTGTTATAACAGTATTTGATACCTAACTTCCTAGTATCTGAAGGCCACCCAACAAAGACGAGATGCTGCTGGCCATCAACTGATGGAGCCCATACAACTTGCCCAACACTCAATTCCCTCCCGACTCCAGCAACGCCACGAACCTCTCCACTGCAGAATGTTTGTTTTCAGTTTTGTTTCTGAATCAGTCAGCTTCTCAAGCATTAGAACGCATAATTAACCATGTAAACCTGTTAACATCAATAACAAAAAGTGCTGGCTGTCTTTTCCCAGAATAAGTTTCTCCCCAGTCTTCTTCCCAATCACCTTGACCCTTCCAGCTACCACAGTCCGTATCTGTAGAAGCCTCCTTTTTGAAACCAAAACCATTAAATGTTGGTTTAGGGAGGTCTTGTTCCTCAGCAGCATACGCTATGACAGTTTCATCTGAGTTCCACGAAATTCCCTCGAACCTGCCACCACAAGAAATTAAACCAAGAACAGAAAGGAAGGTAGAATCAGGAATACAAATGCAACAAAATCAACTTAGATTTGTGAGAGATGCATGCATATGACAACAGTGACCATCACGCAAAGATATGCTTTAAACTCACTTTCACTCATGATAAGGACCTTGAAAATTGTTGACTCAAATAGGGATTCTCTAGTGTGTAAATATCTTATTGAAGAGAACTCAGAACTTCAGTATCTCCTCTCAGATCATGTAAAACAGTAGGAGCTGAACGTGACAGCATAACTAACTACTGTCTACTGATATAAGCTAAAACATTTTCCAACTATTAGTAAAGGATGCTAAGCTAGACTAATTACAATGAATACGAACCCTCTTACCCTCCAATTAGTTCCCACATTTCTCAGCCAGAATACATTATAGTGAAATTATTAAATAGCGTTTATTTACCATCCATCGGTATATACTGATCCGTGAACTTTGCGTGGAATAGAAAAGTCCTTCTTAAGTTCAGATGGACCCCATATTTCAAAGTGGGTTGGAGAGTCGCCTTCAGAATTTCTGACAACAAGAAGCTTTGATCCTGATGGAGAGGGAACCAATGCAGACACACCGGTCATCTCTATAGGGAATGGAGCCCAGTGAAAACTTACAGAATTGTCAATCTTTCGCGAAATATGACTGGATAGTATTGACTTTCTCCTCTTGTTGGACAAAAGATCCGGTTGACTAATTAAAAACATTGCACTCGTAGCATCTTCTACAGAAACATTACATGAATAAATAGTTGAAGTCAAACACGTATGCCCCTAATGAACATATATTACTAACATTGAACTTGGAACGAAAAACAAGCAGTCATACCGTTCTGAGGTTTGAAGGTCCACGCTTTATCGATGGTGGAAATTTTCACAAATGCTTGCAGTAACACAGACAAAGAAGCATATTCTTCTTGAACGGCTGCATCTACGCCTACTGGCATCTCTTTTGTTGGGATTCCTCCAGTATTATCCATTACTGATTGAACTGATAAATCCCTAGTTGCACCAAAAATGGAATTTTTATTCGTATAAATCATGATTACAAATTGGACATAACTCATAAGAAAGTGTGAAGCATTTCTCAATGAACAAGTAAAATGTCACCATCTCACAACTACAGTGAAATCAATCAATCTGCAAAGAAAGGAACAATCTTGCAAGCAAAAAACACTCCTTTTCATCACAACAAGCTACAAAAACATCCAATACCAACAATGGCACCGATTTAACAGAAAGCAAGGCGATGAAAACTCAATAAATACTAACACATGAGCTCTATTGCTTATGTTTTCACACAATAGAAATCGATAAGACATTAGGAAAAACAGATGTCAACATCAAATATGCAGTGCTTAACTGTTACATAGGTGAATTCGCGAAATCGAAACTGAGACATCTAAATACGTAATCTGCGATGAAATTAAGTGGAGTTCGAGAGAGTACCTGGATGAGATAGAGAAAGAGAGTGCAGATGAGAAAAATTGCTTCGTTTTGGAGAAGAAAGGGAGTGAAAAATGGGAGTTGAAATTGGAGAATAATTGTGGAGTTGTGAGTGTTGAAGTGAAATGGAGTAGTCTCAGATTCATCATCACCACCAATGCTTTTTTTTTTTTTTTTTTTTTTAATAGTAATATTTTTTTCCCTCTTATGATTGCGCATTTGGCGCACCAATCCAATTTTTTATTTCATAAATTTATGCAGTTACATTACCACTTGAATTAATTAAATAAAAAAAAAGTTATATACTTTTATTTATTTAAATAAAAGAACAAAAAAATAAATTACAATACGAATAATACAGTAACATCAACAATATATGCTCTATTGATAATTATTCATTTATGAGATACTTTAGAGAATATATTCTATTTGATGAGATTGAATAACAACAATAAACATCGATGATGAAATTGCATAATTATGATAGTGAGGTCATTTTTAGTATAATGTTAATAGCTTACATATTTTTATTAATATTATTGATAATTTAAAATTATTTTAAAAACTTCTACTATTTAAAATGGCTATATAATTTTTCTCCTTCTTATTTTACTCACTTGGCCTAATTATTTTCGACACGATTATTAAGAGAGTCAGATTGTATTATAAAGTATGTAAGTCTATATATTTTATAATAAAAATTTATTATTCAAAAAAGAAATAGTCTAAATCAGATGGGGACGATTCGAAAAGAAAATTTGTTCAAGTGAAATGGGACGAAGGGAATATAAAACAATATATTCTTAAAAATAAATCAATGGTAAATACATATCCATTAATCCATTATTATGATTTATAAAAAGGCTTGATATTTGCATGTGAACCAATGGATGCAACACACGTGGCGAAAAACTGTAATTTAAAACCATATTCCGTTATCCATACGACCGGTTGTTTGGATAATAAAAAAGAAAACTGAAACACAAATCAAAAGCTTCAAACACCTTTAAAAATGGCGGGTGCATCAGTGCTTCTCTCTAATGTAATCCCCAAAACTTCCCGCGAAAGATCTGAACTTCCTAAGACCATCAATGGAAATTCACACTCGATTTTGCTGAAATTCGGTCCGAATTATGGCTTGAAGAGTTCGACGAAATTGCGGGCCGGGCTGTCGCAGGTGGAGCCGGATCTCAACGAAGATCCCAAGGACAGATGGGCGACCCCCGGGATTCTAGAGGTATTTGAATATTTTCTTATAATCGAATCTGATTGTCATTGATTTCGTGGTTTCAAAGTTTTTTTTTTTCTTCATATTTTGGTTTTTTGTTGGTTGATTGAATGCAGGAGGATTATGTATACGGGAAGTATGATGGACATCACACATACTTTGAGAGTGATGATAGAGGTTACGTTTAATTTTCTATTTTAATTTATAAAGTTAATTATGCACGAATTGCAATTCTGGAAATAAGGAACAGATAGATATTTGGTATTTTGTGATAAGAATCTGACTGAGCATGTTCTGATGATTTCAGATTATAATGATTTTTATGTAGTCTTAACTCTTAACACAATTTGCAGTCACTATTAACCTCACAAATCACTGGTTGCAAAGGGGTTTTAGCATTTCATGATGTTTAATTGATTTAAGTGTCATTAGCTAGCTTGTCTTGGCTAGAACAGGTTATATGTTAGTACTGGTTTGTTTGTAAAGTTATTGGAATGAGTAATGAAATGCCAACGAAGCTCGTGATAGTTACCAAGAAAACAAACAGCTATCATCATTGTTATTGTCAGCACGAAGCTCGTTCTGACCTCTAACTCAAGTAATATTTGCACATTCTACGAATTGAACTGTTGAATCGGCTAATCCGTGGGGACATGTGTTGATACAAGGGCTGCAAAGTGTGACAAAAAGGGGGAGATGAAAGAGTAGTTGTTGCACTCCATGGTTTTTTTTTTGTTTGAGATGGAGCGATTGTTGAAGGGGGAGCTGGTACTCTTTGTTTATGGTGTTGGATGAGTTTGTGTGGCTGGTTTTGTCTACATAAATGAAGTGCTGTGTGTGGGCAAAGTTGTTGATCTGAGCTGGCCAAGGACTCTATGCTGTTTAAGGCCTATTATTATTAGCAATATATGTATCTATGACTTGCTACATGGCACAAGATAAGTCTTTCATGAAGTATAAAAAGGAAAGATTTGGAGTAGAGCATTTCCAAAGCCACAAAATAGATATGAGAGGGAGTTGGTATTTGTGTTTGAAACAATTTGTTCAAGTTTATGAGTAGTACTTAGAATTTGTATTAGGCATGTCGTCTTTGATGAAAGGTCCATTTGTATCCAATTCTTGAGCAAGGGAATTTGTCATTGTTCTTCTCTTTATTGTTGTTCAAACATGCAAAGATAAGCATTATTCATGTTGGATACCTGCTTTATCTTTCAACTTCGATTATTTTCAGGATCATTTTGGGGATCAATTGCTGAAGATTATGCAGCCATTGGTCCTCCTACAGGATTCCAAGGTATGAAATATATACTAATACCAATCAATATCCATAAATATGCAACAATGAGATTCCGAATTGTTTTCTGTGTGATGTAGGTCTTATTTCGTGGCTGTTTCTTCCTGCCATTGCTGCTGGGATGTACTTTGATGTTCCGGTAAATAATATCACAGACAACATTTTTGCTACCTTGACATCTCAGAATATCTGGAATGTTTTGCTCAGCTGTTTCTCCATACTTCTCTGATAAACGATTCTTTCACACCAAACGTGCAGGGGGAATACCTGTACATCGGTGCAGCTGTATTTACAGTGGTATTTTGCATCATCGAGATGGACAAGCCTAGCGAGCCACACAACTTTGAACCTCAAATATACAACATGGAGAGAGGAGCTCGCGACAAGCTGATATCTGATTACAACACCATGGACATCTGGGATTTCAACGAGAAATACGGGGAGCTATGGGATTTCACAGTGAAGAAGGACAACATCACAAAGAGATGAGGTTGAGGGAACTTCTATATCCAAAAGGTACATAAAATCTCTATTGTTTTCCTCCTTTTTTGGTCGATTCAAGAATTTGAGACATTGTGACTCAGTGAACAATCCTGTGTATATGTTTATACTCTTATATGTTGCAACACAATAGAAGATGAGTCTCACATGAAGGTTACAATACTTATGAATTACCCTTTATACTTGCTGATTATACTAAGATGACATCATTAATATGTAACTATACACAAATATACAACACATTGCACTATACCACTTGCTCGTTTGGAAACTAGCACTAGTTAATGTTATTTTTACTTTGTTGAGTTGTTCATGTGAACTGGTGGCCGCCTTCACAACTAGATGTTTTGGAAATTTAGTGATTGGGCTTGCTTGTGCTGTTGTGCAACTTGGAAATTTCATACAAATCTCTTGTTTTTTAATTCGAATTCACATAGGTTTCTTTCAAGTCTTGGACGGTTGTACCACTCAAGCAAGTTAATAGTCTTATTTTGAAATATTTTTCTGTCACGGGCTAATGGTGATGTGATGTGACTTTGTTAATCAAAAATCACTTGTAATACTATTTAAACATAAAAAATAACAATGAATGTGAGTTTGGATTTGACCCACAAAACAAGTCTTGCACAAAGTTTTGTGATATACTCCCTCTGTCGCACAAAAACATAAATATTTTTCCGTTTTTGGGTGTCTCATAAATATATGAACATTTCTATTTTTGGACACTACCCCACCACAATCCCTTTACTTTTTATCTCTATTTTTTATAAGGTGGGACCCTTTCTCCACTCACAATACACTTTTATCTAACATTTCTTAAAATTTGTGCCACTTACAAATGTTCATATTTTTGTGAGACGGAGGGAGTAGTATTTTCTGCACATTGTGTTTAGTAGATTATTGTTTAAAGTAGAGATCTTGTGTTTGTTTTTTGCAAGTTATGTGTCTTTGATTGAAAACTACTAGTAGGATGAGAAAATATTGTTCCTTTATAGAATATTAATATATAAAATGAAACTCCAAATTCCAATTTAATGAACTAATTAATCTAGAAGGTATCAAAGGGATAAAATTTTGAAATTCATGAATAAGTAATCAATTGCACTAACAGTAGAGTCAATGGAGGCTATGACTTCTTGACTCTATTGGTGTGTTGAATTGGTCACAGAGGGAAAATTTGATGCAATCCTTGGGAATATTTATGATTATTTTTTTACATATTGAGTACCACAAAATTAAATATGGAAGTTTTGCACAATTTTTTTTATACGTTAGGTATTAATTAATAAAATCGATAATTCAAAATATAATTAGAAAAATCGTGACAGTTTAAGATATAATTGAAGTTTAAGTTAATTTATTTTTTAGATCACAAATTCATAGAATTTTCAAATGGTATCAATATAAGAAAAAACATACATCAATCTTTTTTTAAAATAAATAACACAAACATCAAAACTTACTGTATTATACTATCTCCATCCCAAAAATTATATTTCCTCCGTCCACGATAAATGTGAATTCATCTACAATAAATATACTCCCTCCGTCCCAATATTGTTGGCCACATTTGGTTTCGGCACGGGAATTAAGGAGTTGTAGATTAGTATTTTAAGTGTGTGGGTAATATAGTATAAAAGTAATAAAGTAGGAGAGAGAAGGTGATAAAGTATGAGAGAGAAGGTAATAAAATGATAAAGTAGAAGAGAGAATGTGATAAAGTATGAGAGAGAATGTAATAAAGTGATAAAGTAGGAGAGATAATGTGATAAAGTAAGAGATTGAATGTGATAAATATTTCCATTTTAGGAAAGTGGCCAACAATAGTGGGACAAACTAAAAAGGAAATGTGGCCAACAATATTGGGACGGAGGGAGTAATTTTTTCACATGATACATATTTTTCAATATTTTTCTAGAGCTCGTGGTTTTACAATGGGACGAAGAGAGTAATCCAATTTCCAAACCTCAAACACATCTTTGAATTGTCAAAAAACAATAAATAAGGTTGACTATATTAGTTTCCACAATGTGGGACCCAACCAAGACAAAAGTCCCACTCACATTACATTATACACATTTAAAATATTATGGTATTTTTTTTATTTTTTATTTTTTATTTTGAAACAATGGTATTATATACATTTAAAATATTATGGTATTTTTTTTTTTTTTGAAACAATGGTATTATACACATTTAAAATATTATGGTATGTATAAATACCTAAATAACCAACTATGCTTCTTGAGTCCTTGACTTCAATCTTGCCATAAACCACAAAAATAAAAATCTTCATCACTTCCATTTCTTCATCAAAAAAAAAAAAAAAACTGTAAAAATGAAAATCAAATCCCACCATCTCCCTCCACTGATCCTCCTCCTCCTATGGTACAACACCAATCAGCACAACGTACAAGCCCAGCAGCTCCCCTCCACCATCGGCTACAACTGCACCGCCAACCAATCCTCCACCCCCTGCGACACCTACGTCTTCTACAGAGCCGCCGCGCCGGACTTCCTCGACCTCGCCGCCGTCGGCGATCTCTTCTCCGTCAGCCGCCCCGCCATCTCGCGGCCGAGCAACATCTCCTCCCCCGCCTCGCGCCTCCTCCCCGACCAAACCCTCTTCGTCCCCATCAAGTGCTCCTGCAACAACGTCAACACCAGCGTCACCATCTCCTACGCGCCCCAGAACTTCACCATCAGGAGCGGCGACACCTTCTACCTCGTCTCCACGATCAGCTACCAAAACCTCACCACTTTCCAATCCGTGGAGGTCGTGAACCCTAATTTCACCCCCACGCGGCTCGAGGTCGGAGACGTCATCGTTTTCCCCATCTTCTGCAAGTGCCCTACCCCGTCGCAGCTGCGGAGCGGCGTCAATTACCTAATCAGCTACGTCTTCCAACCCTCCGACAGCTTGGCCGCCGTCGCATCGAGGTTAGGAGCGTCGGAGCAGTCGATCACCGAAGTTAACGGCGGTGAGATTAATCCGTTTGACACAATTTTCGTCCCGGTTTCGAATTTACCTAATTTGACGCAGCCTGTGGTTCCGCCTCTCTCTCCTCCGGCGAGAGAGAGGAAAGGGGCGGTGATCGGGCTGGGGATCGGGCTTGGAGTGTGTGGGGCGCTGCTGATTCTGGTGTGTGGGGTTTGGTATTGTAGAGAGAGAGGGAGAGAGTATAGGGATGTGGAGAAGCAGCAGCAGAAGAAAGGGGATGGATTGTTGAAGGCGGAGAAGGTGAGTTTGATGGCTGATGTCTCCGGCTGCTTGGATAAGTATAAAGTGTTCGAAATCGAGGAATTGAAAGTTGCAACAGATGGATTTGATGATAGATGCATTATCGAAGGCTCTGTATACAAAGGTAAGATCGATGGAGAGTGGTATGCCATCAAGAAAATGAAGTGGAATGCCTATGAAGAACTCAAGATCTTGCAGAAGGTAAAAAAAATTATTTCTTGTTTAATGTTTTATGCAGCTTTGTTTCAGTTTAAGCAGTTGAAGTTCTTGATTATATCTGATTAAGTTCTCATAGTGAATTTGAAGGAAGTGATGCAGAAGTCATTTTCATGGTTGTGGAAGAAGACCTATATCTTGAATGAATCAATGAATAAAGTAGTGTTTTGGTGAATGATACGTCTTAATCTTGTTTAGAATCTATGATTTTTTAAGAGCTTATGCAAGTTGGCTTATTGTTATTTGTTTTCTTCAAGGAGAAGGTTCTCTTGTTTAAAAAATCATTATCTGTTGGATTATTCCATCAACCTGCAAAAATGGGTCCAAACAAGATGATTGGTAGTTCACATGTCATGATTGAATCAATGCTAAAAAAATGAATTCTTGATCAATCTTGAATGATGGATTAGCTTATCTAGTTTGTCTCTACTAAGAAAAGTATGAATTCTTGATCAATCTTGAATGATGGATTAGCTTATCTAGTTTGTCTCTACTAAGAAAAGTATGAATTCTTGAATTGCAGGTGAACCATGGTAACTTAGTGAGGCTAGAAGGGTTCTGCATAGATCAAGAGGAAGGAAATTGCTACTTAGTGTACGAATACGCCGAAAACGGCTCTCTTTATTCATGGCTTCATGAAAGCAAGGCTGAGAAATTGAGTTGGAAAACAAGGCTAAGGATTGCCATTGATGTAGCAAATGGCCTTCAATACATCCACGAGCACACGAGGCCTAAAGTTGTGCACAAGGACATAAAGAGCAGCAACATCCTCTTGGACTCGAACATGAGAGCCAAAATCGCTAACTTTGGGCTTGCGAAATCGGGCTGCAATGCCATAACAATGCACATTGTGGGCACACAGGGCTACATTGCCCCTGAGTACCTTGCTGATGGGGTGGTCTCCACCAAGATGGACGTGTTCTCCTTCGGGGTGGTGCTGCTCGAGCTCATCTCGGGCCGGGAGGCCCGGGACGAGCAGGGGAACGTGCTGTGGGCTAGTGCTAGTGGAGTTATGGATGGCAAGGAGGAGAAGAAGTTGAGGAAGGTTAGGGAGTGGATGGATGAATGCCTTCTCAGAGAGTCGTGCACGATGGAGAGCGTGTCGAGCGTGATGGCCGTGGCCGTTGCTTGCCTGCATAAGGATCCTGCTAGGAGGCCTAGCATGGTGGAGATTGTGTATGCATTGTCTAAGAGTGATGATCTCTTCTTTGATGTGTCTGAGGATAATGGACTCTCTCCTAGGACGGTGGTTGCTAGGTGAGGCGAGGCGAGGCAGTCGAATCTCTTCGTTGCAAACGGGGTTTCATCTTCTGTTCTCGTATATATTGATGATGTCATTCGATACCAGTGACATCTTGCGATGATAGTGCTAGTTTCTTTAATGGACTCCTCTCCTAGAGCGGTGGTTGCTAGGCGAGGCGATGCGAGGCAGTCGGATCTCTTCGATGCAAACGGGGGTTCATCTTCTGTTCGTGTGTATATCGATGATGTCATTCAATATTAGCGACATGCTGAGATGATAGGGCTAATTTTTTAATGGAAGGCTTATGTTTGAGGCTGTGTAAATATAATGTTTGGAGTTAATGTGATTTTTGTAATATCATGTTGTATATTTATCTTCCCTTTATGCCTAGAATGTATACAAGCGAGGTATCAAATTTTATGAGAGGTTTTTTTAATTATTTCATCCTCACCTAAAATTTCGACTTTGATATCATCTGTAATGATCTAACTCCAAATTGATTATTTTTTTTTGAGAGGGAAGGCGTGTTATTTTATTACGCTAAATCGTTGATTACAATATCCCTTAACCAACGAGGGTAATCGTCCTTCCAGACTTGCCTATTCTCGGTACTACGCGCAAACTGCGCCAACGCATGAGCTGCCATATTGGCCGTGCGAAACATATGAAAAACTCCAAACATACCATTCTCCCTAGCCACCATGAGGATCTCCTGGATATCATCGGGTAAGAAGTCCCGATCATCCGCTGGCTCTGCCATAACCCTTGCCGCCAACATGGAGTCGGTGAAGACGCTAAACGGCGCCAAGTCCAGTTCCACGCAGAGGACAATTCCCTGCACAACAGCCATTATCTCGGCCATAAGCGGGTTAGACGTGGGTCTCGTGCGTTTAGACATAGCAGCGCAAATCTTGCCGTTGCTGTCCCGAACGATGACGCCCACACCAAAAGCACTCGATTGGTCATCAAAGAGAGCATCCACATCAACTCTAAGGGTGCCGCGCTGCGGGCACAGCCATCTCCTGTCTCCCATCGTCATTCCCATGATTGAGTTCATGGCAAAGGTTGGTTTTGCTTTCTGGAACGTTTCCCACATTATGAGGCATTGTGTTTCTGACACGCCTCCTTTCTCTCCCTTGTTCTCATGCTTCGCTCTACACTTCTCCACCCAAATCTGCCACGCCATAAGAACCCAGAGCTCATAGTCAGTTTCCGCGAACTCCGCCCTCATTGCATCAGCAATACCATGCATATCAAGGTGAGCGGCCTTGGCAAGGATTTGCCAAAACCGTGACCCACGCCAAATCTGTCGCAAGGTTGAACAGAAGAAGAGGCCATGTTCTGTAGAATCCCATTGGCTATGACAAAGAGTGCAGATCCCTTCCACCGGAACGTGATGCTCCCGCAAGTTAGCTTCAGTTGGGATCAAATGATTCAGAGCTCTCCACCAGAAGATTTTTGCTTTCGGTGGTATGGACAAGTTCCATACGTTTCTACTCCACCACTTCTCCTCCCTTCTGCTGCTACAAGCATGTTGATCATAGAAGCCCACGCATAAGAGATACGCTGATTTTACCGAGAAAGCCCCTTTTGGATCATACCGCCAAGCAACTTCATCGTTGTTGCCATGTTCAGCAATTGGGGTCTTGCAAACAGCTTCCACATCGGGGGGCCACATGAGGGTCTCCAACTTTTCCTTATTCCAACTCCTTCCCCTATTTATAAACTCCGCCACCCTCACATCTTCCCGACCGGTCTCCCCTCGCTGCAGCAACACTCCCCTATTTGCCTTTGGAACCCAAACATCCTTAAAGATTTTGATATTGCGTCCGTCTCCCACTTTCCAGAACATGCCCCTGTCAACAAGTTCGCGGCTCCAAGCTAGGGACCTCCATATGTACGACGCACCAGGACGAACATCGGCATGTAGAATGTCCCCATCTTTAAAATATCGTGCTTTGAAAACTCTTGCCATAAGGGAGCTCGGGTTCTTGATCATTTTCCAGACTTGCTTCGCAAGAAGCGCTTTATTAAAACTCCGAAGGTCCCGGAAGCCCATTCCACCCCTTTCTTTTGGGATACACATCTTCTCCCATTTTCTCCAATGCATATGCCGTCTGTCCTCCTTATCACCCCACCAATATCCGGCACTCAAACGATTAATATCATCAATGATGGATTCCGGTAGCCTGAAACACTGCATCGCATATGTGGGGACAGCTTGGATTACCGACTTCAAGAGAACCTCTTTCCCGGCCCCCGAAAACTCACGCTGGTTCCATCCTTCAAGCTTCCTCTGGACTTTTTCCACAATATAGCTGAATTGAAGTCTTTTATGGCGTAGTGAGAAAGCTGGCAGTCCAAGGTAGCGTTGAATGCCTTCTCCTGCTCTAACATTCAAAACTCGTAGGACCTCAGCTTGAGCGACATCTGAGGTATTCGGGCTGAACGAGGCAGACGACTTGTCGAAGTTAATCCGTTGCCCAGAGGCCAATTCATAAGCTCTCAGTATTTCCTTGATGTTTCGCGCTTCTGTTGCATTAGCCTTAAAGAAAATAAGGCTGTCATCAGCGAAGAAAAGATGAGAAATATTTATCTCCCCCGGCACAATTGGAACTCCATGCATGATTTTTTGCCTTTGCGCTTGATGAAATAGAGATGACAGACCATGAGCACAAAGGACAAAGAGAATCGGGGACAGTGGGTCCCCTTGTCGCAGCCCCCTAGTCGGCTTGAGATCGCCATACACACACCGATTCACAAGAAAACTGAAAGAGACAGATCGTACGCACCTCATGATCACCTTTCGCATTCAAACGATTAATATCATCAATGATGGATTCCGGTAGCCTGAAACACTGCATCGCATATGTGGGGACAGCTTGGATTACCGACTTCAAGAGAACCTTTTTCCCGGCCCCCGAAAACTCACGCTGGTTCCATCCTTCAAGCTTCCTCTGGACTTTTTCCACAATATAGCTGAATTGAAGTCTTTTATGGCGTAGTGAGAAAGCTGGCAGTCCAAGGTAGCGTTGAATGCCTTCTCCTGCTCTAACATTCAAAACTCGTAGGACCTCAGCTTGAGCGACATCTGAGGTATTCGGGCTGAACGAGGCAGACGACTTGTCGAAGTTAATCCGTTGCCCAGAGGCCAATTCATAAGCTCTCAGTATTTCCTTGATGTTTCGCGCTTCTGTTGCATTAGCCTTAAAGAAAATAAGGCTGTCATCAGCGAAGAAAAGATGAGAAATATTTATCTCCCCCGGCACAATTGGAACTCCATGCATGATTTTTTGCCTTTGCGCTTGATGAAATAGAGATGACAGACCATGAGCACAAAGGACAAAGAGAATCGGGGACAGTGGGTCCCCTTGTCGCAGCCCCCTAGTCGGCTTGAGATCGCCATACACACACCGATTCACAAGAAAACTGAAAGAGACAGATCGTACGCACCTCATGATCACCTTTCGCATTCTATCTGGAAAACCCATCTTAGTCATGACCGCCTCCAAGAAATTCCATTCGACCCTGTCATATGCTTTGCTCATGTCGAGCTTGAGTGCCACCATTCCATCTCTACCCTTCCTTCTATTTCGGAGCCAGTGTTGGCATTCAAAACTTATCAAGATGTTATCTGTAATGTGGCGTCCCTTGATGAAAGCGCTTTGGTTCTGATCCACCACCTTGCCAATAACCCCTCTCAGCCGATTTACTATAGCTTTAGAGATAATCTTGAAGATAGTATTACACATGCTGATTGGTCTGAAGTCCGCCACCTCCTCCGGCTTATTCTTCTTCGGAATCAGGCCAATGAGGGTTTTGTTCCAAGTCTCGAACTCCATGTCTCCATTAAGCACACAAAGAACCTGCCTTGTGATCTCCTCCCCCATCGCCGGCCAAAATCTCTGAAAAAACCGGGCATTAAAGCCGTCCGGTCCCGGGCTCTTTGAGGGGTTGAGGTGGAGCAGGTCCTGGTTCAGTGGCAAGGGTTAGGTCCAGAAGAGTGTTCGTGGGTGGATGTTGCAGAGATGAAAGGGCAGTTTCCGAATTTCAGCCTTGAGGACAAGGCTGTTTCGCCGAAGAGGGCAATTGATAGTGGAACGCAGAGTGGTGGCATAAAAGTTTATACTAGACGCAAGTCTAGGGCTCCTGCAGTCTAGCTGGAAGATTTGAACAATAATTATCTTTTTATTTATTGTTTATTATGTTTTCTTGTTGGTTAAGTTTTGCGGGCCTCTGTCTTCTACATGGGCCTTAGTAGGAGTTAGTATTTATTAGGCCTTTCCTGCAGAATTAGGGCAGAAAATATTATTTTGTGATTAGCGGCTTTACGCTGTGACAGAACCTCTCGTTCTGGGGACTTCATTAAGAAGTATTCGTCTTTCAATTAACTTCCTGTTGATTCGCTTTCTTGAAACTCCAAATTGATTATTAAAATACCATCTGAAATGACTCAAATTTCAGATTGCCGACTGTCTTTACAGATCAACACAAATTTTTTCAATGTGCTTTGTCCTTATACACACACTGTTCGAAAAATTTCCTCGCTACCAATCTTTATACTATTGCTCCAAGCAAATACGTGTAATCTTAGATTCTACCATTGTTCCAAGCCCAACACACTTAATATTGGAGTTTTCTTATTGGAGTTTTCATGAGTAACACATATCAAGTCTTTATGATTCCACGACAATCACTCTTTCTAACTTGAACGTCATATAACTAATTATTATTATTATTTTTTATAAATTTGTAAGAACTGCAAGAAAAAAAATATCCACTAAATTTTTAGGCTCTAGCCTATATCTAAATATCTAATGGACTACACTAAAATATCCACTAAAGTATTAATAGCAAGCACGACCATTTTTGCTTTATCAAAAGTTACCTTCATTTCTTCTAGAAGACGAGATCCTCGTGTAGTCGTGTGTCCTATAAAGCAAACCAACAATAAACTTTCCTAAAAAAATTGATTAATATTTAAAGGAAATTTCATTACATTCGAAGAGAGACTTACATTTAATATAATTCTAGTTAATAGAATAAACAAATCTTTGATATTTCATCATGCATTAATCATCACAATTTACTCAATACTTGACTAAAAAAAATGTGAAAGAAAAAAGTATTCCTTGGCTTGAATTTCATCTCGTGTTAGATAAAAACCAATTCTTATAAGGGTTAATTGCATTTAAAATCGTAAATTTTAGGCCACATTGCAATTGCAAATCGATATTCAACCTTTCGATTTATTGCAATTAGGATCCCCCAACTTTGATTAATTCGTGTCTTTAATTCGAGAAATTAAAGATTGGGCTTTGACGTTCAATATTTAATTATTTATTAATCGCAATGAAATTCACAAAATCCACAAGTATATTAATTGTTGTTGTCAAATATTGTTGGAAAATAATTAAATATTAGGTTATCAATTTTTTTTGAAGCATATCTTTATCATCATTGCACTTGCCATCCAAAATATACATAACCCTATCTCTATGAAAACACATTTCTCTTAGTTGAAGAAATATGAAAGGTGAGTTGTGACTAGAAAAGGCATATTTTTCCTATCGCATGATTTGAAAATTTCCACCCAAATCAAATTAAAGCATACGCATGGGAATCGGTTCAAACAAACAATGAGTGAGAAAGGGAAGCTTCAAATATGCATATGCATATTAACTCAATAATCGACGATGAAGCGCAGTCTGTTGGTAAGACACTTCCCCTCCAACCAATAGGTCGGGGGTTCGAGTCACCTTAGGAGCTAGAGTGTGAGTGATTTTTTCCTTTCTTTGGTTGTAACAAATTTTTTGTATAAAAATATATAAACTCAATAATCCAATTAACCAAAATAATGTGGCTAGTACTATGTTATTAAGCTCTTTCACATTCCAAAATATATAGAGCCAAATTATAAATTTAGTTTGGGTCATGATTTACATGTCAAAAATTTGGAATGGACCATATAAACGTGCATATGAATTCATTTGTGCATATTTAAATAAAGAATATTGTGAAAAAAATAGTGCCTTGGGACTTAGGTAAGATCTCTGTTGTCCCTTTCCCTTAGTTAAACTTTTAACATTATTCAAATTTTCAGAATTTAGATTTTTTATTACTTTTTGTTTCTATTACTACTTTATGGGTCCATTAATATGCGGTTGTATCATAAGTAGTTTTATTAGTACAATATTGGACTATGATGGATGAAAATAAATTATATATATATGTGTATACTATTTTTTTATTACTTGGGAGCACCATTAAATCAGAATTTTATTCAAAGGTAATTTATAAATTTAATTATATAATTTTTGAAGTGTAAGACAAAAAAAAAAATGCTAACATGGATTATTTCGATCATAATTTTAGTCTTTTACTCTTTTTGCAACCTTTTTTTATAGTGTTTTTCATGCTAGAACAAGCAAAATTAATTGCCTTGATGGTTCTTGGCTTTGGACCATGTATGCATTATCAACATCAATTTTTTGTTTGCTTTATTGCTATGATTTATAACCATTGAAGTACATGATATATTAATGACAAAAAAATTGTTTATTATGCTCACTTGAATTATTGACACAAAACAACAAATAAACAACTCATGATAAGCTCATGAGACAAACAACAAATAAACAACACATGGGGTAAGTATCATAAGAGAAGACGTAAGTACGTTTAGAACTTATTTTAAGAATTTGAGTTATATATATACCTAAATCAAAAGGTTGAATAATTAATTAATCAAACCTACCATTTACAAAAAGGCATTTTACTTTCCCAATTAGTTTAATATTCTTTCAATCAAATGATATATACTCGAGAAGATGAAGCCTATTCATGGTTAACCTTGGTTTAGATTTAAGAGTTAATAGTGTTTTATGTTCGGGCTTTTAGCATTTTTTATAAAACATTTTGAATTTTTTTTTTTATTTCGAACTTTGACCTTTTTTCTTAAATTGTCTCGCTATGCAAAATCCAATGAAGAAAAAATGACTTATCTCGTCAGATTAAATATTTTGGGGATCGCTGTTATTGGAAAACCATATTATGAACCACCATTATTTGAACACGCTGAAAGTTCTGTCACCAAATTTTGTATAGCTAGATATTTTATGAAAAAACATAAAAGCTCATGATTTTTTAAGAGACAACGAAAGTTCGAGATATAAAGAATATATAGGTAATAATAATTTTAAAATTAATAAATAACCGAATCAAACTCAAGCTTTACCATCATATAATCCTATCTAATCGAGTATGAGCTTGAGCTTACAAATATTCAACCAATTTCCTAATTAGATCATAAATTGAACACCCCCCCCCACCCCCCCAAAAAAATAAAAAAAATCATAAATTGAAATTGATTAAAATAGTTAACATAGTTTTTCCAAATCCAACCATAATACAAAATGATGAAGTGGAGTCGATGGTGAACTGACATATAGGAATATCCACACTTTTTTAGATAAACTGACAAGATCGATTTGGCCTTTGGGGGAAGTCGCTTTCTTGGTTTCTTCCACTTCATTTTGTGCAAAAACAGAGACATGCACTAATGAATTTCAAGATCCTCAAGAACCCACCTTGTGTATTCGAGCTTCGAGTAATCCGGATACGAATCTCAATCCTTTCATCCCTCAGCTCAAAACCCACCTCCGTTTCTCTGCCATCTCTATATAAAGTGTACAAATTTTTAGTGAGGGAGAGAGTGGGAAGAGGGAGAAAGCGATGCTGCAGTTACACAGCTTGCGGCCATGGATTTCAGCGAGGAGTTCAGAATCCGATTTGAGTTCATATAAAAGGTCACTCCTTTGCTCTGAATCTATCAAATACATGCAAAATATTCGATCTTTATCTTGTTTGCGAATTTAAGAAGGCTTCATGCAGCCGAGTGCAGCTGTGAATGGGAATACACACATGATGTATGTGAAAATTTCTCAACCAATGCCGTCGAAGTGTGCGGATGAGATATTTGGGGTGGTTATTTATTTGAAAACTGAAATTGCTTCAAGATTCCAAGAAAAGTAAATTATGGCTAAATAATACAGTGATTGTGATTGTATCTTCTTTGGAATTTCTATTGTTGCCAATGATTTTGTTCAGGTTAATAATAATAAGTGTTTTGCAGCTGTGTTTTGTTTCGAGAGATAAAAGAGGAATGAGTATTGTGTGGTGTTGGATATATTTTTTCTTTACTTTGTCAATGGGATATTTTGAGAGTTTTGTATCTTTATCTAGTTTACAGTTATTTGGCTTTCTTATTCTTGTTTTAATTCTATGGAATTGTAATATTGTGTGGTACAGTAACATGATTTATCCTATCTGTGCTTTGTACCATTGATCTGTTACTTTTGATTGTGTTCCTTATTCTATGTGTTATTGATTGATACATATTGAGTTTGTATTCCTTTGAATGATGGTGCCGGATGTTTTTCAGAAACGCAAGGCTGTATTCCTGCGGGTGGATTCCCTTTTCGACCTGCCACGTTGATATTATGTTAATAAACAATAGAGGTGAGGAGATATATGTATTCTTAGAAGCATTTCGTCATTTGATCTTAAACAATAACATACTACAGTACGAGAGTTATAGTAGATTTGAGTATGTCAACCGTGGGCATCCAAAATTGGCTGATTAGTAGATTCATTATGGTTTTTGCCAGAAAAATGTAAAACAAGCTCCAGAATGAAGAGGAGGAAACTCAGTCCGTCAGTGAGATGCTTTTGCAGTAAAGTGAATTCTAGTCTCCCGGAGATGGATTCGAGAAGTAGTTCTGAGGTGCATGCATTTCAATATCTGGTACAACTACTACATATATATATTTTTGTGATTGGATTTGAGAGTGCCTCACCCTTACATGTGTTGTATGTTGATATGGGCATCCGAGTAACTAACTACTAGTTGGCATTGAAGCCTGTGCAGGTTTTTGGAGTTAAACTCGTGATGGCATCCCTCTCATCCTATTTCTTGATTAGGTTGATACATCAAAGTTACAAGAAAAAAATTGTCGAAGTTGTTCAAGAATCATTCCGTTATGCTGTTCAAACGTTTGGAGCTTCAAACTCGCCTTTTGCGTGCATGTCCAATTCCTTGAGTAAACCAACATCGCTTCAACTGGATGTGTCTTTGCCTTCATTTCAAGATATCAGATGGAATATTGCTCGTTTAATTTACTTATTCAACATACAGCTTGAGAGAAATGTTGCCACGTAAGAGCATCAAATGCTATTTCCTTCTAAGCTTATCTCCAATTACATGACTATAAATGATGCATGTATTCACATGGTTTAAGTCCTGATTATTGTAATCACCCTAATAGACGGGGAATGGATTGCTTTGTTATTATTTTTATACCCATTAGAATATTGTGACAGAATCAGAGTGTCACATGGTGGAAAGAGTTTATTGTAGCGAGCCATTTACTAGATGGTATCAATCAAGACAATCTTTGAATCCACTACTCTAGATAGATATAGTGGGTCTAATGGATTTCTCTGAAATTGTTTGGGTGTGCACTCCTCAAAGTGAAGATACAAATGCTGCTATGTATATATGCTGTTCCATAGTCTCGTGGAGTCTTCGAAGTGATGTCTTTTTCTTGTTTCATTCTTATTTTCTAATGTTTTACATTAGCTGATTTACACCTCTTTTGATAAGTTACCTTCACATTAAACTGATCAGAAGTTCCTAATATGGATTTCTGCAGGTTTTTTGTTGTGCTCCTCGCGGCATGTTTCTCATTTGTCATTATCGGTGGTTTTCTCTTCTTTAAGTTCAGGTAGTACTGTCATGCTTTTTGAAGAGCTATACTAGATAATTATTTGTCTTTTCCAAGTTATTGCCCCGTATGCTGTTACAAGAATATTAGAAATTCGAGCTTTAAAAGCCTTGCTGCTTTGGGAGGACAGGCAACACCATGCCTACATGGGATTCTGTGTTTGCATACTTCTGTTATTCATCTTCTACTGGTGTTAATAACTTGAGATAATGAGACCATTATATATTATATGGCTCTTTTTGTTGAGAATATCTGTATCTGTTATATCTGACAGGCTTTAATATTTTATTTTGAAACTCACTGTTGTAAGTCTAAGTTTTTGTTTAAGTTCTTAAACATGTTTGCTCTTAGGATAGGATGTGAATGTTATTTGGTAACTTGATTTGGTTTAAGTTCTTAAACATGTTTGGTTTGAATCTTAGGATGTTTTCAGTCTGGTGTAGCTCCTAGTTCCAGATAGATTTTTTTTTTCAGTCTGGTTTAGCTGATATAAATTTTTCGAAAGTCTAGCTTTTTACAGTAGAAATCTAGCTTCAGTAATACTCAAACCAACTTGGCTATTGATAATCTGTATCCAGTTATAGATGTCGTCAATTAATCCTTTTCTTATGCACTTTTAGCTATTCATCTTTTTAAGGGATGTCGTTTTTCAGTCAAATAATATCATGTAATTTGATCTTTGCTTTTCTTTTGTTGCATTTCATGGTTTTGTAGTATGATAAAAATGAAACTTCATCATATCAAAATCATATGTTCTGCATTTCAATGATAACATTTATGCTTAATATTTATAATTAGTTATGTTCAGAAATATTTTTCTGTCTATAATCACATCTTCCTTCTACTGGAATCTCAAGCTTGACAACTGATGTGAACATGTATACAAACCACAGAGTTAGCAAGGGTGGCACTCAGACTCTCGAGGATTGCTATTGGGAGGCTTGGGCTTGTCTATGTTCATCATCCACACACCTGAAAGTGTGATTCATCTTTATCCATTCGCTATTGTCCTTGAGAAAACGTAACCGTCATTGTATCACTACAAAGATGTCGAGTAGTAACTTCATTTTTAACCATAATCTTCCGACTTCAACTGCAGCAAAGAACTCGGATTGAACGCGTTATAGGCTTTGTGCTTGCTATATGGGGCATACTATTCTATTCACGGCTATTGAGCACAATGACCGAACAATTTAGGGTAAGATCATGGAAGAAATTATGTCGTCTTGGAGCTTAGCAGAAGTCATAACCCTGATTAGAATTTCCAACAGCATAATATGCACAGACTCAGAGAAGGGGCACAAATGCAAGTTCTAGAGACAGATCATATAATTATTTGTGGATCGAATAGTCGCCTGGGCTTTGTTTTGAAGCAGCTGAATAAGTACCACGAGTTTGCTGTTCGCTTGGGCACTGCCACTGCTAGGTAATTCCTTTTAGGTATCTTGATGTCTCATATTGTTTAAAATGGCGCCAGCCTCTTACAGTCGAGGGACTTTTGCAGGAGACAGAGAATTCTTCTTATGGCTGACCTTCCTAGGAAGCAGATGGACAAAATGGCCGAAAACATAGCCAAAGATCTCAGCCATATTGATATTCTAACAAAAAGGTATAACTCATGATACAGTCAACTTCAAGGCTTCAAGCAATCACATACTTTGATCTATCTTCGTTGGTACTTCAAATTGTCTGCCTTATGTCTGACAAAACCTCCGCTTCTGCAGTTGTAGTCTTAGTTTAACCAAATCATTTGAAAGAGCTGCAGCAAATAAAGCACGTGCCATAATTATATTGCCGACAAAGGAAGATCGGTAAGAATGAGATGGATCATGATGATTTGCTTGAATCAGACTTTGATTGTTTTAAGTTATTGGAACGGAGCATATAATCTGCTTCTTTTTTATGTGTATTTACTCTTCTGCTTTTCAGATATGAAGTTGACTCGGATGCATTTCTCTCAGTTCTTGCTCTTCAACCCCTTTCCTCAATGGCCTCTGTGCCTACAATAGTAGAGGTAATCTGCGTATGTTCTTTTTTGCTTCTTCTCTTGAAATCATATATTGGAATATTTACTCTTCTTTGTGGTACAGGTTTCTAGTTCAAATACCTGTGAGCTTTTAAGATCAATCTCAGGACTGAAGGTGGAACCTGTGGAAAACGTCACCTCCAAATTATTTGTTCAGTGCTCTCGCCAAAAAGGACTAATAAAGATATACAAACACTTGCTCGATTATCGAAGTAATTTGAGTTTCTTTCTTTCCTCTTTTACGTTATAGTTGATAAATAATTTTGTTAGCATTTTCCTTCGAATACTAAGTAGGAAAAAGTAGGAAAAGCCATGATTCTTTTCCACTCTTGGTCAACCATAGTGATCTTTTTTTTTTTTTTTTTCGTGTGCCTTCTTTGTTTGCAAGCTTGGACACGCAACATACTTTGGTTACTTTTACACTATTGGGTGATTCTCAATGGTGGATGGATGCTACCACATATCTTATGAATCTTTCCTATTTTGTGCCCTATATCAATTCCAACTTCTTTAATTGTCGAAAATCATGAGTTTGAGTTTGTTTCCCATGAACTAAGAGGTGCGGTGGTCATCTCTTTTCTTTTGTTCTTTTATTTTCTGAAGGATGACTTCGTAGTTTCTTTCTTTTGTTAAAGTTTACCACAAAAGAGAATGAACTTTATCCTACTGATTTCTGATGACGGGTATCTCAATCTCGCAGAAAATGTATTCAACCTCTGTAATTTTCCTCATTTAGTAGGACTAACATACAGACAGTTGAGACGTGGATTCCAAGAGGTAATCCATAGAATTGTCTGCACTCATTCCTTAAGTGTTATAAACTGACCGATTTCTTATTTTCCTGTTTTGATTACATGTGTAGGCTGTGGTTTGTGGTCTTTATAGGGATGGAAAGATCTATTTCCATCCAAGTGATGAAGAAATTGTGCAAGAAACCGACAAGGTATGTAAATAATGCTTGTATTGGATGCATTTCACTTTTGTCGTGAGCAGATGTCTTTTTGTTCATGTCTTCATAGTCATGAAATAAGGCATTACGAAATAATAGTAACTGGTTTTCCTTGAACGTAGAAGAAGCCGTCTAGCTTGAGCTGTTTCTCAGATAGGTTCTAACTAGTTATGAAATCGCTGCCAACTTTGCCGATGGATGTGAAGCATAGAATCAGTAAAACATTTCTCTTGAAAAAAAGCTGGAGGACTATTCACAGCACAACCAAATTCATCGCTGCTGTTTCATTTATCCGTGACTATACCTTTTTATTGTAATCTTTTTCTTTAACCGGTGGAGAGCCTATCAAATATACTCTAATCTAATGTGCTAAAAGAGTTGATCTTATGGTAAAAGCTTCGGAACAACTACTAATGTGATATGTGATACATGCAGGTCTTATTTATCGCATCTGTGCATGGGAAGAAAAAACCGCAGCTGACATACCCATATGAAGCTATCGATAACGATAACTCGATCAATAATGTGGAAACCCTCAAGCAAAATAGTGAATTCGTCAATCGGAAACTGGATTTTACAAGAGGGAGGCAGGAAAATGTAGTAAGAAGACCAAAGAGATCAGGGTCAAAGGTATGCCTTCTGTTGGAGAGTGCTCCATACCAGTCTTGATGTCGTTTGGATTCTGTGGTGTGCAGGCATCGGATTCGTGCATTGGTCCAAAAGAGTGTCTATTGGTGCTCGGATGGCGCCCTGCTGTTGTTGAAATGATTGAAGAATACGACAACTATCTAGGGCCCGGCAGTGTTTTGGTAGATTATTTTCCATCTTAGATTTCGATAATCTCTTTTCATCAATTTTCACGATGAAATCGCTTTATTCTAATCTCGAAGTGCACTGGGCTTGCCTAGTAGAAGCTCCCTTTTTAGAGGAACCTTTAATATGATGATAGTATAGATTCCCACGAAATGTGACAAATATGTCGATTGCTCACTGAAAATAGCCGTATGAGTTACTACTAGTATATTCAATTAGCTAATAGGACGACAGACAAAGGTTTTAGGGATATCCGTTTCTTAGTCGTCCAAAGCATAAGAATTTATCAACTAATTTTAGTTTCAAGCTCACTGGTGTCTGTCATATGTGTTAAAAACTTCAAGAGTCGAAGCAAGATATAATATGTAAACAACGAGAAGCTTGTATCATCATTTTATGCTTGGTTTCATATATCTAAGTCTGCTGTTGGTGTGTAAATTGACTGAGTTTCGTATATTGTGGCACGAGTGCAGGAGATTTTGTCGGATGTTCCTTTGGATGAAAGACATAGATCGTTCAAGCTTTTCAGTCGAGGAAAGCTAAAAAACATTCAAGTTTCTCACAGAGTAATGTTATCAAGATTCTGAATTAACTAAATATTTTTCATCAGTTTTCTCATTTCCTTTACTCTTAGGCTGACTCGTATTCGTCGTCCATTTCAGGTCGGAAATCCAATGGAATACAGCACTTTAGAGGACACCATTAACAACATGCGGACGAACATCAGAAAAGATGAAGATATTCCATTCTCAATCGTCGTGGTATCTGATAAAGAGTGGCAAGGTGGAGGAGGTAAAAGGAGATAACGTACATTACATTTAAAATAGATTAATTATAATTTTATTTCTTTGTTTGTTATTTAGATCTGTCAAGGATGGACAAAAACTCCGCATATGCCCTTCTTCTTGCTGAAAATATATGTGCTAAGCTCGGAGTAAAGGTGAGGTTTACCTTGACGAAATTCAACTTACTTTCGACACATTTTTCACTCTTCACGTTTGAATGTGTCGTTTCTTTCTTGTGTTGATCGATGTCCTATTCAAATCGAGCACTTCCATAAATTGCAGGTGCAAAATCTTGTAGCTGAGATTATCGATTCAAAATTGGGAAAACAAGTAAGTTTTCCTTCTAGACATCTAAATTATTTTCCTTCTTCAAAGCAACTGACCGACTGCTGCTCGTGTGCCTCCTTGCTTTGCAGCTAACGAGGATCAGACCGTCTCTCACGTATATTGCAGCAGAGCAAATAATGAGCCTCGTCACAGCTCAAGGTTAGCAATCATCTATGTCGTGTTTGTCTATAAACTGTCTCGTCTGGGCTCGGGTTTGATTAATCATAAAATGTGTTTGCAGTGGCAGAAAACACAGAACTCAACGAGGTCTGGAAGGACATCCTGAATGCAGAGGGAGACGAAATATACGTGAAGGTACGAAACCTTTGAGCACAAAACGTTACAGTATGCATTATACAAGTCCAAATTGTGATGAAGATCGGATGTGACGTATGTGGGCAGGATATCGGCCTTTACATGAAACAAGGCGAGAACCCGTGCTTTCACGAGCTATCAGAAAGAGCAGTCCTACGCAGAGAAGTAGCCATTGGTTATGTGAAAAGCAATAAGAAGGTATATATGTATATATGCATCCTTTGTCTGTTTAGTTTGCATCTTTTGTTGCAGCTCTTCGACCCTTTGCTCGTTGCAGGTTATAAACCCGATCCCCAAGTCCGAGCCTCTGAACCTCGAGCTCAACGACTCGTTGATTGTGATATCTGAGCTTGAAGGAGAGCAACCAGTGGTAATGTAATGTATCGTTGTTAGTAAACATGATCACATTCATATTCTTTTTCTTCTTATTTTTGTCTTCTTTTTTCCACTAGACTATAAATGAGTGTAGATCAAGAAGTTACTGTCAAAGAATAAATATAAGTTTTATTTGGAATTTTTTATAAGCTCTTACATCTTGTAGTTTTGAGATGTATGGGCTTATGAGACATTGAACCTTCATCTGAAAGTGAGATGAGGTCTTAAGCTTATCAAATGTTAAAATGATAACGATATTATAGCGGTTGTTGGTATCAAAATATAAATAATTTTAATGTTATTTTGAAAAAAAGATTATGAGACGATGTGCTTAAATGTTGTGGAACTACATTTTGCGTAAGTATTCGATTAACTAAATGAATAACAAATTCTATTTGGAAATACTAATTAAATACTTAATTTTGATACTTAATAATATAATAATGCATTCATTGTTAAAATTAATACACTTGAAAAAAAAATCATTTTCTTCAATATATATATATATAGATATATATATATATATATATATATATATATATATATATATATATATATATGGACTCATTTAAATTGTAGTATGAGATAAGATATGATATGTTTTTTTTAGCAATGTCATATTTAATACTTATGTTTGAGAGAATGTATTAAAATATTTATAAAATATAACATATTGTTTGATATGATGTATTAAGATTATATATAAAATTTTAATTCTTAAAATGTCCTTATAATTAAATTATTTAATAATGTCACTTTGGTTGATAATAGGACAATTTAGTTAATAGTAAATTAATACTCCTCAGTAGTATATGTTATAATGAAGATTGATATTACGTATATTGCCTCAAAGTTGTATGGAATATCACACAAATTTGTATAATTTCATCAGATTTTTAAATTTATAAAGAATAGTTTATTTCATATTTTCTTCTACCAAACAAGGTGTTATAGTTATAATATACACCATAATCTCTCGTACCAAACGAGCCCGATTAGTATACCAAAGGCCGTATGCAGAAAACTCAGAGAAAGCGTTCAAAACAGGACAGCAAGTTAGCAACTCGGGCCGAGTAAATATGAAAATTTTAAGTGGGCCGGGCTGCATTTTTGGGTGGGCTTTTTCTGTATGATTTATGGCCCAACAAAAATAAGAGTGCTGAATGATTGGAAGGCAAGAATCCGTAAGCTCAAATTTGCAGGAATCCGTAAGCTCAAGGAAGAGCTGAATTGGTGGAAGAGGTAAAGTTGAAGTTGAGATGCTTCAACGCTCAACATCAACTGAAAACCCTTTTCTTTTTTATTGTTAATTTGTTGTTTCTTTCTTTGTACTCCTCTGATTAATTGGCTGAGTTTCATCTTTTTCCTTCTTGGTTACACACTAGTGTTATACCGTTATATTCAAGAAGTTTTGTGTTTCAATAATTTTATGAATTGGGTTTGTTGTGAGTAGTAATTGAGGTTGAAATGGAGCCGATCTTATTAGAAGATGACCGTTTCATATGTGTTTTGGCGCTTTCTTTTGTGTGCATATTACCTGTTCGATAAAATGCCTAGCTGATCATGCTATCAGAAACTGCAGAAATCCATAAAAAAAACCATTTTTTCCTGTTTCCGATTATTTAGCATACAGATTTAATATATTGAACATCTTTGAGGCAAGCTAGTCATGATTTTGAGATTGGATGTTTTAAAATATGTGCTCTAATTTTTGGATGAATGCTCTACTAAAGATTGTTTCTTTGTTTTAAGTTTGATGATTTATCGTTTCTAACCAATTTACAGATTTTGCAATTGAATACCAATGTCAAGAATAAGCTTTGTAACACGACTGGCCAAGCAGTTGAACCGAATCAATGTCGAGAGAGCTCAGCCCCTCTCTTCTCGTTGTAACGCTACGCGACACTCCACCTTCTCTAGCCAAAAGAATGAAGAGGAATCCTTCTCTAGCCAAAAGAATGAAGAGGAATCCATGAAGGACGCGAATGCTAGCCATTCCACGTCTCAGAACCGGATCAAAGGCATGGGAAGCGTGCCCCGTTGCCAAATAGGAGAGAATGTTCCGAGGAAGGACAAGATCAGCTTTCTCGTGAGCACGCTCATGGACCTCCCGGATAGCAAGGAAGCCGTGTACAGCGCCCTGGATGCTTGGGTTGCGTGGGAACGGGACTTCCCAATTGGGGCGCTGAAGAATGTGCTGCTCGCTCTCGAGAAAGAGCAGCAGTGGCACAGGGTAGTTCAGGTCATCAAGTGGATGCTGAGCAAGGGGCAGGGCACCACCAATGGAACATACGGCCAGTTGATTCACGCCTTGGATATGGATAATCGGGTTGAGGAGGCGCAGGAGATTTGGAAGAAGAAACTTGGTTTTGATCTGCACTCAGTCCCATGGAAACTGTGCAATCTTGTGATCTCAATGTATTACAGGAACAAGATGCTCGAGGAGCTTGTGACGCTGTTCAAGGGGCTCGAGTCATTCGACCGTAAGCCCCAAGAGAAATCGATTGTGCAGAAAGTGAGCAATGCATATGAGCTGCTGGGCTTGCCTGAGGAAAAGGAAAGGGTGTTGGAGAAGTACAAGGATCTGTTTGAAGCCAAGAAAACGAAGAAAATCATCCGCGGTCGCTCTCCCAAGAAAGCTAGAGCAAGCCAAAGAGGGTGAGTTTGAGGTCTAATGTCCATTGTAATTACTCTTGTTGATGGTTACACTCTTTGATGGTGTGGTGAAGTTCCTAACTTTGGAGAAGTCTTAAACTTTTGTAGCATTTTAGTTGTTACTTTGCTTTGATAAATTATCTAGGAAAGCTTGAGCTTTGGAGCTGTTTTATTATTGTATTCTATGACCAATTGAGATAAAAATATATAGGTCCCGTTAATATTATAAATTACTAATTATTAAAATATTACAAATACGAATAATATGGTAACTTGTTTAAATATGAACATATTGTTGAATCATCTTTAACTTGATCATCAATAGGATATTCAGTAATATCAGCTACAATGAATTGATAGATACATGCTGAATTTAATTTAAATTCAAAATTATTTCAAAACACTAAACATATCAATTCTCACTTGATCTCTCTTGTTCTAATAATTGTTTGATTCTACGTACCTTGGCTTCTTAGATAACTATTACTAGTATATATGAAATCAACTGATGCTAGAGTTTGTATGTGAATTGGAACAATGTCCTATTTGCTAAGCAATTTGAATGCAATTGAATAAAAACCAAAGATACTTGGATTAATAAGTGGAATTCATTCCCTACTATCGATATAATAGCTTTGTCACCAATTAGCTCGACTCCAATAATTACAGATTAAAAAAATTAATTGACGCTAATCTGAATTAACCTAATTAAGGTGATCAGACTCAAGAAAATCAGATTAAAACTCTCTACTTAGAAAAAAAAATCGAAATCCAATTAAATATTATAGATTTTGGACTAATGTTTCATTATTTTACCGAATCAAATAAATTAATTATTCATACTAATAAATTTAAACATAGTAACAATAAGTAATCATATACGACTAATTATTAAAATGAATGCTATTACCAAAATTATTCTTCGACTTGTACATAAAAAATAAAACTAACTATCAATTCTTCTGCTCTACAGCCGCCACTACAGCCGCCACGATCCCTAGTGGCGTCCAAAACTTGTTAATTACCAAAGACAAAAGTCAATAGTATTAATTCTAACAAAGAAATAAATTTGATTAGAATTATATCAATAAATTCGATTTCATTAACATCAAACTCTTTAATTCTTACACCAAAAATCATCTAAATGTTTAAATGAGGTGGTTTCCTGTACACTAATATTATTTTATTTCAAAAATAACACTAACACTATTTTGTCTTACAAATAACACTATTTCGAAAATGACAATAACACTATATCAAATGATACTAACACTTGACATTCGGGTAGGATAGTCCAATTGAGTTAGATCCGGGTCAAGATTCGGGTCGGGTATGACCCAGATATACCGTACACTCGGATATACAAGAGATTTTGTGATATTAAATTTTATTAAATACTATTAATTTCTTAAATTTTGTGCCCAAAAATTTTGTCTCAAGATAATCGAGACAGACGGATTATATTCTTTCTTATACTAAATATATAAATAAAAAAAAAGACTCAATTTTGCAGCCCCCAAGTCCCTAGATCCGCCCTCCCTATACTCATGATTTAAATAGCGAGAGAGTCATGCAAGAAAATGTAGAAACAAAACAAAATAACCAAACCAAAAATGCAAATTCTCATTCTTCTCTCCCTGGCTTTTGCGGCAGCATGGGCCGCCTACTCATGGTGGTCGGAGCCGAGGCGGCGGAGACTCCCCCGGGGCCGCCTCGTCTCCCGATCATCGGCAACATCCTCCAGCTCGGTCCAAACCTCCATAAGTCGTTCGCCCACCTCGCCAAAACCTACGGCCCCTTGATGTCCCTCCATCTCGGGAGCCAATTCGCCGTCGTCGTCTCCTCACCGGAGATGGCGACGGAGGTGCTGCAGAAGCAAGGCCTCATCTTCGCCAACCCGTTCAACCCCGTCGCGAGGCGCGTCCTCGGCCACGACGAGATCTCCATCGGCATGCTGCCCTCCAGCTCCGCCGCGTGGAAGAAGCTCCGGCGAGTGGCGAGGGAGAAGCTCTTCTCCCACCAAGCCCTTCAGGCCAGCCAGAGCCTCCGGCACGAGCGGCTGCGGAGGCTGATCGACCGCGTCGGAGAGTGCCGCGGCGCCATGAACGTCGGGGAAGCCACCTTCGCCACCATGTCCAACATCATCTTCGCGACGCTTTTCTCGACGGATTACGGCGACGGCGCGGCGGCGAGCAAGGTGTTCAAGGAGCATGTGAACTATTACACGAGGTATATAGGGCTTCCGAATATCTCGGATTTCTTCCCCATTTTTGCTCGTTTTGATCCACAAGGAATCAAGAAGAAGGTGATTCATCACTTCGAGGGATTGCTGGAGATCGTGAGCGGCATGATCGAGCAACGGCTGCGAGCAAGAAAGGAATCAAATTACCAGAAAAAGAGTGATTTTCTGGAAACGCTGCTGGATCTCATCCAAGGACATGAATATGATTTGAGCATTGAAGAGATTAAGCACTTGTGTGTGGTGAGCACTCTTTCCTATATTATATTCTCTTTTTTTTTCTTTCTATATTTAAATGTTGACTGAATTAATAAAATAACCGGTTTTATTATTTAATAGTGTTTTATGTCTCAAATTTTAAGCGTTTTTCATAAAATGTCTCGAACTTTTATTTTGTTTTAGAGCATCCATTATGGAGGAAAGTTAGGAGATAGTAAAACTACTTCCTCCACTGTGGAACCGTATATTTTGGGTAGTAAATTAGAGGTAGCAAATTGAAGCGAGCAAACTTGCTACCTGGGAACTATAGCAGATAGTGGGGCCCCCTCTTGAATTATTTGACTTGTTGTTTGTGTTTTTTGTTGGTTTGGAGTATATATATATATATATATATATATATATATATAGGGGTGGGCTACCGTACAAGCATATCTTAAAATAAGAAATAAGAGCAATTTTTTAATGTATGAATTTTATATAGAACACGTATGAATTCACTGTATAAAGATATGAATTGTGAAAAATAATTTTTTGCTACCTTTGGGATTCGAACTCAGGACCATAAATCCATCCAACAAGATTACGAATCAACCGTAGATCTTGATGATCTAAGGGCTGAAAATGATTCTTATTTTATATCTTAAGATATGCTCTTATTTTAGCCCTTCCATATATATATATATATATATATATATATATATATATATATATATAGTGGTAAATATAATACTCCCTCCGTTCCACTAGACTTGACACTTTTGAGTTGGGCACGGAGATTAAGAATAAAGGGTTAAGAGTGTAAAGTAGGTAGAGTCCACTTATTTTATGTGAGTAGAGAAAGTAGGGACCACATACTATTTTAGGAAAGTGCCAATTCTAGTGGGACAAACAAAAAAGGCAAGTGTGCCAAGTCTAGTGGTAATAATGATAATGGGATTCATGAATAGTTAAATATGAGGTAGTGACACAGTGGAGAAAATATAAGGTAATTGAAAAAGGAGGTAGTTGTTGAGGTGACACATGTAGTACCACTATGGGATAACACCATAGTGGATGCTCTTATAAAACCTCGTACTTTCAGTTTTCTCATAAAATTAATGTCCCGCTATGCAAAATCCGATGATGGAAAAATGACTTATCTCGTTGAATGAAATATTTATTATTGTTGGAAAATCATATTAAGAACCACCATTGTTGGAAAAACGCTAAAATTACGAATTTTTTTGTCATCTTTTTGTTATCAGATTTTGTATAGCAGGACATTTTATAGAAAAAACTAAAAGTTCGTGATTTTTTAGGAGAAAATGAAAATTCAAGACATAAAACACTATTAATCCAAAAACTAAACTGCATTCTTATTGTTTTACCAACGCAATTCACAACTTATTCCGATTTAATCGTGAGTATTTATAATTATTAGAGGTTTTGGCAAATAAAACCACAAACTATTTCGAAATTACAATTTTAACGTGGTTTTTGAAGTGTGATGATGAATTAAATTACAATCTTCATAATTTTTGCGATTTCGTCCCCTCAATTTCTTCCGATCGTCGGATTGACGAGTTAGAGTTTACGTGGATTAGTTCGCCACGTAATATTCATATAACTACATCATTTGCAATAAAATTGTTGAACATTGAAAATCAGGTGTAGTACAAAGGGAATTTTTTTTTATGATTAAAACTGAAGGAAATGACATCGTTTAGACCTTATAAAAACGACATCGTCTTTACTAATTCATGTAAGCTCCAATTATCACTCCTGACTATTGGAAAAAAATTGTATTAACTCGTTAAAAATGAATCAGTTCTCACTCACTTACTTCACCTTGTTTAGGACCTAATCATCGCCGGATCAGGCTCAAGCGCAGCCACAGCGGAATGGGCAATGGTGGAACTCCTTCTCCACCCCGACAAACTCGCAAAGCTGAAAGCAGAGCTGAAGAGCGTTATCGGAGATCAAACAATGGTGGAAGAATCAGACATCTCGAGGTTCCCATACCTGCAAGCCACCATCAAAGAAGTGCTGCGCTACCACCCCGACGCGCCTCTGTTAGTTCCTCACGCCGCCGAGGAGGAGACGCAGCTCAACGGATACCTAATCCCCAAAAACACAAAAATGTTCGTCAACGTCTGGGCGATCACCAGAGATCCCACCATATGGAAGGATCCCGAGCGCTTTGAGCCCGAGCGATTTTTGGATAAGGATATTGATTTTTCAGGGCAGCATTTTGAGCTGATTCCGTTCGGTTCGGGGCGGAGAATCTGCCCCGGGATGCCGCTGGCTAGCCGCGTGCTGCATTGTATGGTGGCGGCGCTGTGTCACAACTTCGATTGGGAGCTTGAGAGAGGGAATGAATGCAAACGGTTGCAAAGAGAGGATGTGTTTGGGTTGTCGCTGCAGAAGAAAACCCCTCTTTGGGCTATTCCAATTAAGGTTTGATGGTGGTTTGTGTGATTGATTACGAGTATTAATAAGAGATTAGAATGTGAAATATGTTGTGTTATTCTATGAAAACCAATGCATTGTAGTAAAAGATCAATAACCGAGATATGTATGCGTTGGTTAATGTACTTGGAGAATTGCGCAGAAGGTGTATGTGAAAATGCCTCGCAGAGATATTATTAGCAAAGAGTTGTTGCGCAGAAGGTGTATGTGGAAATGCCTCGCAGAAAGGTGAAGGACTTAACTGAACTAATGAAGCATTAAATCTTGAGACAGAAATTCAAAATATTCAAATCTATAAAGAATTCCTCCACTTGTTTTTCAATAGCAAAAAGCAGCCATGAATGAATATCACTATGAAGGGGAGGAAGAAGTTCGAAAGAGAGGGAGAATTTCAGCATCTTGGCACCTTTCCATTTTGCAAGAGCATCACTAATAAAGTCTCGATAGCGAGACGAACAATATGTTAAATGATCGTAATCAGTATAGCAGAAATTAAAATCTTCAATATAGAAGAAATGAAGGCAAGGCTCGATGGTGGCCCGGAGATGTTTCCAGCGTTTGGAGAGAATGGATGTTCGGACAACATCGAACATCGACAAGCATGAAAGAATCGAAAGGATTAAGGAATCGGGTAACTCACTCAGTCGATCACGCTCCGACTCAATAAACTCATGATCATCGCAAACATGAAGCTGAGAAAAGTGGGACTCATCCATTGTTTGACAAATCGAATTGGACTGCAGCAAAACTGATTGGATTCTTTGAAAACTTATTGCCGAGATCGATGAATTAAAAAGGTTCAGATTCTAGATACGGTTGATAAAAAGTTACAACACCCTCGGAAATTAAGTTGATTTTTTGAAAGGAGAAAAAACATGTTTTAACTTCTCAATGAACATTTATTATGATGAAATTTCAAAGTTTTCAACGGTCGAGGATCTCAATGGAAACTGTGCAATCTTGTGATCTCAATGTATTACAGGAACAAGATGCTCGAGGAGCTTGTGGCGCTATTCAAAGGGCTCGAGTCATTCGACCGTAAGCCCCAAGAGAAATCGATTGTGCAGAAAGTGAGCAATGCATATGAGCTGCTGGGCTTGCCTGAGGAGAAGGAAAGGGTATTGGAGAAGTACAAGGATCTGTTTGAAGCCAAGAAAACGAAGAAAATCATCCGCGGTCGCTCTCCCAAGAAAGCTAGAGCAAGCCAAAGAGGGTGAGTTTGAGGTATAATGTCCATTGTAATTACTCTTGTTGATGGTTGCACTCTTTGATGGTGTGGTGAAGTTCCTAACTTTGGAGAAGTCTTAAACTTTTGTAGCGTTTTAGTTGTTACTTTGCTTTGATAAATTGTCTAGGAAAGCTTGAGCTTTGAAGGAGCTGCTTTATTATTGTATTCTATGACCAATTTAGATAAAAATATATAGGTCTCGTTAATATTATAAATTAATAATTATTAAAATATTACAAATACGAATAATATGGTAACTTATTTAAATATGAACATATTGTTGAATCATCTTTAGCTTGATCATTATTAGGATCTTCAGTAATATCAGCCTTAATGAATTGATATATACATGCATTAATTTAATTTAAATTCAAAATTATTTTAAACCACTAAACATATCAATTCTCACTTGATCTCTCTTGGTTCTAATAATTGTTTGATTCTACCTTGGCTTCTTAGATAACTATTAGTATATCTGAAATCAACTTATGCTAGAATTTGTCTGTGAATTGGAACAATGTTTATAAATGTATCATTTCATTATATGAATGCCTTGTTGATTTTTGAGGAATATTTGTTGTGCTTCATAGCATTTATCTTGGTATATTGTCCTATTTGCTAAGCAATTTGAAAGCAATTGAATAAAAACCAAAGATACTTGGATAATCAGTGGAATGCATTCCCTACTATCGATACAATAACTTTATCACTAATTAGCTCGATTCCAATAATTACAAATTGGAAAAAGTAATTGACGCTAATTTGAATTAACCTAAGGTGATCAGGCTCAGGAAAATCAGATTAAAACTCTCTACTTAGGAAAAAATCGAAATCCAATTAAATTAATTAACAAACAATTAAATATTATAGATTTTGGACTAGTGTTTCATTATTTTACCGAATCAAATAAATTAATTATTCATACTAATAAATTTAAACATAGTAACAATAAGTAATCATATACGACTAATTATTAAAATGAATGCTATTACCAAAATTATTCTTCGACTTGTACATAAAAAATAAAACTAACTATCAATTCTTCTGCTCTACAGCCGCCACTACAGCCGCCACGATCCGTAGTGGCGTCCAAAACTTGTTAATTACCAAAGAAAAAAATCAATAGTATTGTAGTATTTCTAACAAGAAACTAAACGTCACTTTTAATAGATGGGCCAAAGAAATAAATTTGATTAGTACGTACACCCGAATTGTACCTGACCCGAATCCTGATCCAATTGGACTATCCTGGCCCATCTTTTCTTGAAATGACATTAATACTAACGTGATCTTAGAATGACACTAACACTATTTTATTTCAAAAATAACACTAACACTATTTTGTCTTACAAATGATACTATTTCAAAAATTACACTAACACTATATTGAAATGATACTAAAACTTGACATTCGGGTATGATAGTCCAATTGGGTTAGATCCGGGTCAGGATTCGGGTCGGGTACGACCCGAATGTACCGTACATCCGAATATACAAGAGATTTTGTGATATTAAATTTTATTAAAAACTATTAATTTCTTAAATTTTGTGCCCAAAATTTTTGTCTCAAGACAATCGAGACAGACGGAATATATTCTTTCTTATACTATATATATATATTAAAAAAAAGACTCAATTTTGCAGCCCCCTAGTCCCTAGATCCGCATGATTTAAATAGAGAGAGTCATGCAAGAAAATGTAGAAACAAAACAAAATAACCAAACCAAAAATGCAAATTCTCATTCTTCTCTCCCTGGCTTTTGCGGCAGCATGGGCCGCCTACTCATGGTGGTCGGAGCCGAGGCGGCGGAGACTCCCTCCGGGGCCGCCTCGTCTCCCGATCATCGGCAACATCCTCCAGCTCGGTCCAAACCCCCATAAGTCGTTCGCCCACCTCGCCGAAACCTACGGCCCCTTGATGTCCCTTCATCTCGGGAACCAATTCGCCGTCGTCGTCTCCTCCCCGGAGATGGCGACTGAGGTGTTCCAGAAGCAAGGCCTCATCTTCGCCAACACGTTCATACCGGACGCGCTGCGCGTGCTCGGCCACGACGAGAACTCCGTCGGCTTGCTGCCGTCGAGCTCCGCCTCGTGGAAGAAGCTCCGGCGGGTGGCGAGGGAGAAGCTCTTCTCTTTCCAAGCCCTTCAGGCCAGCCAGGCCCTCCGGCACGAGCGGCTGCGGAGGCTGATCGACCGCGTCGGCGAGTGCCGCGGCGCCATGAACGTCGGAGAAGCCACCTTCACCACCATGTCCAACATCATGTTGGCGACGCTTTTCTCGGCGGATTACGGCGGCGGCGCGGCGGCGAGCAAGGTGTTGAGGGAGCATGTGAACTCTTACACGAGGTATATAGGGCTTCCGAATATCTCGGATTTCTTCCCCATTTTTGCTCCTTTTGATCCACAAGGAATCAAGAAGAAGATGATTCATCACCTCGGGGGTTTGCTGGAGATCGTGAACGGCATGATCGAGCAACGGCTGCGAGCAAGAAAGGACTCAAATTACCAGAAAAAGAATGATTTTCTGGAAACGCTGCTAGACCTCATCCAAGGACATGAATATGATTTGAGCATTGAAGAGATTAAGCACTTGTGTGTGGTGAGCACTCTTTCCTATATTATTCCTTTTTTTTTTTCTTTTTTTTTTCTTTCTTTCTTTCTTTCTATATTTAAATGTTGACCGAATTAATAAAATAGCCGGTTTTATTATTTAATAGTGTTTTATGTCTCAAATTTTCAGTGTTTTCCATAAAATGTCTCGAGCTTTTATTTTATTTTATAAAACCTCGTACTTTCAGTTTTCTCATAAAATGTCCCGCTATGCAAAATCCGATGACGGAAAAATGACTTATCTCGTTGAATGAAATATTTGTCATTGTTGGAAAACAATATTAAGAACCACCATTGTTGAAAAAACGCTAAAATTTCAAAAAATTTTGTGATCTTTCTGTTATAAGATTTTGTATAGCGGGACATTTTATAAAAAAAACTAAAAGTTTGTGATTTAATAGGAGAAAATTAAAGTTCAAGACATAAAACACTATTAATCCAAAAAATAAACTGCATTCTTATTGTTTTACCAACGCAATTCACAACTTATTCCGATTTAATCGTGAGTATTTATAATTATTAGAGGTTTTGGCAAATAAAACCACAAACTATTTCGAAATTACAATTTTAACGTGGTTTTTGAAGTGTGATGACGAATTAAATTACAATCTTCATAATTTTTTCGATTTCGTCCCCTCAATTTCTTCTGATCGTCGGATTGATGAGTTGGAGTTTACGTGGATTAGTTCGCCACATAACATTGAAAGTCAGGTGTAGTACAAAGGGATTTTTTATAATTAAAACTGAAGGAAATGACAGCGTTTAAACCTCATAAAAACGACATCGTCTTTACTAATTCATGTAAGCTCCAATTATCACTCCGACTATTGTAAAAAAATTGTATTAACTCGTTAAAAATGAATTAGTTCTCACTCACTTACTTCACCTTGTTTAGGACCTAATCATTGCCGGATCAGACACAAGCGCAGCCACAACGGAATGGGCAATGGTGGAACTCCTTCTCCACCCCGACAAACTCGCAAAGCTGAAAGCAGAGCTGAAGAGCGTTATCGGAGATCAAACAATGTTGGAAGAATCCGACATCTCGAGGCTCCCATACCTGCAAGCCACCATCAAAGAAGTGCTGCGCTACCACCCCGTCGCGCCTCTGCTCGCTCCTCACGCCGCCGAGGAGGAGACGCAGGTCAACGGATACCTAATCCCCAAAAACACAAAAATGTTCGTCAACGTCTGGGCGATCACCAGAGATCCCGCCATATGGAAGGATCCCGAGCGCTTTGAGCCCGAGCGATTTCTGGATAAGGACATTGATTTTTCAGGGCAGCATTTTGAGCTGATTCCGTTCAGTTCGGGGAGAAGAATCTGCCCCGGGATACCGCTGGCTAGCCGCATGCTGCATTGTATGGTGGCGGCGCTGTGTCACAACTTCGATTGGGAGCTTGAGAGAGGGAATGATGCAAACGGTTGCAAAGAGAGGATGTGTTTGGGGCGGCGCTGCAGAAGAAAACCCCTCTTTGGGCTATTCCAATTAAGGTTTGATGGTGGTTTGTGTGATTGATTACGAGTATTAATAAGAGATTAGAATGTGAAATAGGTTGTGTTATTCTTTGAAAACCAATGCGTTGGAGTAAAAGATCAATAAACAAGATATGTATGCGTTGGTTAATGTACTTGGAGAATTGCGCAGAAGGTGTATGTGAAAATGCCTCGCAGAGATATTATTAGCAAAGAGTTGTTGCGCAGAAGATGTATGTGAAAATGCCTCGCAGAAAGGTGAAGGACTTAAATGAACTAATGAAGCATTAAATCTTGAGACTGAAATTCAAAATTTTAGTGTTAGAATGTTTCCAGAAATTAAGGAATTTGCTCCAAAACACAAAGGTTCATGTTTTTGTAAGACGGAGGAAGTATCTGTTATAGATCAGAGTTCTTAGCTTGGAGTAGTATAGTAGTGATATAATCAATTCAAAAAAATAATTCAAGACAATAACACTAAATTGAAGGTTACCAAACAATTCCAGCAGAGTATAAGATGAAGAAAATCGACAAAACTCGAATTAAAAGAAGAGGAAAAGCAAAAGAAGAAAAAACAAGGTAGGTCATCCTTCAACATGGCTTATAAAAAACAGATTTTAGCGATAAAAGTAGAACAGTTAGGGGGCGTTTACTTTGCACGGTTAATAAGATGCATGATTGAGTATTTTTATTCAATCCCACTATTTCAATGGAACAAGAATCAAACAAAATTAGCTTAAGTAATATAAATAATCAAATTAAACATGCCACACACTCCACATAGTAGGTGAACAATTCAAGCCAAGGAAAGACTGCGTGCATCAGCTTGGGAAAAATGTGAAAAACATCAAGTATTTGTTCGGCTTCATGAGCGTAGAGTCTTAGAAACTTAGCATTTGATGACAAGGGCACATCCATATTTCCATTCTTCATAAACAGCAGGTACAACATGAGATAATTAAAAATGATAGAAAGGATTAAAACCAAAAAAAGTGACAAATAAATCTAACCTTAACGATCCATTCTGATAAAGTGAACCTCTCAGCATGGCCTACGCTTCGGAAAACTTGATCAAAATTATCAAGAGGCAGGAACTCCCACTGATAATTTTCATAAGAGAAAATCGCATTAATCAAAGAAGGGACAACCAACGAACAACCAATGAATTGATAGATACATGCTGAATTTAATTTAAATTCAAAATTATTTCAAAACACTAAACATATCAATTCTCACTTGATCTCTCTTGGTTCTAATAATTGTTTGATTGTCCTTGGCTTCTTAGATAACTATTAGTATATCTGAAATCAACTGATGCTAGAATTTGTCTGTGAATTGGAACAATGTCCTATTTGCTAAGCAATTTGAATGCAATTGAATAAAAACCAAAGATACTTGGATAATAAGTGGAATTCATTCCCTACTATCGATACAATACTAATTAGCTCGATTCCAATAATTACAGATTGGAAAAATTAATTGACGCTAATTTGAATGAACCTAAGGTGATCAGGCTCAAGAAAATCAGATTAAAACTCTCTACTTAGGAAAAAAAATCGAAATCCAATTAAATTAATTAACAAACAATTAAATATTATAGATTTTGGACTAATGTTTCATTATTTTACCGAACCAAATAAATTAATTATTCATACTAATAAATTTAAACATAGTAACAATAAGTAATCATATACGACTAATTATTAAAATGAATGCTATTACCAAAATTATTCTTCGACTTGTACATAAAAAATAAAACTAAGATCAATTCTTCTGCTCTACAGTCGCCACTATAGCCGCCACGATCCCTAGTGGCGTCCAAAACTTGTTAATTACCAAAGAAAAAAGTCAATAGTATTATATTATTTCTAACAACAAACTAAACGTCACTTTTAATAGATGGGCCAAAGAAATAAATTTGATTAGAATTATAGCCCAACATTAGTTCGTATCCTCTTGCATCTTTCGGGTTTTTCAAAATTTGTATAAAAAATTCCTCAATTTTTTCTTCCATCATCTCGATTTCATTAACATCAAACTCTTTAATTCTTACACCAAAAATCATCTAAATGTTTAAATGAGGTGGTTTTCTGTACACTAATATTATTTTATTTAAAAAATAACACTAACACTATTTTGTTTTACAAATAACACTATTTCGAAAATGATACTAACACTATATCGAAATGATACTAACACTTGACATTCGGGTAGGATAGTCCAATTGAGTTAGATCCGGGTCAAGATTCGGGTCGGGTACGACCCAGATATACCGTACACTTGGATATACAAGAGATTTTGTGATATTAAATTTTATTAAATACTACTCCCTCCGTCCGCCAAAATTATGTAAAATTGCTTGGGCACGGGATTTAATAAAATTGGTGATGATTTTGATGTAGTGGAGAAAGGGTCCCACCACTTTATGAGATGTGTGGTTGAGATTGAATTTTGAGTGGGTTTTTTGTAAATAAAGAGTGTTAGTAAGGATAAAATATTAAAGAGGATGGTGGGACCATTGCCATAAAAGGAAAGTGACATAATCTTGGCGGACGCCAAATATAGTAATTTTTACATAATCTTGGCGGACGGAGGGAGTATTAATTTCTTAAATTTTGTGCCCAAAATTTTTGTCTCAAGATAATCGAGACAGACGAATTATATTCTTTCTTATACTTAATATATATATATATACAAAACAAAATAACCAAACCAAAAATGCAAATTCTCATTCTTCTCTCCCTGGCTTTTGCGGCGGCATGGGTCGCCTACTCATGGTGGTCGGAGCTGAGGCGGCGGAGACTCCCTCCGGGGCCGCCTCGTCTCCCGATCATCGGCAACATCCTCCAGCTCGGTCCAAACCCCCATAAGTCGTTCGCCCACCTCGCCAAAACCTACGGCCCCTTGATGTCCCTCCATCTCGGGAACCAATTCGCCGTCGTCGTCTCCTCCCCGGAGATGGCGACGGAGGTGCTGCAGAAGCAAGGCCTCATCTTCGCCAACCCGTTCAACCCCGTCGCGATGCGCGTTCTCGGCCACGACGAGAACTCCGTCGCCATGCTGCCCTCCAGCTCCGCCGCGTGGAAGAAGCTCCGGCGAGTGGCGAGGGAGAAGCTCTTCTCTCTCCAAGCCCTTCAGGCCAGCCAGGCCCTCCGGCACGAGCGGCTGCGGAGGCTGATCGACCGCGTCGGCGAGTGCCGCGGCGCCATGAACGTGGGAGAAGCCACCTTCGCCACCATGGCCAACATCATGTTCGCGACGCTTTTCTCGGCGGATTACGGCGGCGGCTCGGCGGCGAGCAAGGTGTTGAGGGAGCATGTGAACTCTTTCGCGAGGTATATAGGGCTTCCGAATATCTCGGATTTCTTCCCCATTTTTGCTCCCTTTGATCCACAAGGAATCAAGAAGAAGGTGATTCATCACCTCGGGGGATTGCTGGAGATCGTGAACGGCATGATCGAGCAACGGCTGCGAGCAAGAAAGGAATCAAATTACCAGAAAAAGAATGATTTTCTGGAAACGCTGCTGGATCTCATCCAAGGACATGAATATGATTTGAGCATTGAAGAGATTAAGCACTTGTGTGTGGTGAGCACTCTTTCCTATATTATTCTCTTTTTTTTCTTTCTATATTCAAATGTTGACCGAATTAATAAAATAGCCGGTTTTATTATTTAATAGTGTTTTATGTCTCAAATTTTAAGTGTTTTCCATAAAATGTCTCGAACTTTTATTTTATTTTATAAAACCTCGTACTTTCAGTTTTCTAATAAAATGTCTCGCTATGCAAAATCCGATGACGGAAAAATGACTTATCTCGTTGAATGAAATATTGTCATTATTGGAAAACCATATTAAGAACCACCATTGTTGAAAAACCCTAAAATTTCGAAATTTTTTGTCATCTTTCTGTCATAAAATTTTGTATAGCGGGACATTTTATAGGAAAAACTAAAAGTTCGTGATTTTTTAGGAGAAAATGAAAGTTCAAGACATAAAACACTATTAATCCAAAAATTAAACTGCATTCTTATTGTTTTACCAACACAATTCACAACTTATTCCGATTTAATCGTGAGTATTTATAATTATGAGAGGTTTTGGCAAATAAAATCAAAAACTATTTCGAAATTACAATTTTAACGTGATTTTTGAAGTGTGATGAGGAATTAAATTACAATCTTTATAATTTTTGCGATTTCGTCCCCTCACTTTCTTCCGATCGTTGGATTGATGAATTGGAGTTTACATGGATTAGTTCGCCACGTAATATTCATATTACTACATCATTTGCAATAAAATCGTTGAACATTGAAAATCAGGTGTAGTACAAAGGGAATTTTTTTATAATTAAAACTGAAGGAAATGACGTCGTTTAGACCTCATAAAAACAACATCGTCTTTACTAATTCATGTAAGCTCCAATTATCACTCCGACTATTGGAAAAAAATTGTATTAACTCGTTAAAAATGAATTAGTTCTCACTCACTTACTTCACCTTGTTTAGGACCTAATTATTGCCGGATCAGACACAAGCGCAGCCACAACGGAATGGGCAATGGTGGAACTCCTTCTCCACCCCGACAAACTCGCAAAGCTGAAAGCAGAGCTGAAGAGCGTTATCGGAGATCAAACAATGGTGGAAGAATCAGATATCTCGAGGTTCCCATACCTGCAAGCCACCATCAAAGAAGTGCTGCGCTACCACCCCGCCGCGCCTCTGTTGGCTCCTCACGCCGCCGAGGAGGAGACGGAGCTCAACGGATACCTAATCCCCAAAAACACAAAAATGTTCGTCAACGTCTGGGCGATCACCAGAGATCCCACCATATGGAAGGATCCCGAGCGCTTTGAGCCCGAGCGATTTTTGGATAAGGATATTGATTTTTCAGGGCAACATTTTGAGCTGATTCCGTTCGGTTCGGGGCGGAGAATCTGCCCCGGGATGCCGCTGGCTAGCCGGATGCTGCATTGTATGGTGGCGGCGCTGTGTCACAACTTCGATTGGGAGCTTGAGAGAGGGAATGAATGCAAAGGGTTGCAGAGAGAGGATGTGTTTGGGTTGTCGCTGCAGAAGAAAACCCCTCTTTGGGCTATTCCAATTAAGGTTTGATGGTGGTTTGTGTGATTGATTACGAGTATTAATAAGAGATTAGAATGTGAAATAGGTTGTGTTATTCTATGAGAACCAATGCGTTGTAGTAAAAGATCAATAAACAAGATATGTATGCGTTGGTTAATGTACTTGGAGAATTGCGCAGAAGGTGTATGTGAAAATGCCTCGCAGAGATATTATTAGCAAAGAGTTGTTGCGCAGAAGGTGTATATGTGAAAATGCCTCACAGAAAGGTGAAGGACTTAAATGAACTAATGAAGCATTAAATCTTGAGACTGAAATTCAAAATTTTAGTGTTAGAATGTTTCCAGAAATTAAGGAATTTGCTCCAAAACACAAATGGCAGTAGGAATTTGCTCCAACCGTAAAACGCAACACAAAACGTTTATGTTTGGCTTTTGATCACCGAACGCACATTAAGTTTCTACTGTTGAAAACGTGTTCTCTCTCCGTCCATGAAAACTGTAGTATAATTTGAAAGACACGAATTTTAATAAATAGTTGAAAGGTCAATAGGGAGTAGTATATAAAGAAATTAATACCACAAATACTACTAGGTCATGTATAAGCATCTAAATTAAATCTCGAAATATATCATTATCTTTAGGTATATGCTTATAGCCCTTTCCAATCAAAATATATCAATATTATAAAATTAAACGATGAAACAAATTAAGACAGAAGATGAGGTCTCCTGTGCAGATGTTCGCACGATACAAACGTCATATAAGAGAATTTACGAAGATAGATTGATAGAATATAATATCTATAGATCAAAGAGGCCTTAGATATTGGAGCAGTATAGTAGTGATATAATCATAAAATCAATTCAAAAAAGTAATTCAAGACAATAACACTAAATTAAAGGTTACCAACCATGCATGCCCTAAACAAATAGGATATCTTCCAGCAGAGTAAAAAATAGCCAAGCAATAAAAAAAATAAAAAATTGAAAAACAAGCATGGATAAAATTGCCACACCACATCCCATATCTGGTAGTAGAGGCAAATTAAGTTAATTTTTTTTGGATATATATACTGCGGAAAAATGCCTTAGGATAATCGGCCGTAGCGAGCTGCTCAGGCACTCGAACTGTGACATAAGAAAGACTCTGAAAAGGAGAAAAAATAAGGTATATATATATATATATAGGGTCAAGTTAAACAGAGAATGCTAAATATTTAGAGAATAGAGAAATCGTGAAACAAAAACGAACAGATCTACAAATTTAACGAACAGATCAATGTACCGCATGAACAGCAATTTGAACAGACGTATTTAGTAAAAAAAAAAGAAAATCTCGCCACCAACAGGATTCGAACCCTGGGCAAATTGCTGTTCATGCGGTACATTGATCTGTTCGTTAAATTTGTAGATCTGTTCATTTTTGTTTCCGATTTCTCTATTCTCTAAATATTTAGCATTCTCCGTTTAACCTTTCTCTATATATATATATATATATATGTTAAATAACTGTGATTCTCAAACATATATATCATCCTTGAACATGAGAAAAGAGTTCTTAGTAATAAAAGTATAATATATAGGTGAACAAAAAGAAGACCTTATATACAGGTTGATCAACGATTGTATGCATCAGCATGGGAAAAATGTCAAAAACATCAAGCATTTCTTCGGCTTCATGAACGTAGAGTTTTAGACACATAGAAATTGAAAAATTGAAAATAAAAAAAAATAAAAAATTGAAAAACAAGCATGCATGGATAAAATTGCCACACCACATCCCATATCTGGTAGTAGAGACAAATTAACATATCAAATCTTGGTTATAATGAGTTGCACAGAAGGTGAGGATCTCGACATGCTCCGCACCTTCTCTTCTGCCAAAACGAACGTCTCTGGCTTATATCCGTACTCCATTATTAGTCGAAGCACCATCTTTTCGAGCTTGTGAGCGTTTTCCAACAGATATTCCATTACTCGGAATATGGAGTCATCACCTACAGACCAAGTAATATCAACTGTCTTTAGTTCGAGAAGTGAAGGACTGCGGAAAAAAGCCTTATCATAATCGACCGTATCGAGCTGCTCAGGCCCTTGAACTACCAAATAAGAATTATCCTGAAATGTTTTGTTGAAACAGAAATATGTATTAGACTAAAAGATGTAAAAAGAATAAAAAAGAAGGTATGTTAGTAATAAAAGTATAACAAGTAGAGAAACAAAACATGAAACTCTAACTCCACATAATAGCTAGGTGAACAAAAGCAAGACCTTATTATCACGTTGATCGACGATTGTATGCATAAGCTTGGGAGAAATGACAAAAACATCAAGAATTTCTTCGGCTTCACGAACATAGAATTTTAGAAACTTAGCATTTGATAAGGGCACATACATATTTCTATTCTCCATGGAGAGAAGAAACTGCAGGTACAACATGATCACAGATTATATATCAGTCATTAATGATTAATGATAGTACTCCCTCTGTCCCACTAAACACGGCTCACTTCTAGTGAAAAATTTTAGTGAGACGGAGAGAGAGTAAATGATACAAGTAGAAATTATTAAATTAACCAAAAAGTGCCAAAAACAAATTAATCTAACCTTAATGCACCATTCTGATAAAGTGAACTCCTCAACATGGCTTATGCTTCGAAAAACTTGATTAATTATTCGAAAAGGCTTGAACGTCCAATCATTCTCTTTCAAAGAGAGAATTGCATGAGTCAAAGAAGGGACAAACAACGAACAACCACCACCATTTAGACCTAATATTTCTAAAGTCACAAGATTAGGAGCCCAAATTCTAAGCACTGCAGTCTCACCAACATTGCAAGCATGTTGGCCGATTTTGAGCGTCTTCAAACTTGTGGATCTGATGTTCAAGTTTTCACCAATTTCCCAATAGGTCAAAATCAGCTCTTCCAAGTGAGGAGCACCAGAAATGACTTGGTTCATGGCGTCTACGCTCAAGGAATAGTAAACTCTAATGGTTAAACTCTTGAGATTATTCAACTGCACCTTGTCCTCAGGTTTCAGGTTAAGAAAAGAAAGGGATAATTTTGTAATAGACGAGCAAGAATACAAACGCTGAGGTGCAACATGTTTAAAATACCAACCATTCAAATCTATAGACACCTCCTCCACTTGTTTTTCAATTGCAAAAAGCAGCCATGAATGAATATCACTGTTTAAGGAATCATCAATATTCAGGTACAGGGAGAATTTCAGCATCTTGGAACCTTTCCATTTTGCAAGAGTACTACTAATAAAGTCTACAATATATCTATCTACCATTTTAAAATGAATGCGAATAATGAAATTAAGGCAAGGGATAGTGACCCAGAGATCTTTCCAACGTTTGGAGAGAATGGTTGTTCGAACAACATCGATCATCGACAAGAATGAAAGAATCGAAAGGATTAAGGAATCGGGTAACTCACTCAGTCGATCGCGCTCTGACTCATCCATTGTTTTTAACAAATCGAATTGAACTTCAGCAAAAACTGATTACAAATTCTTTGAAAACTGATTGTTTGGATGGTGAATTAAATAGGTTCAGATTCTAACTAAATATGCTTTGGAAAGATACAACGTTACAACTACCTCAGGAATTAAGTTGATTTTTTGAAAGGATAAAAAGCATGCATGTTTTAACTTCTCAAGAAACATTTATTGTGATGAATATCAAGAGATTTTCAACGAAGAACATCAACGGTCGAGGATAAAAAAGAGAGAGTTCCAAATGAATACTCTATATATTAAGTAAAATAAAACAACAATATGCAGAATATGAAATGAACGGTTTTGATCCTCAACCGTTGACGTTCTTCGTTGAAAACTCTTGAAATTTCATCATAAATGTTCCTTGAGAAGTTAAAAACATGCTTTTTCTCCTTTCAAAAAATCAACATTAATTTCTGAGGTTAAATGTTCCTTGAGAAGTTAAAAACATGCTTCGTAACTTTGTATCTTCCACAGCACATATATGTTAAGAATCCAATCAGTTTTGCTGCAAGTCCAATTCGATCTGTTAAAGTTTAATAAAGTTAAGACAAAACGTCTAATTCTCCTCTCGTCCACTTTGCTCAAACAGGGGTTTTGTTGGCGTGTGTTTCTTCATAAGCTCAAACAAGGGTTTTGTTGGCGCGTTCATCTTCAGGTAATCAATCTTCAAGAATTTGATAGTATATATGTGTTATTTTTCTTCCAATAATTAAGTTTAAGGTAAATTCTGAGTTGTTGATGCGCAATTCATTCATTGATGCTTCATTATGTTTCAGAGGTTTTCATGGATCGACTCAGTGAGTTGCCAGACTCGTTAATATTTCACATATTTTGGTTGTTGCCTATGACTGATGTTGTTAGGACAACGATTCTATCGAAGTGCTGGAAAAACCTTTGGACCGCCGCACACTACCTTAATTTCGACAACTATGATATGATGTTTATTCATTCTACACAGCTTGAAAACTTCGTTAATCGGGTCTTATTGCGCTGGAATGGGGTAAGGGTTCTGAAATTCAAGGTTGAATCGTATTTTGAGTTTCATGATTCAGTTTATGCGGATGCTAAATTGTGGGTGCATTTTGCCAAGCATAATCTAGCCGAGGAATTATACTTACATATGGGGTTATACATTGAGGATGATTTTATGTGTCGTCATGGCTGGGTGTCACCGCAATGTCTGTATTCATGCTCATCGCTTAAAGTGTTATCGGTGGAGAATTGTTACTTTAGTATTAATGGGAATGTGCAGTGGAATCAACTCAAGAGTTTAACAATTACTGAAGGCATTGGGCTCACTGAAGATGCGATTAATCGAATATTGTGTGGTAGCCCTCAGTTGGAGGTCTTAAACATGTCTTTTGTACAATGTAGTAATAGCTTGTGTATCCGATCTACTAGTTTGAAAGAGCTGTTGATTAACAGGTGTTTATATTATGATGACGACGATGGAGCTGAGAATTTGGACTCCAAATCTTAAAACCTTAGAAATTAAAGGAAGACCATATAACAAGTGTTTGTTGATGGATGTTTCATCTTTGTGCCGTGCAACTTTTAGGTATTCTGGTCTACATCACTATACTCAGACATGTTGCCATTTTCTTGGAGATTTATTTGGTCAAATTCTTCCAAGCATCCAACACGTTGAAAACGTCACATTGTTTCCCTGTTGCGTTCAGGTTTGATTTCTTTAAACTGTCTTCTACGTTGATGGTGTAACGGTGTTTGTATGTTTTTCTATGTTTCATCAGTGGCTTCTTTAATGAATCGATTATATTAAGGTTATCACATTTATCAGGCAATAAACTCCTATCCCTTTTTTACCTGTTTAAAATCACATGTTAAAGATTTTGTTTTACTGAGTAGAGTTTTCAATGAGCTCATCCTCTTATTGTAAACTTATTGTTACAACAGGTGCTTGGAGCTATGATAGAGGGATGCATGAATTCATCTTCTCCTAACGGCAAGCTCTTACAGTTCAGATTTTATTGCAATAAAGTTGTAGTTACAATTGAGATTTTCCCTCTATCAAAGAAGTTAGTCATTAAAGTTGAAAGGCGCAGATACGAAGATTCAATCTGGGCTGAGCCTAACATCTACCGTGAGTTTGAAGAAAATCTTCCTATGGCGTTTGTGCTGCAGTTGATGACAGTTGAGTATATTTTGGTGGAGGGTGATATCATATTTCCATGTCTCGAGTTTCTGTTGAAAAATGCAAGTAGTCTAGAAAAGATTGTGTTCCGAGTAAAACGATCCGTGCAACATTCACAGAGTTTAGAGTCTTTGTTTCATGCATCGCGGGAGCTGCTAAAAATGCCAAGATCGTCGCGAACTGCAGAATTCAGTTTCAATGAATATTGATCGTACTATGTTGTTTGATGATGATAACTTGATAAGCTTGTTAATTCAGTGTTTAGTGATTTTGATTTGTGTGTGAGTTTTGCCAAGAGATATGAAGAAAGTTGCATCAAGGTCTGGTTTTCTTTGTATTTTTGCCAATGGCTTACATTTCTTGTAGATTAATATAGATTACACAATTATAAATTACTTTATGAACTTCTAATAACAATACAGATTGAACTTCTGAATGTCTGCAACAAAAATATGAGCTGCTTAAATGAACTAATGAAGCATTAAATCTTGAGACTAAAATTCAAAATTTAGTCAAATGTTTGAGCAGACAAAACATTTTAATCAATTTTAAAAAGTAAACAAGTAATAATAAGACTAAATTAAAGGTTACCAACCATGCATGCCCTAAACAAATAGAGTATCTTCCAACAAAGTCTAAAACAGATAAAGGCCATGAGGTACATGAACACATCAGTAGCTCAAATCTTGGTTATAATGAGTTGTGCAGTAGGTGAGGATCTCGGCATGCTCCGTACCTTCTCTTCCGCCAAAACGAACGTCTCTGGATTAGCTCCGGCCATTCTTAGTCGAAGCACCATCTTTTCGAGCTTGTGAGCGTTTTCCAACAGATATTTCATCACTCGGAATATGGAGGCATCACCTAGAGACCAAGTTATCTCAACTCTCTTTAGTTCGACAACTGAGGGACTGCCGAAACTACAAGGACCTCTAGGCTTATCAAAATCAACCTGAAATGTTTAGTTGAAAGAGCTACATGTATCAGACTAAAAGATGAAGAAAATCGACAAAACTCAAATTAAAAGAATAGGAAAAGCAAATGAAGAAAAAACAAGGTATGTCATCCTTCAACATGGCTTATAAAAAACAGATTTTAGTGATAAAAGTATAACAATTAGGGAAACAAAACTCCACATAATAGGTGGACAAAGCAAGATCGACCTTATGATCAACGATTATATGCATCAGCTTGGGAAAAATGTCTAAAACATCAAGTATTTCTTTGGCTTCATGAACGTAGAGCTTTAGAAACTTCGCATTTGACAAGGGCACGTCCATATTTCTTTTCTTCATTTCGGGAAGAAACTGCAGGTTTACATATAACATGAGATTAATTATGTTATGTCAAAGTCATATGTGATAAATGATACAAGTAGAAATGAATAAACCAAAAAAAGTGGCAAACAAATCTAACCTTGATGATCCATTCTGATAAAGTGAACTTCTCAACATGGCCTAAGCTTCGAAAAACTTGATTAAAATTTTTAATAGCCATGAACTCCCAATAAATATTTTGCAAAGACAAAATTGCAGTAATCAAAGAAGGGACAAACAACGAACAACCACCACAATTCAGAGCTGAAAGATCTAAAGTCACGAGATTAGGAGCCCATATTCTAAGCACTGCAGTCTCATTAAAATTGCAGGCATTATGGTCGATATTGAGCGTCTTCAAACTTGTGGATCTGATGTTTAAGACTCCACCAATTCTCCAAAAGCTCAAAACCAACTCTTCCAAGTGAGGAGCACCAGAAAGGACTTGGTTCATGGCGTCAGGTATCCTTCAACTATAATTGTTAAACTCTTGAGCTTATTCCACTGCACTGTGTTCTCAATTTCCAGTTTACGAATAGTAAGGGATAATTTTGTAATAGACGAGCATGAATACAAATGCTGAGGTGAGAAGTAATCTCTATCCCAATTATACAAATCTATGAAGACCTCCTCCACTTGTTTTTCGATTGCAAAAAGCAGCCATGAATGAATATCACTATGAACGGGATGATGAATGTAGAAAGAAAGGGAAAATTTCAGAATCTTGGCACCTTTCCATTGTGCAAGAGCACCACTGATAAAGTCTACACATCTAAGATTATGATCGCGAATAATGAAATGAAGGCAAGGGATGGTGGTCCAGAGATGTTTCCAGCGTTTGGAGAGAATGGTTGTTCGGACAACATCGATCATCGACAAGAATGAAAGAATCGAAAGGATTAAGGAATCGGGTAACTCACTCAGTCGATCACGCTCCGACTGATCAATAGCCTCATCATCTTCGCAAACATGAAGCTGAGAAAAGTGAGACTCATCCATTGTTTAACAAATCGAATTGGACTGCAGCAAAACTGATTTGATTCTTTGGAAATGAAACTGATTGCTGGGATGAATTATATAGGTTCAAATTCTAAATATTCTTTGGAAAATACAAAGTTACAAGTTACAACGACCTGGGAAATTAAGTTCAATATTTTTTGAAAGGAGAAAAAGCATGTTTTTACTTCTCAAGGAACATTTATGATCAAATTTCAAAAGTTTTCAACTAAGCTAGAGAAAACAATGAAACTAGCTAAATTATTTTTTATCTACAACCAAAATTTTTAAATAACTTTATTTTATGAAGTAATTAATCATGTTTCGTCCGGACATATTCTGTTAGCATTATTGTACATTAAAAAAAATTGTTACATTTAAAAAAAGTAAAAACACACTCACGCACTCTATCATTCTAAGTGACTCGAACCCCCGACCTATTGGTTGGAGGAGAAGCGTCTTATCAATAGACTAATAGACTACGCTTCATCATCAAAATAATTACATTAATTCATCCTTGCTAACCATAGATCAAATAAATAGGGAAACAACAATGCTATATATTTGGATAAAATATTCTCAAACAAAACATGATTAAATACTTTATAAAGGAAAACAAAGCATTATCTTCCAGCAGATGAGGCACATGAACTCCATGGCTCAATCTCGCAATAATATTCCAAAAAAGGAAAACAAAACATTGAAACAACACAAGCTTGGTTCAAAATGCATATACATCCCATGATAACAACTGCATTGATAACTACATGCTATCAAACTCTCAAAGCAGACTATAAAACTTGGCTTATGATAATGAGTTGTGCAGTAGCTGAGGATCTCGGCATGCTCCGTACCTTCTCCTCCGCCAAAACGAACGCCTCCGTATCAGCTCCGGCCATTCTCAGTCGAAGCACCATCTTTTCGAGCTCGTGAGCATTTTCCAACAGATATTCCATCACTTGCATTATCGAAGCATCGCATACAGACCAAGTAATCTCAACTCTCTTTAGTAGGAGAAGAGAGGGTTTGAGCAAAACAATTCCAGACGCCACTGAGTCGATTTCATAAACCTATCAAATTAAATAAAACAAATGCTGATAATTCAAAATTTTCAAAAATCCTACTCAAAGATAGAATAAGGAGCTATCTAGAGACCTTATCTGATTGATTAACAATCAATATCTTCAGGTTAGGAAATAGCTCAAGAATGTCGAGAAATTCTTCGGCTTCCAAAGAGTAGAGTTTTAGAAATTCAACATCTGACAATGGCTTAACCAGCTCTTTGTTCTTCAAATAGACAAGAAACTGCAGGTACAATATATAAAAATAGTAAGACTAATCTCGTGTTTACTTTGATGGATTGAAACGTTGGGATATCTGAGGGCAAAGTAAACGCCCCCTAAATGTTTAATAAAGCTGATAAGAAATCAAACCTTAATGCACAAATCTGATGATAACGTGACCTTCTTCACATGGCGGATGCATCGAAAAACTCGATTGAACATTCCCATAGGCAAATAGTAGCATGAATTTAATGGCTCCAAACACTCATCAAAATGAAGAATTGCATCAGTCAAAGAAGGGACATCCAACAAAACTTCACGACAAATTAAACCTGTTGTGACAGAATAGGATTATAGAGCAATAAAACATAAAGAAGACACAAATTTACGTGGTTCATCAAAATGACTACATTCACGGGCAGAGAGAAGAACATATTTTATGCGAAGCGAGAGATTCAAGACATATCAACAAAACCTGTAGTTTCCAAAGTCACGAGATTAGGAGCCCAAATTCTCAACTCTGCATTTGATTCAGTTGCAAACCCTAAACTCCAACTATCCTGCCTGCCGATTTGAAGCATCTTCAAACTACTGGATCGGATGATTACGTCTCCACCAGTTCTATCAAAGATCAGAATCAACTCTTCCAAATGAGGAGCACCAGCAAGAATCTTGCTCACCAAGTCTTCACTCAAAGATTCACACCCCTCAATTCTCAAGCTCTTGAGTTGATTCCACTGCACATTCTCCTCGATTCTCAACGAGCAATAAGTGATGGATAATTTTGTAATGGAGGAGCATGAAAACAAACGCTGAGGTAAACAATATTCACTACCAGTCATACATTTCCAATTTCCAAAACTTATACGTAGCTCTTCCACTTGTTTTTCGATAGCTAGATGCAGCCACGAATCAATATCACTAGTTTTATCGATGAAGAAAGGGCCACATAAAGCTAAACTGAACCTGAAAATCTTGGCACCTCTCCATTGTGCAAGAGCACCACAGATGAAGTTTTGAAATGTATCCATGTGTTTAAAAACACATGAATCTTCAGTGTCAAAGAAATCAAGGCAGGGGATGGTGGCCCACAGATCTTTCCAACGTTTGGAGAGAATGTTTGTTCGAACAACGTCTCTCATTTCCAACAATGAAAGAATCTCAAGGATTAAGGAGTCGGGTAACTCACTGAGTCGATCTTCGGAAATATGAAGCTGAGACAGGTGCAACTCATCCATGGTGTGACTATTGCTAATTGGGATCGATGGAAAATGCAGTTGTGTGATGGGGTGAAGCGGCTCGATTAGGAACACATTTATGTTGGAATTTCAAGATTTCTTTAGGAAGAAGATGAATGGTCAAGGATGTCGGTGTTTCATGCGTCTTCTCAGCGACTGAACTCTTTTTTATCTACTTCCTCTCCACACCAAAAAATGAATGGTGAATGTCATTATTTTTTAAAACTATCATACTTTTGAAAGATACCTATTAATTTTTTGGTTCTCACAAAAAAATGAATTCGAAGTAATTTTATGTTCTGAACTTTCAATGTTTTTCATAAAAGGACCTGTATTTTCATTTTATCCTAAAATATCCTGAAGTTTCACCTTTTTTTTTTTTTACATAAAATGTCCCGTTATAACAAAATTTGATGACAAAAACCCCGAACTTTCAATGTTTTTCACAAAGGGCGGCCCCAGAATATTTAATCTGGCGAAATAAGTCATCTTCTCATCATCACCGAATTTTGCATAACGAGATATTTTATGGAAAAAGTTGAAAGTTCAAGGTTTTTTAAGAGAAAATAAAAGTTCAATGTTTATGAAAAATGCTAAACATTTGGGACATAAAACACTACTAATCCAAAAAATAAAAATTATATTTACAAGCCAATCTATTGCTAGTGTTTCTTATTACTACTAAATAAACTGGTTTAACGATCCAAAAATCCGTCGTTATAATTAAATAGCCCTTGTAATAAAAATACAAATTATATGATTAATAAAATGATTTATCAAACGTAACACATGATTCATAAAAATTTGGATTTTAAATATTCAAACTGTATTATTATTGAAAGTTCATAATTAAACAACCCATAACTAATACTAAAAAAATAGAGAAAAATATAACAACAAATATATTTATATAAATAAATATATAAATAATTCATATACATAATTAAATAAATCTACATAATACATTTCACATTATTAATTGTTCGCTAATATTTTCACCACGCCGCAAGTATACGGGTAGTTGTAATATATGGAAGCAAGGTCGTATTCCACAAGGATTGGTGAATTTAAACTTCTAAATATTATTAATAAGTTGTTTTCAATCTATTTAGACAAACCAAAGATGAAGAGATATTGAGAACTAAAACAAAGCTAAATAAAGCAAGTAAATAAAATAACAACAAGATAAACTTAGTTAATAAATTGGGGAATGACTCGAATGAAAGTTATCCTAGGGACTAGATTTCGATGGATCGTAATGAACTTCAATCTAAAGCAATATTAATCTTGATATGGCCTACTTATCTAGGGCGATCTCCCCACTAGTTTTAGCCCCCTCCCGGACGACTAAAACAGTAGATTACAGGTCATAATTGCCGTCCCCGGTCAATTTCTAACCTATAACTCCCAAGAGCACAAAAGATTAACAAGCCCTCACCCAACTCTCAACCTCCCGGTTTATTGAGATGATGTGTTTCAAGCTCCTAATCTATTGTAATTATCCTCTCCCGATTCAAATCACAAATTAGAAATGCACAAAAGGTGGCCAACCAATCATACAAGAGATAAATCTAGGGCTTGAAAAGATAACAATAAGCACAATCAAGATATATATTGAACAAAGAAATCAATCCATTACAAATCCATCTAATCTAATCCCTAAGATAAGAGATTTTAGCCAAGCATATTCATAATAAAAGCAAATCTCAAGTCATAAGAAAACATAAATAAAGATATAGAGAGATAGAGATTCATAGACAAATCATATAATCTTGATCTTCAATCATGTAGTCTTGATGAGCTCCTTTCCAAGTCTTCCCCTTCTTTATTTGATTTTGGTGTTGTTTTTGTGTGTGGAAGAGAGAAAAAATGGTAGAGAATGGAGGCTAGGGTTTGGGATTGGAGAGTTGGGGAAGATGAAGTGGGTGTGTGTGGTGAATGATTGATGTGTGTGATTTAGTTATCTATTTTCGTGTCGTTTTGCCGTTGATTTTTCCTTGATATTACCCAAGTTGGTGATGTATGGCGCAGGAATTAGAGAGATTGAAGATGGATGCTCGTAGATGGAAGATGTCGGTGAAAGTCGAGAATTGATGAAGATTAGCATGGATTTTTGGAAGAGTTTAGAGATTGGGCTTAGATTAATTATCATACATTTAATTAGGCCCAAAACTCATGTTTTAATTATTTTTTAGGTTTTATTTGTTTAAAGGCCGAAGCCCATGCGTTGGATTAGGCGGCGCCCTTTTAGGGATTTATTTCCTAAACTTCTTGATGGGGGCCGCACGCATAGTTAGACATATATAATAGTTAGGTTTTATTTTCTTGTTTTTTACACAATTAGTTACAGCCGCACGCATGCTTAGATAGAATTAGGTTTTAAGTTTCTTTGATATATTCACTTTTACAACTTCAGCCGCAACATTAGACTTGATTATTAGGTTTTTGATTTTAGTTTGATACATACACACTTTTTGATACATGCAGTAGCCGCACTTTTTGATTTCTTAATAGCTAGAGTTGACTTTTGCTTTTGATTCATGCTACTTTTCTTCCATGCAATTTTTGATTCTCACGTAGTAGTTTTTGGATTTCATAGCTTTAGTTAGTTTAATTCTTGTTATTTGGATCATCAAATTGCGGCTGGATTGGTTTGATCGAGGCAGACGATTCTTCTTCAATTTGGATCAAGTTTGATTTATTTCTTGCAATTTATTTTCTCAGCTTTATTCGCATATTTTAATTATGTTTAATTTTATATATTTGATTGTTTTTAATTTAAGCATGAGTAGCTAATTCTTTTAATTCGGCGATAATAATGAAACTCTAATTTAATGATCTGTGAGACCTAATTGGTTTAAAATTGATTCCTATTGATTCCGATTAATTCCTAGGTTCCAAGATAATTCTGATTTTATTTAAGTCTGGCCAACTTAAGTTTAATTGGATTACAGTCAATTAGTTCCTGCCAATCCGTAATTGTTGGAATTGGACTAATTAGTGATACAACTACCGTGTTCGTAGGGGGGATTAATTGGTATATTAATTATTACTAGCGTCTCTAGGATAATTGATATAAATTGGGTTCCTTCATCGTAATGCTATTAGAATATTAAATCTAGGTCTGGCGTCTCCAGCTAGGTTATATTTTAATAAGGAAATAAGCAGGTCTGGCGTCTCCAGCTGTTTATCGACACAGTAAGTAGGAATTGGGGTACGTCCGTTGCGTTTCACGGTATCCTATAACTGGTTGGTTGATAGGGATTGATTAATTATTGCGTCGAGGATCAGAGCTTTGAATTAGTGTGGATTTATTCGAGCCGAGTTACTTCTTTATTGATATTTTTCTAGAGTCTTTTATTTGATTTAATTTGCTTTCTTAGTTAATTAATATTTTCTCAAATTAAGGCGTGGTGGCTACACCAAAATTATAGATTTTAGGGAATTGAATGATTTTACCTGCTCTCTGTGGGATCGACCCTGCTTGTCATTATACTAATTTATTTTGATAATTCTGCAGGAATTATTTGGTGGTTGGCGACGCCCACCAATGATATGAGAAAAAAGAGGGGAAAAATGGAGTTTTGGGGCTAAAATCGCGTCTGGGGCCCACTTGGGGGAAGCCCCGCCCTTTTCCCGCGGTCACGGCCCGCGTCCGCGGCCTTCAAACGTGGGGGATGCTCAGGGGACCCGCGGTCCCGCCCCGCGGCCGCGGGTGGTGACCGCGGGTGACTCCTGGAGTCGGGAACAGCTGACCCGCGGTCCCACCCCGCGGCCGCGGGTGGTGACCGCGGGGTACTGGGCGTTTTGCACAGTCCGCTCGTTTTGCTCCGTTCTCCCTCGTCCGGACTCGGATTTGGTCGCCGTTTGCGCTCACGGATTCCTCTCGAGACGTACTTCAATCTCATATCTTCAAAATCCTCTAATTAATCCTTGATTGTTCCTGAAATTACTCCAAAACTACACCAAGACATCAAATCTTCATAAAACTCAACATTATGGTACAAACACGCATTGGCAAACAAAACATGAAGGAAAATGACAACAAATCATGTGGAATTGAGGTACGAAAACCATGTTTGTCAAGCCCCCAAACTTAAAGCGTTGTTTGTCCCCAAACAACAAAGAGAAGAGAAATAAAAGATAACAAACATGTGAGAATGAATTGGTGTCGTCATTTCAAGGGCTTCAACAATTTCAAAAATCTTTCAAAAGTGTATCACAAGTAGAAATGCATTCCAAGAAATCACAAGTGATGAAGAGTTCAATATTATGGCCTCCAAGCTTGAATCCTCACAAATGTGGATGTTTCAATGATGCACTCAACTCTCAAGTGTTTAGATTGGGCGTGTTTGCACTCAAATTGAAACAATGTATGCAATCTACCATAAGCTTGCCATTTATCCTAACTCTCTATACTTCAATGTGTTATAAATAATGATCAACAAGGGCTTTTCTTAAGGTTGTAATGAGGGCTCTTTGGTGAGGTGAGGTGTTTTTAGGCAAATGACTCATATTCCACAATCTAACAATCACAATGAACAAGTCAAATTCACCATTTCTCTTTTTTAATCAATCAAAAACCAATATCCCCACATTTCTTCTTTTCACCCTTAGTGATACTTATCATGATATGATTCAAAAGGCAAATCACTCCCCTTTATGCTCTTTTATTCACATTCATTTTCATTTTTTTTTTCTTTTTTTTTTCTTTTTCTTTTTAAGCTCATAGGGGACTAGTGATTTTCACTCAATCAAAGCTTGATAAGCAATTTCAATCATTTCCCAAACATTTTCATCAAAGTAACCACTAACAATCTAAGTTCTACCCATCATTGGTTAATTCAAAGAAATGCTACAAGGCACAAAGAGGGTAAACTAGGATCATATGAGAATTTGGACACAATTTAAGTCAAGTGGCTAACAAGGATGGCCTTAAATCACTTCAATATTAACAACACATCTACTTTTATTTTCAAGAGAGGACTCATGGCAAGTTCTAGAGATCAACACACATGCTCAAATGATTTACACTCAAGAACAAAATGAGATTGTAAATGTATGACAATCAAAGGCTCAATTCTCACAAGCTCATTTTCGTTTTCAAGTTCTTGGAGGTACAACATTTAGCTCATTTGTCACAAGTTCAAACTCTACATGCAAAATCAACAAGTGAAACACAACAAATTCTTTTCAAAAACAACATTCATATCATAAGCCCAACACACATTTCATCCAACTCATGTTTTTCAACAATCAAGCTCAAACTCAAGAGACATGGAAAAGCTCAAGAAAAGAGACAAAATCTCATTATTCGAAAACTAAACTAACTAAATAAATAAACAACGGATAAACGAGATAAGTAACCCATCTTCACCCTCCCCCAAACTTATTTCACACAAAGGAGAAATAAGTTTGGATGAAGGAGAAAATGGTTACTTGTCTCGTACTCACAAGCGAGGTGGAGGCTTAGGCGGTGGCCATTTCTCATCAAATTTGCATGCTCCATCCACCGCGATCCAAAAATATGGTGGCTTTGCAATTCTTGAGACATCACGGGCGTCATGGTAATCTCGTTCACCATCTAAAGTACCACAACACTCAAACAATTCCTTATTAGATAAATCAAAATGAAAATCAAAAGATGAAGATAAATAAAAGTGAAAGAAGCAAGCCTTCATAGAATCGCCCATGTCGAGGTAAGGATCGACAAAATTTTTAACTTTGCATTCTTTAAAGCTTGTGAAATCTTCATCTTTTTGGAATTGTAGAGGTTGCGTTGGAAAAGTTGGGCTCTCAACTTCAAGGGGTTTGGAGAATTGATCATCATCTTCTTTATACTCTTCTTCAACTTCTTGAGGCTCTTCACTTAGCATCGGCATTGGTTCCTCATACAAGGTTCCATTCCGTAGGCTAATGGCCATGCACAAATCATCAATTCGCTTTTGATTTTCCATAGTGGTAGCCAAAGACCTCCTTTGCTCATCTAGCATAACCTCCGATTTTGCTAGACTTTTTTCTATCCAAGCTTGTGTAGTTAAGAAGCATTGTAGGAGATCGTCTTTCGAATTCGATTTCTCCACTTGATAGTATCGATTTCCCCCTTGGAAGCCTTCTTGAGTGGAATAAGAATTTTCATAATTCCAACTATTGAAATGGTCCTCATACTCCAATGGTGATTGCCACTCCATGGCATTGCACCCCATGTCATAATACTCACCATAGGAAGGTGTTGGTTGGAAGGCTTTTTGGATCATTGGTTGCCTACAATTTCTTTTGGCTTCCAAAACACGCAACTTAAGTTGCATCAACGCCAATTGTAGTTGGAGTTGCTCAACCAACTCATTCCTTCCATCATCCATTTTTGGTGCCGCTTTTATGGTTGTGGAGCAATTTTCTCTAACAAAAATAAATAAACATATAAATAAACAAACATAAAAACAATATCTAAATTAGATAAAAACAACTTTTCACAATATCAAAAGTAAAAATTCAACCAATCCCCGGCAACGGCGCCAAAAACTTGTTCGCTAATATTTTCACCACGCCGCAAGTATACGGGTAGTTGTAATATATGGAAGCAAGGTCGTATTCCACAAGGATTGGTGAATTTAAACTTCTAAATATTATTAATAAGTTGTTTTCAATCTATTTAGACAAACCAAAGATGAAGAGATATTGAGAACTAAAACAAAGCTAAATAAAGCAAGTAAATAAAATAACAACAAGATAAACTTAGTTAATAAATTGGGGAATGACTCGAATGAAAGTTATCCTAGGGACTAGATTTCGATGGATCGTAATGAACTTCAATCTAAAGCAATATTAATCTTGATATGGCCTACTTATCTAGGGCGATCTCCACACTAGTTTTAGCCCCCTCCCGGACGACTAAAACAGTAGATTACGGGTCATAATTGCCGTCCCCGGTCAATTTCTAACCTATAACTCCCAAGAGCACAAAAGATCAACAAGCCCTCACCCAACTCTCAACCTCCCGGTTTATTGAGATGATGTGTTTCAAGCTCCTAATCTATTGTAATTATCCTCTCCCGATTCAAATCACAAATTAGAAATGCACAAAAGGTGGCCAACCAATCATACAAGAGATAAATCTAGGGCTTGAAAAGATAACAATAAGCACAATCAAGATATATATTGAACAAAGAAATCAATCCATTACAAATCCATCTAATCTAATCCCTAAGATAAGAGATTTTAGCCAAGCATATTCATAATAAAAGCAAATCTCAAGTCATAAGAAAACATAAATAAAGATATAGAGAGATAGAGATTCATAGACAAATCCTATAATCTTGATCTTCAATCATGTAGTCTTGATGAGCTCCTTTCCAAGTCTTCCCCTTCTTTATTTGATTTTGGTGTTGTTTTTGTGTGTGGAAGAGAGAAAAAATGGTAGAGAATGGAGGCTAGGGTTTGGGATTGGAGAGTTGGGGAAGATGAAGTGGGTGTGTGTGGTGAATGATATGAGAAAAAAGAGGGGAAAAATGGAGTTTTGGGGCTAAAATCGCGTCTGGGGCCCACTTGGGGGAAGCCCCGCCCTTTTCCCGCGGTCACGGCCCGCGTCCGCGGCCTTCAAACGTGGGGGATGCTCAGGGGACCCGCGGTCCCGCCCCGCGGCCGCGGGTGGTGACTGCGGGTGACTCCTGGAGTCGGGAACAGCTGACCCGCGGTCCCACCCCGCGGCCGCGGGTGGTGACCGCGGGGTACTGGGCGTTTTGCACAGTCCGCTCGTTTTGCTCCGTTCTCTCTCGTCCGGACTCGGATTTGGTCGCCGTTTGAGCTCACGGATTCCTCTCGAGACGTACTTCAATCTCATATCTTCAAAATCCTCTAATTAATCCTTGATTGTTCCTGAAATTACTCCAAAACTACACCAAGACATCAAATCTTCATAAAACTCAACATTATGGTACAAACACGCATTGGCAAACAAAACATGAAGGAAAATGACAACAAATCATGTGGAATTGAGGTACGAAAACCATGTTTGTCATTAATCATGTAATTTATAGTAATTTTTATTATCAAAGGCTTTTTATTTTTTAATTTAAAAATTTAATAATGAGTTTTTCATATGTAGTAAAGCCTTTTCATCTGAATTTCTTATATTACCTTCATAAAGTTTTTAATCTTAATTCTTATTTAATTTTTGCAGTTAATCTTTCAACGTTGTTAATGTTGTGAAAAAGATAATTACACAACTATAAATTGATTTATGAACTTCTAATAATAGTAATACAATTTGCATTTGTGAATGTCTGCAACTAAACAATGCAAAGCTATTGAATGAACGAATGAAGCATTAAATCTTGAGAACTAAAATTCAAAAATTAGTCGATCGTTTGAGCAGAGAAGATATTTTATCACTACATACAAACAACTGCATGCATTTATCTTAATATTTTCTTAATCACCAAAATAAAAATAGAATCACTATAATATTCTTCCAAATGGAGTATCAATTTTGCTAATTGATGATCATATAATCAATTTTAAAAAGTAATTCATGATAATAAGACTAAATTAAAGATTACCAAACATGCATATATGCCCTAAACAAATAGGGTATATATCTTCAAGCAGAGTCTAAAACAGATGAATGCCATCAACACAATAGCTCAACCACAAGCATAGATAAAATTGGCATATCCTATATCTGGTAGTAGAGGCAAGTTAACTTATCAAATCTTGGTTATAAATTATACTCCCTCCGTCCACGAAATGAGTACCCATTTGTGGACAGCACGGGTTTTAAGAAATGTATGGAGTGTAGTGTGAATAGTTTAAGGGTCCCACTTTTTGAGTGTAATAATTAAAGAAATGTGTGGGGTACACTTGCCAAAAAGGGAAATGGGTACTCATTTCGTGGACGGACGAAAAAGGAAATATGGGTACTCATTTCGTGGACGGAGGGAGTAATAAGTATTTGTGCGGTAGCACCTTCTCTTCTCCGGCCATTCTTAGTTGAAGCACCATCTTTTCGAGCTTGTGAGCTTTTTCCGATAGGCATTCCATCACTTGGATTATAGAGGCATCGCCTGCAGACCAAGTAATCTCAACTGTCCTTAGTTCGACAAGTGAGGGACTGCGGAAAAAAGCCTTGTGATAATCGAGCGTATCAAGATGCTTAGGCGCTACGAAATAAGAAGGATCCTGAAATGTTTTGTTGAAACAGCAGTATGTATATATTAGCCCAAAAGAAGCAGAAAGAAGAAAAAAGAAGGTATTCTATGTTAAGTTTATTAATTAACTGTGATTCTCAAACATAGCATCATTCAACATGAGAAAAGGAGTTCCTAGTAATGAAAGTATAACAATTAGAGAAAATAATTAAACATGAACAAAAGCAAGACCTTATCATCACGATGATCAATGATTGTATGCATCAGCTTGGGAAAAAAGACAAAAACATCAAGCATCTCGTCGTCTTCATGAACGTAGAGTTTTAGAAACTTTGCATTTGAGAAGGGCACATCCATATTTCTATCCTTCATGAAGAGAAGAAGCTGCAGGCACAACATGAGATTATGTCAAAGTCATAAGTTATATATAAATGATATATACAAGTAGAAAAGATTAAACCAAAGAGTGGCAAACAAATCTAATTAATTACCTTAATGCACCATTCTGATAAAGTTAACTTCTCAACATGGCTTATGCTTCCAAAAACTTGAGTAAAATTCTCACAAGGCAGAAACTCCCAATCACTCTTTTTCAAAGAGAGGATTACATGAGTGCAAGAAGGGACCAACGAATAATCATGATAAACTACACCTGAAATTTCTAAAGTCACGAGATTAGGAGCCCAAATTCCAAGCACAGCAGCATTACATGACGAAGTATACGCATCGATTTTGAGCATCTTCAAACTTGTGGATCTGATGTTTAAGTTCTTACTAATTTCCCTAAAGCTCAAAATCAGCTCTTCCAAGTGAGGAGCACCACAGAGGACTTGGTTCATGACCTCTTCGCTCAAGGATTCGTCAACTCTAATTGTCAAACTCTTGAGCTTATTCCACTGCACTTTGTCCTCAATTTCCAGGTCATGAAAAGCAAGGGATAATTTTGTAATAGACGAGCAAGAATACAAACGCTGAGGCGCGACAAAATTACTATACCGACTGTCCAAATCTATAGAGAGCTCCTCCACTTGTTTTTCAATTGCAAAAAGCAGCCATGAATGAATATCACTATCAAAGGAATGACCAAATTGGTAAGACAGGTGCAGGGAGAATTTCAGCATCTTGGAGCATTTCCACTGTGCAAGAGCACCATTAATAAAGTCTACATATCTAAAATGAATATCACGAATAATAATGAAATGAAGGCAAGGGATGGTGACCCAGAGATCTTTCCAACGTTTTGAGAGAATGGTTGTTCGGACAACATCGTACATTGACAAGAATGAAAGAATCGAAAGGATTAAGGAATCGGGTAACTCACTCAGTCGATCATGGCGCTCACTGCTGTCCAAATCTTTAGAATTTACGTCAAATCCAGAAGAGTTGTATGAACTCATTTGAAAATTAAATTTGGAATTAGGTAAACAAAGTAGGAGGGAGATGATGTGAGAAATGGGCAGCAGCAAGAAGAATTTATGCAACTAGTTTCATAGACGCAGCAAGCAAGCATGACTTACAACTTGCTTTTGGGAAATCAAACCCTAAAATGGAAGTCTGAAAAGAGGCACAGCATTGGGAAGTTAAGCGACCTCCAAAATTAAAGTAGTTTCTTGGAAAGTTAAACGACCTTCAAAATCAAAGTAGCTTCAACAACGTTTGAATTTTTTTGTAGGTGATAATCGCATATTTGTATTTTTAATTGAAAATACAGTTTTCTCCGTCCATGAAAATGACAAAAAAATCGTAAGAGAGAGTAACACGTATTTTAAGACGAAGTTGGTGTAATTAATATTATGAATGATGAAAATGTGAAAAATAAAATTATAATTTTCTTTATACAAATTAGAAAGTTTTATCATGAACGAAAGTGATGTAAACGAGGATTTCTTTGGTTTCCACTCTTATTTGGCCTTCATAATTGAAGTGACTAGTTTAAAATGATGTTAGTATTAATTGAAGTACAATAATGAAAAAGAAAAAAAAAATGGAGGATTGTGTACAATCAAGCTTATTTAAAAGTCTTATATAATACTAGTATTATTGATCAGTTCCATTTATATCACTATAAAGAATCAGAGCGATGGAATTTTCCGTTACTAAAAATAAAAATTCCATCGCTAAAAATCTCTTAAGATGTTTGATGAACGAAGGGAGTATTTACAATCAATCTATAATTAGTCTTTTTTATTACTGCTGGAGAAAGTGGGCCTAACTATCAAAAAAATAGTCGCTAATTACAAGAAAACGGTCTTTAAAAATTCTAACGATCAACTTAACGATCGCTCAGAGGCGTCGCAATTCGCATGGGTTCTTCGTCTTAACGATCATTTTTCGGTCATAATCGGTACATTTTTCTAGTAGTGTATGCAGGAAAATTCGATCAAATTGATCTAACTTTGTTGAGAATAAATTAATCTAACTTTAAGTTCTGAATCTTGTGGACAATGAAGCGCGACTCGGTTGGTAAAAGATTTTCCCTTCAATCAATAGGTCAGAGGTTTGAGTCATCGAGGGAAATGTGCAATTATTATTGATCATCTTTTTGAAAGAAAAAAAAAAGGTTCTCATTCTCGTCTCGTGTATTCCACACATATATCTAGAGATGTTAATCGGGCCAGCCCACCGGGTTTCGGGCCAGCCCTATCGGGTTTTGGGTTAATCGGGTGCGGGCTAATCGGGCTAGGATTTTTGTCGGGTTATAAATTTTGAACCCTAATCCTAAACGTTCGGGTTTTGGGCTAGCCCATCGGGCTAGTCGGCTTAAATGCGTAAAATAAAATAATCATTTGTATTTTGTTATTTTTAATGATCTATTGTATAAGGTATAAAATATACATAGAAATCAAAGATATAAATTATATAGCAAGCATGAAATGCAAAAATATAAGATATTGAAAAAAAATCAAGATTGCATAACATATAAAATAAGTTGATAACAATAAAATGTTCAACTTTGTTAACGAAAAAATAATAAATATCCAACAATAGTTTGAATTCATAGAAGCAAAGCATCTAAAAAATACAGAAAAGTGAAATGACGAGACTTTATAATATTTTGTCATTTTTTTATTTTTATATCTAAATATTTAATATTAAGTATTCGGGTTTCGAGCTAGCCCATCGGGTTAGTCGGGCCGGCCCTATCGGGTGCCGGGCTATTCGATTACGGGCTAATCGGGTTGTAACTTTTATCGGGTTGAAAATATTCAACCCTAACCCTCTCGGGTGGCGGGTTAAACGGGTCAGCCCACGAGTTTCGAGCTAGATTGACATCCTACATATATCAGAATCCAACATATATAGCTTATCCAATTATGCTTCAAATTGTCTGAAAAAGGCCCAAGTTAGTTAATCTGCATCTAAGTTCTCCAGCCCATACAAAACATAATAGAATCGGTCAATTATACACTGTAGTATTAATCGACCAGTTCCATTCATTGTGAATTGCACGTTTACAACAAATTGAAATTTAATATTAGATCGAGGCCAATCAGCTGCGAGGTATATTACAACATCAAAAGTCATGCGCAAAGAGTAGAATTCATATTTAAATCAACGAGTTGCATGTTAAGTTTTGATTTAATTTATTCATGATCAAGTCAAACACAAAATAATTCACAAATAAGACCGTTGACACAGTCTCTCTCTCTCTCAAAATTTGACAAAAAAGCGAAAATTGGGTATTCAAATCGGAATAAAATTTAATGTACCATAATTTTATGTATGTTATATATTATTTTAATAATATTTTTAAGGGTTAAGACGGCGAGGGCGAGGGTAATAAGCGTTAGGGTGTTAAAGGCGATAGGAGTGTCATCGTTGGGGGAAATTGATACTTAATCCTATTAAAAAAATTATTATTATAATATTATGAATTATATCTAATTTTTATTTTAGAAAATAAAATTTTAAAAATATACATACCATAACTTTGAATTTATCAACCTATTATTAGCTAATAAAGGTGAAATTAAATAATAAAAATTAATTATACATTTTAATTATATGAAATAAATTCTAGTTAATAATCACAAAATTAAATTAAAGAGTACAGAGTTGAAACTAAAGGAAAAATATATATATGAAAAAAAAAAGTTAAAAGTGGAACATCAATTGTAACACACTAATCTGAATCTGAAAATTAAAACAAAACTGGTAAAAAACCGAAAATTGGGTGTTTTGAGTCTGCATTAACAATAAACCAAAAGTTCATTTTTCACGGAGCAGGTCATAAGATCAAATTTCTTCAGAATATACCATTAATTAATAAGTACTTAGTAATTTTAAAAGGCAAAATTGGAAGAGACTAACAGTCTCGTGAATATTAAAATGCAACATGCCCATATCAGCCCATGACCATGAGCCCATAAATACGAATTAGAAAATTAATTTACTCCCAAGTCAATAATAATAATAATTGACGGACAAATTAAGTCGTGTATACCAACTAAATGTTTTCATGCTTATCATATGATTCATATCTATATATATATCAACAACTTTTTTTTGTGTGTAAATATTTTTATTTATTACAACGCAATAATAAGTGAATTTAGATTAAATCACGAATGTGCAAGTACAACTCTCTGTCATCCAGAAAGAATTAGTTGTCTTTGAATAAAATCCATGGTCTAAAAATACGATGGTTTTATAAGTTGTGATTGCTTGAAAGCAAATCGCCTCTCTCTCTAAATTTTTTTATTACGACGTTGCTGAGAGCTTTCTCCATGTATCTTGAGGTATGTTTTTCATGATATACTGTTAATTTCCAATGAAAAAAAATTATAATATATGATTTGTTATATATATACAAACCACTTACATTTATAGCAAATATATATTTAGTTAACAATACATCTCAAACGGAACAACCATGTAAGAAGAGTCTCCAAAACTTATAGTTTTCGCTATCTCTCACTTAGATGAAATTGGAAGTATGTGTAATGTGTTCAACATGGATCTCAAACACCCTAGCTAGATATCTTCTTTAGTATAATTGTCAATTTCTAATTAGCTAGGGTCCGTTTATTTTGATGAAAAACGTGAGAAAATATATATTTTCACTATTTTTTCACAATTTTCACGTGAGAATAATATCCAATATTTTATTATCTTTTCATCGCTAGTAAACACTTGATTAAACAACCGAAAAAAATAATATTTTTCATTTTTTCTTATCCATTATTTTTCCAATTCCAACGAAAATTTTAAGCTGATTGTAAAATTTTTATTGGAAAATGATGGATAAGAAAATATGAGAAAATTTTATTATTTTTTACTAGAGATGAAAATATGAGATAATGTTGAAAAATATTTTCACACCATTACCCAAAGATAATACTCTCTCCGTCCCGCGAAGCTTGAGCACTTTCCTTATATGGCAAATTTTTTTCCCTTTTATTCACATTTTCACTTTTTCATCTATCACACTTAACACACAAAATACTAACTTCTTAAAACCCGTGCCGAAAAAAATTGCTCAAACTTCGTGGGACGGATGGAGTATTATCCAATATTAGGGAGAAAATGAGCTGCCCGAGAAAACATTCCATCCTACCCAGAAGTTTGTGTCTATCATAGTAAATATGTGAAAATAGTGGGAAAATTATGAAAATATATCGTTTCTTTCATTTTCCATCAAAATAAACACACAGTCCCTGAGAGGATAAAAGAATAAATGTGACTTATCTTGTGGCAGATGGCGATGTCATCGACTACTTTCTTCTCCCAAATATTACTCATACTCTTCGGAAAACATGTCATACGGTATGTTTTTGCCACTTCTTCTGTTTTCTTCTCCGCCATGACGCTCAGCCGCATGCTGAAGAACTACGTCGGCCGCGGTAAGAATCTCGAGGGTTTCTATAGGAAGAGAGGCAGGTATTATTACAGAAAGAATGGTGGTGATGAATGGCATGCACCAACTCAAGGAGAATTGCTTAGGTTTGTGTATTCTGTGCTCACATTTGTAGCCACTTCGATTGATTTCACAAGGATTTCCATTGGTGGAAGTGTGATCCAACCTCTTACAGCATTTCCTGCTGCTTTTGCTTCTGTTGTTTCCCTCACAGCTCTTATTGATCTACTTGATCTACTCGTTTCTTAATCGTGTATATTTCATATTATTTATATTTTTTTGGAGAGATTTATGTAATATTGTTTATATGTTTGGAAGTTGCATATTTATGTAAAAAGGTTGTGGGTTGAAAGTGAAGATGGGACAAGGGCAAATTGAAAACTTTGATTTCATGGTGACTTTTTAGCCCGACCTTACAAAAATTATAAATATAGCTTGAACTTATCTGCGTTGTTCAATTTATAGCCCGAATCAAAATTTCGGCCAACTGATGAGTGACATGGCTTGTGGAGAGCTGACTTGGCAATCAACGTCAACTTCTGAACATCTAATTTTAAATTAGATTAAAATTTGAACTCTTAAGCGAAACAATAATATTTGCAAATGAAATTTTGACTCGGACTATAAACTAAACAACGTAGATAAGTTCAAGCTATAGGGAAGTAAAGCAAGACAAATAACAATCTAGGTTTCATCCACAGCAGTAAGGAGTGAAATGTGCATAGAAAGTGAAATGTGCAGTTCGCGACGATCTTGGCATCTTTAGCAGCCTCTGTGATGCACGAAGCAAAGACTCTGATGGGCGTGAAAGTCGCGTGAATCCTTTCACTCGGAACACAATCTTTTCTAGCTTGCTTGCATTTCTCAACAGAAACTCGAGAAATGGAAATATGTTATCACCCTCTCCAACCAGAATAACCTCAACTGTTCTCAACTGCAGCACAAACGACGTAGGAAGATTTACTTCAAACTCGAGGTAGATGTTAGGATCGGTGCCCTGTGCATCTTTGGATATGCCACTTTCTGTAACTTTAACTACTAACTTCTTTGATAGAGGGAAAATCTCAAATACACCATCAACGTTAGTGTAATAAAATCTGAACTGTAAGAGCTTGACATTAGGAGAAGATGAATTCATGCATCCCTCTATCATAGCTCCAAGCACCTGTTGTAACAATAAGTTTACAATAAGAGGATGATCTGATTGAAGCAAAAACCAAGTAAGATACAAGGCACAACATTGATTCAAAGAGTGTGCATAATTGGCTCAAAGCTAGTCACAAATAATGCAAACTCTACTCGGCAACTGATGAAACAAAGAAAAACATACAAACACCGCCACACCATCAATGTAAAAGACAGTTTAAAGAAATCAAACCTTGAGGCAACAGGGCAACAATGTGACGTTTTCAACGTGCTGGATGCTTGGAAGAGTCTGACCAAATAAATCTCCTAGAAAATGGTTTGTGGATGAGTAGCCATCGACCCCACCGGAACAGCCGTCACAATATTTTTCATTAGAACGATGCAGATCAGAATACCCAAAAGTTGCACAGTTTAAAGATGAGACATTCATCAATAAACACGTACTATATGCAAGACCATCAGTTTCTAAGGTTTCAAGATTTGGAGTCCAAATTCTCAGCTCCGTCTTAGAAGTAGATTTATCATCTATATGCTTGTTAATCGAAAGCTCTTTCAAACTAGTAGATCGGATACACAAGCTTTTACCACTTTCTACAACAGGCATGATTAAGACTTCCAACTGAGGGCTACCACACAATATTTGATTAACCACATCTCCATTTACCCCATAACCATCAATTATTGTTAAACTCTTGAGATGATTCCACTGCACACTCCCCTTAATTCTGAAGTAACAACTCTTGATCGATAGCACTTTAAGCGATGAGCACGAATAGAGACACTGCGGCACCAAGTATATGGCGTCATTAAGCTCATCACAATTACAAACATAGGTATCAAATTGCTGTATATGTAAGTATAATTCTTCTGCTCGATTATGCTTGGCAAAACCCACCCACAAATCAATATCCGTATATATTGAAAGATAAGGCTCATTCTCCGAATCAAACTTGAATTTCAGAAGCCTTACCCCATTCCAGCACAATAAGGCCCGATTAAGGAAGTTTCGATGCTCTTGGATAGATTCATCTTCATAGACGCCAACAACCTCCCAATCATGGTATAAATTAAGGTAGGGTGTGGAGGTCCAAAGGTTTTCCCAGCGCTTCGATAGAATTGTTGTCCTAACAACATTGGTAATAGGCAACAACCAAAATATGTGAAATATTATCGAGTCCGGCAACTCACTGAGTCGATCCATGAAAACCTCTGAAACATAATGATGCATCTATGAATGAGAAGCGCATGAAAAACGCAGAATTTATCTTAAATAATTGGAACTAAAATAACACATATATACTATTAAATTCTCGAAGATTACCTCAAGATGAACGCGGCTTAGCTCTCGCGCCAACAAAATCCTTGTTTGAGCTAATGTACAAACACACGCCTGTTTGAGCAAAGTGGACGAGAGCAAAATCGAATTGGACTGCAGCAGAACTGATTGGATTCTAAATATATATGCTTTGGAAGATACAAAGTCACGAGCGCCCTCAGAAATTAAGTTGATTTTTTGAAAGGAGAAAAACCATGTTTCGACTTCTCAAGGAACATTTATGATGAAATTTCAAGAGTTTTCAACCAAGGATCAAAACCGCTCTTGAATCACTATGTTTAATTGCACTACTCACTATATGTACGTGTATTGTTATTTTCATTTCATATTCCGCATATTGTTATTTTATTTAATATGATCATTTCATTTGGAACTCTCTTTTTGGCATTTCAAAAGAAGTGAATTAATTGTTTTTTGACAATATGGATGAGTAGTAGATTTACAATTTAAAATACTTAAGACATTTAGAATTTGAATTTCTCGTCTTGTGGAGAAAGAAAAAGGGGCATTTGCAAAAATGCCCTTTTCTTATAAACACTTGTAAAAATGCCCACTTTTACAAGTGTTTATAAGAAAAGGGCATTTTTGCCTATTAACACAAATAAAAACCTAACCCACAAAGAGACTTGGAGTTCAAAAGGTTTTATTTAATTTTCTCACTTCTTTTATTTTAAAAGATGATTAATAATAATTTTCCCACTTGAAGTTCCAATGGTTCCCCGCCTAGAAATTAAGATTCATAAAATACTGTTTAAAACATGTTCAAAACACATTCTCCCATTACAAAAAAATTTCTATTAATGACATCAGACTTGATAACTAATATTCGTGTCATAAAAATTGAAGACGTTTGAAAGTGTAACTATTAATGATAGCTACATCATCAAATATCACTAATTTTTATGATATACTCCCTCCGTCCCATTGGGCTTGTCCCATTTGGTTTCGGCACGGTTATTAAGGAGAGTATTAATAGTGTTAAGTGTGTAGATAAAGTAGGAGAGAGAATGAGAGAGAAGGTGATAAAGTAAGAGAGAGAAAGTGATAAAGTGATAAAGTAGGAGGGTTATTTATAGAAATGGGACAAGATGGTGGGACAAACAAAAAAGGAATACGGGACAAGATCAATGGGACGGAGGGAGTACATAATAGCTATCAAGTCTCATGTCACTAGTATTTTTTATTTTTTTTGTACTGTCCTTTCATCTACGAAAATTATAGTAGGTTAAGAAACAAATTTTAATAAATAGTAGAAAGATGAATATGTTTAAAGAAAATACCATAAATAGTAGAAAGATGAATATGTTTAAAGAAAGGTTGTGGGTTGAAAGTGAAGATGGGACCAGGGCAAATTGAAAACTTTGATTTCGTGGTGACTTTTTAGCCCGGACTTACAAAAATTATAAATATAGCTTGAACTTATCTGCGTTGTTCAATTTATAGCCGGAATCAAAATTTTGGCCAAATGATGAGTGACATGGCTCGTGGAGAGCTGACTTGACAATCAACGTCAACTTTCGAACATCTAATTTTAAATTAGATTAAAATTTGAACTCTTAAGCAAAACAATAGTAATATCTGCGAATAGAATTTTAACTCGGGGTATAATTGAACATAGATAAATTCAAGCTATATTTGTAACTTTTGTAAGTTCGAGTTAAAAAATCACCCTAACATCATAGTTCGGGTTATTTTATAATAATAACCCTATAATATATGTACAATATTAGTTTACGACAAATTGCATTTACATTTCTCTGTCTGCATTTTCTTCTTCCTGCCAACATATGTTGCATGCAAGGGCGTAGCCAGGGGGGCTAGAGCCCCCCAAATTTTGTTTTTTTTTTTTTTTTAATAATATGTCTAAAAATATTGTTATTATTATTATTATTATATTTGTATTTTAGTAAAAAATGTCTAAAATGTATTGAATGCCCCAAAAAAATTTTTAGTAAATGTTGAACTATATTATCTATGAAAATGTTTTTATTATTATTATTATATTTGTATTTTAGTAAAAAATGTCTAAAATGTATTGAATGCCCCCAAAAAAAAAAATCCTGGCTCCGCCACTGGTTGCATGCATGTAATTTGTAGGCACAGTTGTCCACGTAAAATAGAAAGAAATTAAATAAAAGAAATTGTATGGAGTTTATACTTTATAGATATCAATTCCTCTATTAATCTACAAGAAATGTAAGCCATTGGAAAAATGCAAAGAAACCAAACCTTGGTGAAAACTCACCCACAAATCAATATCACTAAACACTGAATTAACAAGCTTATCAAGTTATCATCATCAAACAACATAGTACGATTATCGAAAATACGAAAATCCTAATAACGAATTTATTAGGATTCATTTTACGATCAAAATCATCATTCCAATTCCTGTTTCCTAACAGCATATGTAAAAGCAAGACAAATAACAATCTAGGTTTCATCAACAACAGTAAGGAGTTAACAAGTGTGCTACAAATGAAAAGAGCATCAACTTAATCCAAAAGTGTCAAATTGCTCTGCTTCCCTAAATAAGCAAATATAATCCCCAAAATGAAACAAACAGAGGAAAGAAAATTTGAAACAGAGCAAGTAGTCAGACGAAGCAAGCATATCGAGCTCACAAGCTCAGAACATAATGCTGTCATTGCCTATCTAAGAAAACTATCAGTTACCAGTTACCAGGAATCATGCTGAATTCCTCTATGATTGAAGAGAGAATTTGGTAGATCAATATTCACAGAAAGTGAATTCTGCAGTTCGTGACGATCTTGGTATTTTTAGCAGCTTCTGTGATGCACGAAACAAAGACTCTAATCTGCGTGAATGTCGCATGGATCCTTTTACTCGGAACACAATCTTCTCTAGCCTACTTGCATTTTTCAACAGGAACTCGAGACATGGAAATATGATATCACCCTCCACCAAATTATACTCAACTGTCCTCAACTGCAGTACAAACAACATAGGAAGATTTTCTTCAAACTCACGGTAGTTGAAAGGGTCAGCCCAGATTGAATCTTCGTATCTGGCCCTTTCTTCAACTTTAATGACTAACTTCTGTGATAGAGGGAAAATCACAATTGTAACTGCAACTTCATCACAATAAAATCTGAACCGTAAGAGCTTGACATTAGGAGAAGATGAATTCATGCATCCCTCTATCATAGCTCCAAGCACCTGTTGTATCAATAAGTTTATAATAAGAGGATGAGCTGATTAAAGCAAAGACCATAAACTTAATAATTGATTCAAAGAGTGTCCATAAGTGGTTCAAAGCTAATCACAAATAATGCAAACTCTACTTGGTAACACAATCATTAACATGTGATATTAAAAAGGTAAAAAAGGGATAGGAGTTTATTGCCTGGTAAATATGATAACCTTAATATAATTGATTCATTAAAGAAGCCACCGATGAAACAAAGAAAATCATACAAACACCGCCGCACCATCAATGTAGAAGACAGTTTTAAAGAAATCAAACCTGGAGGCAACAGGGCAACAATGTGACGTTTTCAACATGTTGGATGCTTGGAAGAATTTGACCAAATAAATCTCCAAGAAAATGGTCTGTGGATAAGAAGTCATCCATCCCGGAAAAGCCTTCACAACATGTATCAGTACGATGTAGACCAGAATAAGAAAAAGTTGCATGGTTCAAAGATGAGACATTCATCAACAAACACTTGTCATATGGACTTCCTTCAATTTTCAAGGTTTTAAGATTTGGAGTCCAAATTCTCAGCTCCGTCGGACAAGTATTAACACAGATATCAAATATATGGTTGTAAATCGAAAGCTCTTTCAAACTAGTAGATCGGATACACAAGGTGAAACCACTTTCTACAACAGACATGATTAAGACTTCCAACCGAGGGCTACCACACAATATTCGATTAATCGCATCTTCAGTGACCCCAAAACCATCAATAATTGTTAAACTCTTGAGTTGATTCCACTGCACATTCCCCTTAATTCTAAACTCACAATACTTCATCGATAACACTTTAAGCGATGAGCATGAATACAGACACTGTGGCACCCAGTCATTACACTGCATACGATCATAATCCAATAACTCCATATGTAAGTATAATTCTTCAGCTTGATTATTCTTGGCAAAGCGCACCCACAAATCAGTATCCGCATTAATTGAATCATCAAGCTCATAAAACGATTCAACCTTTAATTTCAGAACCCTTACCCCATTCCAGCGCCGCAATAAGGCTCGATTAACGAAGTTTCGAAGCTCTGTAGCATCATCCTCCTCGTCAGTATCATAGAAATTAAGGTAGGGTGCGGTAGTCCAAAGGTTTTTCCAGCGCTTCGATAGAAATGTCGTCCTAACAACATCAGTCATAGGCATCAACCAAAATATGTGAAATATTATCGAGTCCGGCAACTGACTGAGTCGATCCATGAAAACCTCTGAAACATAATGAAGCATCAACGAATGAAATGCACATCAAAAACTCAGAATTTACCTTGAACTTGAAGCAAAATAAAACATTCTATCAAATTCTAGAAGATTACCTCGAGATGAACGCGTCTTCATTCTCGCGCCAGCAAAACCCTTTGTTTGAGCTGATGAACACACACGCAACCAAAACCCTTGTTTGAGCAAAGTGGACTGAGTGGAAAAACATAAATGTATGCCTTTAACTGTCTCTTTCATTTTCCAACATTTGACACAAAAGAAATGCTCATTATTTTTACTTCCTTATTTTCACTTCAGGGATGGATAATATTATTCCTCCATTAAAGGATAATATTATCCATCTTTGAATTACTTCAAGGATGACTCCAATAAAAAATAGAGGAATAATATTATCCATTTTGAAGTGAAAATAAGAAAGTAAAAATAATGAGCATCTCTTTTGTGTCAAATATTGAAGAAAAAAAAATGAGATATTTAAAAACATAAATTTATATTATGCATCATTTTCTATAGATAAATTTATCCATTAAAGTAAACGCACCCACTGCTATCAATGTGCAAGTTTATCGCTTCAAAAAAAATGTGCTAGTTTACCTCAAAATGGACGGACGCTCTTTCTGTCGGTTGGTGCAGCCCCAAAAGACTTGTTTGTTTGAGCTGATATTAAATCAAAAGCTGATATATTCCCCCAAATTCGAAGCATCTTCCCACACACGCCAACGTACTACGCAGACTGACAGACTACCCATTTTCCAGCTATTTCGAATTATTTCAAACCTGGTATTTAGGCCTCCGCCGCGACACATGATATATTTATTTATTTTTAGTTTTTTACATTACGTAAAATAATGTTAATTTAAATATAAATTTTGATTGAAAATAGTGTATTGTGAAAATATTGTAAAGCAAATAATCTCAGCCAATATCGTTTTGAGCAAATCTATATATTATATAAAAGAGAGTATAACAGCTATTTTTTTCAACCAAAATTTCTCTCTCTTTATTTTCTTTTTTATTTTGATTCTTTTATAAAAAAATCGTCAACTTTGATTAATAAAAAAATATTCAACATGGATGTTAAATTAAAGATAACGAAAAGATCTTTAATTTGATATAAAAATTATAAAAAAATAAATTTAAAGCGAATAAGTTATTATCAATTAAAGTTACAAACTTATTTTTTTCTCTCTCTCATCTTTTATCTCTCCTTTCTCTTTTATAATTTCTTTTAGTTATCAATGAAAATCAATTAATTGGTAATTGAAAATACAAAATTGAAAATTTATAAATTTTCGAATTCATTTTTTTTTATTGAATTTCAATTTTATATTTACATTTATTTATATTTAAATTATAGTAAATATTTAATATACATATTTATTTATTTAAAATATCTTTTAGTTTCCATACTGATCGTGCATCGCACGAGTGGGCGTGTGCTAGTAACACTAAAACATCAATAATAAAATTAATAGCCGTCATTTAATATATTATGTACTAACAATTCTGAGCTCCTAAAAGTTCAAAATGTATTACTACTATTAAAGGTTCATATTTAAATAGTCCAAAACTAATTTAAAAAATAGAAAAATATGAATAGTATAAAAAAGAACTTATCTTTTATATACTTCATCCGGCCCAATAATGAAGACATACTTTTTTTATTTGGTTGTCCCAATAATAAATATACACCTCTAAATAAGAAAATAATTAGGGCTTAAAAATATCTAAATAATTGCACCTTAATTATGGTATAAATATGTTACAAAAAACCCTAATTTCTAAAAACATTTCTCGGTTCATCCGCCTCTTTCATTTTCTCGAATCTTTTCTCCCTCACTCTCTTCACCCTTCTTCTCTGATCTATGAACTACCCTCCTCCTCTATCAGCAATCCTAAAGCTACACCCCTCCTTCTGCGCTGCCCTCATCTGAAATCCTAAGACTCTGCCGCTCTCGAACCCTAATCTCCACCTCCCTCTTTCTAGAATCCTAGATCTACGCGTTTATGGCAAAAAAAAAAAAAATGGGTTGGGCTGCCTATTTGAACTCCAAATTCATCCTCGGTTCGGAGGATTCCAAATTTTTTGATTCCTTGCCTCCATTATCGTCGCCGCCGTCGGGTTATTTTACTGAGATGAGCGGCATAGGGGGTGTTTTCGAGGAATCCTTTGGTAGTGCTTTCGAGGATTTTATTTTCAGCATTTTAGTCAATTGAATCTGCCTTCCATTTCAGAATCACTGAATTTGGATTGCAATTGTTAAGTTTTGAATTTTTTAAAAAAATGAATAACAACAAATTTAAAAAAATATATTTAATTAATTAAATAATTCAAAATTTATTAACTTAAAAATTTATATTTATAGAATAAACTTAAAATAAAAATAAATAAAGCCCCTAATCAACTCCTTAATCAAATAAACTACTAATAAAGTGGGCACATTAATATCCTAATCTAACTAACCTTAATCTCCGTGCCCAAATGAAGTGTGTCTTCATTATTGGGACGGAGGGAGTACATTATATTAATGTAGTGTGTATTAATATAAAAAAAAAGAATAATATACATTATATACATTATATAATGTATATATTATATTAATGTATAATATAATATAATGAATTAATGTATAAAAAAGAATGTATTAATGTAATATAATGTAGAGGTGGTCTTGGGTACACCCAAGTGTACCGTACAATCGGATTACACCTTCATTTAAAATTTGATCCGCAATCTTATTTGAACTCATATCCTGACCCAACTCATATGAATAATACTATTTTGGGTACGAATCAACCCGATTGTACGATATACTCAGGTGTACCCAAAATTTTGTGTATAATGTATTAATACGAATAATATAAAAAAGACTTATCTTATTTATACATTCTATTAATGTAATATACATTATTACATTATTTATATAGATTGAAAAGTTGTGTTATTATTGCATGCAACAACTAAAAAACCTTATCAGATCAAAATTATATCAAAGTTCATGATCTTTTTAGCAATTAACTCTCTTATAATTGGGGGTCATACCTATATATACATTATTCATGATTAAAAGGCGCCATATATTAGAGATAGTAAGTAAAATTATATGTTCAGAATCACCCGAAAACAAATTGGGTTCTTAACTTGGGTTGGGTTGGGCTGCTACATACACATCTCTTTAAGTTTGGGCTTTTTATGCTTTAATCTTGAAATTAGTTAATTTAGTGGTGATCTAAAGTTTGGGATTTTAAATTAATTAGAACCTAAATTTCCAAATTTTTAGTTAATTAACTAAACTAATTCAAATAATGAGTTAACAATTAAATAAATATATATCTTATAATTAAATAAGGTACTAGTATGCCTTCATGTGCGATTCAAGTGCCACAATATATTTATTTATTTTAAAATTTTAAATTATATAAAAATATCAAAATATCATTATTTATTAGTTAGATTAATTGGTAACCAACAAATATTATGTTAATTTAAATATTAATATTTGATTTAAAATAGTGTATAATAATGATATTATCAACTTAATGAGTATAATATTAAATTTAATGAGTATTATGTAATAATAATAATAATAATAATAATAAATTGTAAAACAAATAATTTAAGTCAATATCATTTTGAGCAAATAACAATAAATCATCAATATCAAAAAATAATGTAATTTAATACTCCCTCCGTCCACCAATTCAAGGCCTACTTGCCTTTTTAGTCCGTCCACAAAAACAAGGCCTACCTATTTTTGGTAAGTTTTTATTCATTATTTAATCAAAAAAGTCAAAGATTCTTTACAAAAAAAGTGGGACTCTTTCTCCACTCAACTAATAAAAATACATTTTTTCTTAAAACTCGTGTTTTTTCATATAGGCCTTTAATTGGTGGACGGAGGGAGTATCACAATTCTGGGGTTTTAATAGTGCAAATTGTATTATTATTAAAAGTTTATATTTAAATAGCCCAAAATTAATTAATTTTTTTTATAAAAAATACAAATAATGTAAAAGGAAAAATATAGCAACAAATATTTTTATATAATAAATAAATAAATTGTACACATAATTAAATAAATCTATACAATATTTTAAATTCTGAATAAATTATATTAAAAATTAAGAGTTAATTACACCAAAATATACTATCTTCCGAAGCGCTATATTAATTTGACATTGGGAAGTAAAGCAAGACAAATAACAATCTAGGTTTCATTTAAGGAGTTAACAAGTGTGCTACAAATGAAAAGAGCATCAACTTGATCCAAAAGTGTCAAATTGCTCTGCTTCCCTAAATAAACAAATATAATCCCCAAAATGAAACAAATAGAGGAAACAAAAATTGAAACATGACGAGTAGTCAAATGAAGCAAAACTATCAGTTACCAGTTACCAGCATTCCTCTATGATTGAAGACATAACTTGGTAGATCAATATTCACAAAAAGTGAATTCTGCAGTTCGCGACGATCTTGGCATTTTTAGCAGCTTCTGTGATGCACGAGACAAAGACTCTAAACTCTGTGAATGTTGCACGGATCCTTTTACTCGGAACACAATCTTTTCGAGCCTACTTGCATTTTTCAACAGAAACTCGAGACATGGAAATATGATATCATCCTCCAAAATATCCTCCAAAATAAACTCAATTGTCCCCAATTGCAGCACAAACGACATAGGAAGATTTTCTTCAAACTCGCGGTAGATGCAAGATGCAAAGATTAAATCTTCGTTTCTGCATCTTCCTTCAACTTTAATGACTAACTTTTTTGATAGGGGGAAAATCTCAATTGTAATTATTTCAATGCAATCAGATCTGAACCGTAAGAGCTTGACATTAGGAGAAGATGAATTCATGCATCCCTCTATCATAGCTCGAAGCACCTGTTGTATCAATAAGTTTATAATAAGAGGATAATCTGATTGAAGCAAAGACCAAGTAAGATACAAGGCACAACATTGATTCAAAGAGTGTCCATAACTGGTTCAAAGCTAATCACAAATAATGCAAACTCTACTCTGTAAAACAAAATCTTTAACATGTGATTAAAATGGTAAAAAAGGGAATAGGAGTTTATTGCCTGATAAATGTGATAACCTTAATATAATTGATTCATCAAAGAAGCCACTGATGAAATGAAACAAAGCAAAACATACAAACCCCGCCGCACAATCAATGCAGAAGACAGTTTAAAGAAATCAAACCTGGACGCAACAAGGTAACAATGTGATGTTTTCAACGTGTTGGATGCTTGGAAGAAGTTGACCAAATAAATCTCCAACAAAATGGTTTGATGATAAAAAGTCATCGATCCCGGAAAAGTCATCACAACATGTGCCCTCATTTGGATGATGAGAGTACCGAAGAGTTGCATCGGTTAAAGATGAGACATTCATCAGCAAACACTTGCTAAATGGAATTCCTCTAATTTCTAAGGTTTTAAGATTTGGAGTCCAAATTCTCAGCTCCGTAGAAGTAGATACATAAGCAGCATAACCCTGTACACCGTCATCATACTTGTAAATCGAAAGCTCTTTCAAACTAGTAGATCGGATAGACATGCTTTCACCTCTTTCTCCAAAAGACATGATTAAGACTTCCAACTGCGGGCTACCACACAATATTCGATTAATCGCGTCTTCAGTGAGCCCCAAATCTCTAATAATTGCTAAACTCGATTAATCGCGTCTTCAGTGAGCCCCAAATCTCTAATAATTGCTAAACTCTTGAGTTGATTCCACTGCACATTCCCCTTAATTCTAAAGTAACCATTCGTGATCGATAACACTTTAAGCGATGAGCATGAATACAGACACTGTGGCACCCAGTCCTTAACAATATCAGAATCGTAAATCGATAAATCCACATGTAAGTATAATTCTTCGGCTTGATTATGCTTGGCAAAATGCACCGACAAATCACTCTCCGCCTTAAATGAATCATCAAGCTCACAATACAAAACAACCTTGAATTTCAGAAGCCTTACCCCATTCCAGCTTACTAAGACCCGATTAACAAAGTTTCGAAGTTTCCCAGCATAATTAAACTCCATAGCATAAATGTCGAAATTAAGGTAGGTGTTGGGAAAAGTGGTGAATAAATATTCACGAGTGTCAAAATAAATGACACTTGCACAGCGGAACCAGGATAATTCTTTTCCCTCTTGCTGGATTACAAAATGGGATCCAAACCAAGAAAAATATTTGGTGCAAAATATAAGAAAATATGAGACAAGAATTTTTACGTGGAAAACCCAAATTGGGAAAAACCACGAGACCGTAGTCTAGAAATCTTCCACTATGTATATAGTAGGCTTACAAAATTCTCCCTACACAAAATAGGGGAAACACAAATCTCAAGTTTAATAACTTGGAAAACACAAGAGGACTGAGCTACTATTTTAAGAGAGATGAAAAATCCTATGATTTTTCCTCACAATTTTCTTCTCTCAAATGCACTCACCAAACTCTCTCTTGTTTTGCCTCACACCTCTCGCACTTCTGCACTTCTTCATTTGCCGAATACATAGCTCTATTTATAGGAAAGTTGAGCTGTTGTTTGTTGAAGTTTGCTGCTTTGCTGCAGCAATTGTTGAAGAAGACTTCGCTGCATTGCCGAGGATACATGGTGGGCTGCAGCTATTTTTTTCTTGCTGCCAATTCAACAACTTTCCTCAAATGTCAAAAGTTGTGGGTTCCTTTGTCAAAAACGTGGGGCCCACATGAAGTGGAAAGTTCTCAACAATTCTCCCCCTCCACGTCATGTGGAGATTCAACTAGACCTGCTTCACGTTTGCAGATCTCAAACTTATCTCGGGGTAAGGACTTGGTAAACATATCTGCACCATTCTCATCGGTGTGGATCTTCTCGAGCTGCATTAGTTTTCTTTCAAGTACATCTCGAATCCAGTGATATCTCACATCAATATGTTTCGTTCTCGAGTGAAAACTCGAATTCTTACTCAAGTGAATTGCGCTTTGACTGTCGCAGTAAAGCACATACTTCTCTTGCTTCAAGCCCAGCTCTTGTAGAAACTTCTTCAACCACAACACCTCTTTGCAAGCTTCCGTCACAGCAATGTACTCAGCTTCCGTTGTGGATAATGCCACGCATTTTTGAAGTTTCGATTGCCACGAGATAGCTCCCCCTGCAAGTCTCATCAGGTATCCCGATGTGGATTTCCTGGAATCTATGTCACCAGCCATGTCTGCATCCACATATCCTTCAAGTAGAATATGGTTATCACCAAACTTCAGACAAAGTTTAGAAGTACCTCTCAGGTACCGAAATATCCATTTCACTGTTGTCCAATGCTCTTTTCCTGGGTTTGAGAGAAATCGACTTACCACACCAACTGCGTGAGCGACGTCAGGTCTAGTGCATATCATAGCATACATTAGACTCCCCACCGCAGAAGCATATGGAATCTTTTGCAGTTCTTTCTTTTCTGTCTCACTTGTCGGGCATTGTGCTGAGCTTAGCTTCATGTGACCCGCAAGTGGAGTGGCGACTGGCTTCGACTTGCTCATTCTAAATCTTTCAAGAACTTTCTCAATATATTGTTCTTGAGATAACCAGAGCTCCTTGCTCTTCCTATCCCTGAAGATCTTCATTCCAAGGATCTGCTTAGCCGCGCCTAAGTCTTTCATCGCAAAAGACTTGCTTAGCTCTTTCTTCAGCTTATCAATCTTGCTGGCATCATGGCCTACAATTAACATGTCGTCAACGTAGACAGATAATATGATAAAATCACCTCCTGCGAACTTCTTGAAGAAAACACAGTGATCTGAGGTGGTCTTGTTGTAGCCATGGGTTGACATGAAGGACTCAAACTTCATGTACCATAGTCTGGGAGCTTGTTTCAGGCCGTACAAGGTCTTCTTCAACCTGCATACAAGGTTCTCTTTTCCTTTGACTTTGAAACCTTCAGGCTGGTCCATGTAGATTTCTTTGTCTAAATCTCCATGTAGAAATGCAGTCTTCACATCAAGTTGCTCGATCTCCAGATCCAAACTGGCAGCAATCGCGAGCACCACTCTGATTGAAGACATCTTCACCACTGGTGAGAAAATCTCTTCAAAATCAACACCCTTTTTCTGACTGAAACCCTTCACAACCAGTCTCGCCTTGTACCTTGGTTGTAAGCTATTCTCCTCAGCCTTTAATCTGTAGACCCACTTGTTTTTCAGCGATCTCTTGCCGGCTGGCAACTTCACTAAGTCATAGGTGTGATTTTCAACTAAGGAGTTCATCTCCTCCTTCATGGCTTCTAACCACTTCTCCTTTTGGTCATGCGTCATGGCTTCTACAAAACTCTGTGGCTCTCCTCCATCAGTGAGCATTACATACTCATGTGGGCTGTATCTGGTAGAAGGTTGTCTTTCTCTGGTAGACCTTCTGACTGGAGGGACATCATCTTGTACAGGTGGAGTCTGATCGTCACCTGCTTCATCATCAACCGGATCACCATGCTCCGATTGGGTATCTCCCCCGTAATTCTGGAGTGTCGGTGAAGGAACTGGATCTAAGTTGACAGGAACTTCTGAATTAGATTCAGGCTTTTCCTTCGCATCATCAGGAACTTGATCTTCAAGGAATACAACATCCCTGCTTCTGATGACTTTCCTGTTAACTGGGTCCCATAATCTATAACCAAACTCTTCATGAGCGTATCCCAAGAAGATACATGGTTTGGTTTTATCATCAAGCTTGGATCTCTCATCTTTTGGAATGTGAACAAAAGCCCTGCAGCCAAACACTCTCAAGTGTTTGTAAGACACGTCTTTCCCGGACCAAACTCTATCTGGAATGTCACCACCCAGAGGAGTTGATGGAGAAAGGTTGATCAAGTCAACTGCGGTCCTCATAGCTTCACCCCAAAAGGATTTTGGCAGTTTGGAGTGCGACAGCATGCATTTGATTCTTTCACAAATTATTCTGTTCATCCTTTCTGCCATGCCATTGTGTTGAGGGGTCTTTGGGACGCTTTTCTCAAGCTTGATACCATGGTTCCTGCAGTGTTGCTCAAACGGGCCTTGGTACTCACCGCCGTTGTCTGCACGAACACACTTCAGTTTCCTTCCTGTTTGTCTCTCGACTTTTGCTTGAAAATTCTTAAAGACCTCCAACGTTTGGTCTTTGGTTTTCAAAGCAAAACACCAGACTTTCCTCGAAAAATCGTCAATGAAAGTGACGAAATATAGTGCGCCACCAAGAGTTCTGTCTTTCATGTAGCACAAATCTGTGTGCACCAAATCAAGAGGTTGAGCTGTTCTTGAGGGAGAGAAGCTCTTGAATGCAACTCTGTGTTGTTTTCCGGCCAAACAATCAACACAGGTTTCCAAGTGCATTCCTTTAACCTCAGGGATGAGGCTTCTTCTAGCCAAGATCTCCAGACCTTTCTGGCTCAGATGCCCAAGCCTCTTATGCCATATCTCAATGGAGGAATTTTTGACGACTGCATTCACCTCTCCATTGGACAACGTTGCATGCATCATGTAGAGAGAATTTTGCTTTCTACCCTTTGCTGCAATTAGAGAGCCTTTGATTAGCTTCCACTTTCCTTCGCCGAAATGGTTGATGTAACCATCATCGTCGAGCTTGCCAGTGGAAATAATATTGAGTCTGATATCAGGAACATGTCGGACATCTTTTAAGATAAGCTTACATCCAGTGTTAGTAAGCAGGACAATGTCTCCTATACCAGCAACTTCTGTCACACCATGATTGGCCATTCTGACTTTGCCAAAGCTGCCACCGGTGTAGGATGCAAACATATCACGATGTGGTGTAATGTGATATGATGCACCCGAATCAACGATCCAGTCTGTTTGTTGGCATGACGAACTCACAAGAGCATCATCGCAAACTACGACAACATCGCCATCAGTTGCAACTGCTGTTGTGTCATTCTCAGCTTTTTCATTATTTCCACGCGCTTGATCTCTTTTCTTCTTTCTGCAGTCTCTCTCATAGTGGTTTGGACCACCGCAATAATGGCATTTGAAGTCTTTTCTGGGTTTAGACTTTATCTCTCGAGTATTGAGAGCCTTTACTTTTACTTCTCCCTCGATCTCCGTTTTCAGCAATCATCGCCTTTGTCTCAGAAGAACGTTCTTGATCTTTTCTTCTGGATTCTTCATTAAGAAGACAATCTTTGACCATCTGCAAGGTCAGTGCTCCACCTGGAGCCGAGTTGCTGATTGACACTACAAGAGTGTCCCAACTGTCCGGCAACGAACTGAGTAGCAATAAAGCTACGACTTCATCATCAAGAGAAATCTTCATATTGGTGGATTGGTTGATAAGACCCTGGTATGCATTGAGGTGCTCCGTCATGTTGGCACCCTCCGCATATCGCAAGCGAACGATTTTTCTGATGATGGAAGCTTTGTTTAAAGCATTTTTCCTTTCAAACATAGCTTCCATTTTCTTCCAAAGAACGTCAGCTTTTTCCTCATTAGCAAAATGATGAAAAATACTGTGTTCAATGAAGCGCCGGACGTAACTAACTGTTTTTCTGTGCATGATGACCCATTCATCATCACTCATATCCTTTGGTTTGGCATCATCTCCATGTAAGGGCAAATAGAGATCCTTACAATAGAGAAGATCCAACATGCTTGGCTTCCAAATTGAGTAATTTGATCCGTTCAATTTGAACATACCACCAAGCGACGACGATTCCTCCATTTTTAATCCGCCTCAGAACCAAGATGGCTCTGATACCACTTGTTGGGAAAAGTGGTGAATAAATATTCACGAGTGTCAAAATAAATGACACTTGCACAGCGGAACCATGATAATTCTTTTCCCTCTTGCTGGATTACAAAATGGGATCCAAACCAAGAAAAATATTTGGTGCAAAATATAAGAAAATATGAGACAAGAATTTTTACGTGGAAAACCCAAATTGGGAAAAACCACGAGACCGTAGTCTAGAAATCTTCCACTATGTATATAGTAGGCTTACAAAATTCTCCCTACACAAAATAGGGAAAACACAAATCTCAAGTTTAATAACTTGGAAAACACAAGAGGACTGAGCTACTATTTTAAGAGAGATGAAAAATCCTATGATTTTTCCTCACAATTTTCTTCTCTCAAATGCACTCACCAAACTCTCTCTTGTTTTGCCTCACACCTCTCGCACTTCTGCACTTCTTCATTTGCCGAATACATAGCTCTATTTATAGGAAAGTTGAGCTGTTGTTTGTTGAAGTTTGCTGCTTTGCTGCAGCAATTGTTGAAGAAGACTTCGCTGCATTGCCGAGGATACATGGTGGGCTGCAGCTATTTTTTTCTTGCTGACAATTCAACAACTTTCCTCAAATGTCAAAAGTTGTGGGTTCCTTTGTCAAAAACGTGGGGCCCACATGAAGTGGAAAGTTCTCAACAGTAGGGAGTGGTGGTCCAAAGGTTTTTCCAGCGCTTCGATAGAATCGTTGTCCTAACAACATCAGTTATAGGCAACAACCAAAATATGTGAAATATTAACGAGTCTGGCAACTCACTGAGTCGATCCATCAAAACCTCTGAAACGTAATGAAGCATCAATGAATGAAATGCGCATCAAAAACTCAGAATTTACCTTCAACTTATTGGAAGCAGAATAAAGCTTACTATATACTATCAAATTCTTGAAGATTGATTACCTGAAGATGAACGCGTCTTCATTCTCGCGCCAGCAAAACCCTTGTTTGAGCTGATGAACAAACACACGCCAACAAAACCCCTGTTTGATGAACAAACACATTAAATAATTATTCTTTTAATAGGTAACATAAAAATGAAAATAGATTTTTAATTAATGTAACTATGGAGAATAAAATTATATACAGATTTTAATATATATTTAATTAATTACTCTATCAGTCCATGGAAAAGAGTTTTCCTTGAAAGTGGACACGGGTTTTAATAAAATTGTTGTAAATAGAATTAAGGTACAATTTATGGAATAGTGTCAGTACAAAAAAGTAGAATAAATATAAATTATTAGTTAAAAATAGAATAAAAGTATAATTTATATTTAAATATAGGAGAAAAGGTATATGTGATTATTCAAAAAATGAAATGCGACTCTATTTCGTAGGAAAAAAAGAAGAAGTAAAATTCTTTTTTGTGGATGGATGAAGTAATACAGTGTTATACTAGTAATATTTTTGAGGTCTAATTCTTCTTCTTTTAATAGGAAAGTGAAACAAAACTGCAAATGTATTTTTAATGTAGTGATAGAAGATGAAATGGTGTATATTTTTTGATAAATCTAATATAATGATATATTTTTAATCTATATTTAATGAATTAATATATATTCATCGAAAAAATGCAATGGTTTTATAAGCTTTGATTGCTTGTAAGCAAATCGCCTCTCTCTCTCTCTCTCTCCCAAAATTTATATTACGACGTTGCTGAGAGCTCTCTCCATGTGTCATGAGGTATGTTTTTTGAAGAGTATGAGAATAATTGGGAGAAGAAAATAGTCGATATCATCACAATCTACCAGAAGATAAGTGAAATAGTGATATTTAAGCATTTCACTTGCCATTCCTATATGCAATACACAAATATAAGAGTTCTATATAAAAAAAATTAATTAAAGTCTAAAGTTACTTACAAATATAAACAAATTCGCATATCAAATACATAAATTTTAAATTAATAAAATATTTTTCTTATCTCCAAAACTCTCACTATTATTTTTTAAAACAATTCATCGTTGTGCGTGCAATATGCCAATATCGGTTCTGACTCTATTCGCCCTTCTCTAATTTCTTTTCTTTGGGTAATTATATACATAGCTCCCATATTACTCATTATAGCCCCCTATTTATAAAAATAATAAGATATTAATATAATTACCATCTCACCCTTATAGATCCATTTAAAAATTCTAATAAAATAATGATTAAAAATTATAGCCTCCCATTTTTCGTTCTCTTCCTCTCTCTCTCTCACTAAAAGTATAGCCTCCGGTCTCTCTCTCTCTCTCTATTTCTTTTTTCTTCACTGCACAGATAGATTGTCTGGCGTGATGAGCAATCCGGCAAAGGAGCTTATTTAATTTCTTAGCTTGAGCACAAATCCCAATTTTTTATTTTACTAAATTTATCAACATGTTTCCCCGTCGCCTCCACGCAATAGCTTTCGTCAACCAACAACGGCACATCGTCTGCTGGCCGCCGCCGCCGCCGCCAAAGAGAAGATGACATTCAATATGAAATTGGAGAAATTCGATGCCTCATAGAAGGTTTAGATGGTTAAGGCTTTTACAGAATTTGTGTGGAAAAACAACATCTTTTTGAAAACCTAAGGAGGTTAATAATTTGGTGGGGAAAGGGAGAAGCGATCTAGAGAATTTGTGCGATCTAGAGAATTTGTTTGAAGAATGAAAAAACAGTAGCTTTTTGAAAAGTGATGCAGAAGCTGATTAAGGCTGCTGGCAAGTGGAGTAGACAATAAGAAATAATTTGTGAAATTCCATTCAGTTTTTTTCTTTTTTTCTTTTTCATTCTATTCACTTAATTTGAAGTTTTGAAGAAGACGATTATGTTTGTTAATTTAAATGGGGGCTATATTTTCATTCTATTAAGTTAATTTGAAGATTTGAAGAAGACGATTATATTTGGGGTTTATAGGGGTAATATAGTATAATTATAATTATTTTAATTATTTATATAAATAAGAGGCTATAGTGATAAAATTGGGGGCTGTGTTTAAAATTACCCCTTTTCTTTTTCTTTGAGGAATCGTTTCTGATGTCTGTTTAATATCACAGCCGCCACTTATTAGTTTTAATGGGCCAAAGTAGCAAAGGCCAAATATAATTTTATAAGTATAACACAGTCGGTTGGGAGTCTTGGGACTTGGGGTTTGGGGGGACAAAAGCAATTAAATTAGTCTAAATAACTTTAAATATGTAATACTACTATTAAAAAAAATTGGGGGTACAGCTGTACCCCCACCGCCCCTTATGGATCCGCCCCTGCGGACAAATTAAGTCGTGTATACCAACTAAATGCTTTCATGCTTATCATATGATTCATATCTATATATATATTCATCAACAACTTTAGTTGTGTGTAAATATTTTTATTTATTACAACGCAATGTTATGTGAATTTAGATTAAATCACGAATGTGCAAGTACAACTCTCTGTCATCCAGAAAGAATTAGTTGTCTTTGAATAAAATCCATGGTCTAAAAATACGATGGTTTTATAAGTTGTGATTGCTTGAAAGCAAATCGCCTCTCAAAAATTTTATTACGACGTTGCTGAGAGCTTTCTCCATGTATCTCACTACGCCAAAAACGCGCATACATAACGGATTTTATCCGTTATCTATGCGGAAAAACTTGCGTTAAGTATAGTGGTGTTATGTATGTGGCGCGCATACATAACGGATATTTATACGTTATCTATACTATTATACATAACGGTTGTCCATAAATAAATAACACCTGATAATCCGTTATCTATAAGTCTTATACATAACGTTTCTGATGGTTATGAAAGTTTATTTTTCTCCGTTATCTATGTAGTTATACATAACGGTCGTTTTCAAATACATTACACTCTTGTTTGTGTGATCTTTGAATGTTTTAATAACGTTAAATTGTTGTTTAGATAACTGTTTTTTTACGTTATGTATGTTTTTATACATAACGGTTGTGTATATTTTTTTATATTTCGTTATTTATGCTACAACTTATAATTTATTTGCAATTAAAATTAATTCTAAAACAAACAAAATAATAAAATCATCTATAAATCATGTCATATATCATTCAAAATATTCATACAATCACCATCCAAATAGAGTTAACAGAAACACATGTTCTATCAATCGTATGTCAAAAGAAAAATAACAAAATTTGCTATCTTGATGTAATATCACCCACTCTAGTAGCAGCTCGAACAGCAGCAACATTTGCAGTTGTCGCACGCATTTTGTCATCTTCCTCTTTGTTAAACTGAAAAACAGATAGGGCTTCCTCTTGATGTAATATAACACCTTATCACTTTTTCCTTTCCTGCAACAATGGGATGCATTAGACTGGGAAACTAGATGATCAAATTCTGACTGAGATAGAAGGTAAAAGTACAAAACTAATTACATCAGTGCATTTCACAGGGCACTTGAAAATTGTTCGAATTACTGACAATAGTCATTTATATATAACAGGTTTTCATTAAATACACCTTCAAACCATAACGAGAGAAATATCCAACATGCAAAGAATCATGTCTGGATGCTGAAAAATCTTAATTACTTACCCAGGTATAGAGCTTTTCCCCTGTTCAGTTTTTGAAAATATGTAGTTCCCATTGACAATATCAGCCAAAACTTTACTTTCAACTCTGGAACTCACTGCAACATGCACCAAGTTTTAATAATACAAACATAGGATTACTTGGTATTCTATACAGACTAGTAGTACTTACTAGATTTATATGGTTTACTTTTTTCCCTTCTCCAAATTCTTGACACCACTCTATAAACAGACACGGAAAAGAGAAAAAACTCAAACTATTCAGTAACGAGAAAAGTAAAAGCTCAATACTTAAATTGAGAATAAAAAAAAAAAAAAAAAACCTTTGAATCATTGGCATAACCTCCGCTTTTACATGTAGCAGACTGTCTTCTGCATATTAACATATAGATAGAAAATAAAAACCCTTAATTAAAACAGGGATAACGGAAAAATACTTCACTTAACAACTGACACTTACTTGGAATCATCTTCGGAATCTCGGATCACAAATAGTAAAAGAAAAGGTAAAAAAGGCTTGAGAGAAACATCATATATAAGAATACCTGAGAAAAAATGACGGGCTTTAAATGTGAATTCTATAATCAAATAAATTAGCTGAAGCATAAATGTGGATAAATGTGCAATGTAGCACCCATATTAGAATAAACTAAAAGGAATTCAGGGCAAAAGGAATTTAGCAAGTTATACCTCAAAGTCTTTAACAAAAGCCCTGATGTTTTAGCTACAAATTATTAAAGACTAATTCTCAATAAAAAGAAGTTAAGCATGTCTATCCACCTGTATCTCTCACATGAAACTTCAATCTCAATCTGCAACCAGAAAACAAAGCATAATTTTATCATCCACAAAAAATAATTTCAAGCTAATATACCAATTTTCAGCTACACCCAAAGTCTCAACCCAGAAAGTTATCAGAAGCATCTATGACAATGAAGGCTCAAAATAGAATACAGTGGATTATTGGCTTCCTGCAGATTTGATTTTGATGTTTATCCTGTTTTCTTCATTAAGGCAATGGAAAAATCTGTCACATTTGGTAATACATCTCATTTTTTATCTGTGAGAAATCTTTATTCCATATGTAAAATAGCAATCCAAAGATTCAGAGCAAAACTTCGCATATAGCAACAATCAAAACTGCTACAAAACTTACCCCAATTCGCTTCTATTGATATCCAATCAAAAACATCAATAAGATTGCCTGCTGCTGTTGAGAATCGAGCCCAGCGTTCCCAAAACCGTGAAAGCCAAGAGTGGGCTCACATCCAAGGTGTCGAAAATGGGGGGAATTATGTTCCTGAAGAGGTTCAAATAGGGATCGCACAAATCCCTAATTGTAGAGAGCGGCTGGCAGTCCCACGGGATGTTGGGGAACCAGCTCAGCAGCACGCGCACCATCAAAACCCCGCTGTACAAATCCAGCCACTTTGCCATCCCCGCCGCCACCACCGTGAACGGCGTGTTCAGCGACACCGTGGGCACGTCCTTGGCCGCCGCGAAGAAGGTAGGGCCCGCGCTGCAGAGCAGAGGCTCCTTCAATTGTACCGCCAAATTGAGGAGTCTGTGGGCGAAGAATTTCGAGGCGGTGAGACCGAGGGCGACCAGTAGGTGACTGTCCGGGTTGACCCGATCAGAATTTCCGGAGCCGGTTTGGGAATAGCGGGGGCGGAAATGGAGGCGGAGATTCCGGAATTGAAGGGTTTGGGGAGGGGAAAAGGGGAAGGAAATTGGGTTTTGAGGTGGTGGGGTAGAGGTGAGAGTGGGATGAAGGGAGAGGGAAGGCGCTGGGTGGGATAAGGTGGCCGTGTGTGTGTGAATGAGTAGGTGAGAACAGAGGACGGCGACTGCCTCGCCAATTTCAGAGGCGGCGGCATCCAGCGTCGCCGGAGCTAATCGCGGCGGAGATCCTTGAGGTGATAACATTTTGGAAGAAGATCTAGGGCACGAACTGTGAAATTGAGGGATGCGAAGGAGAGAGGTGAGAATATGTTGAGATATGAGGAGAAATGGAGGTACGACTTCGCTGGATCCAGGCACGGCGGCCAACGACGCCGGAGAAGAGAAGGAGGGCGGGTGGAGGATCTGATGGGAGGAGGCTGCCGGAGGCGCGCCAGACCGGGGAAGCAGCGAGGCGGACTGGGGGCGGAGTAGGCTTACGAGAGAGATATCATTAGGAACTTAGGATTTTGAATCTTGTAATGATATTAAAATCTAACATAAATTAATAACGGTAATATTTACTGTTATTAAAATATATTCATACATAACACATAGCATAACGGTAATAAATACGCATTATTAAAAATGAACATACATAACACTCAAAGATAACGGTAGATTCAAAATCGTTATAAATAATCATAAGTAACAGTTTTTTCATAACGGATTTTTGAAATATCCGTTATCTATGCAAAAAGGGCGCACATACATAACGGATATTTTAAATATCCGTTATCTATGAAGCGTTATGTATGTGCGTTTTTGGCGTAGTGTCTTGAGGTATGTTTTTCATGATATACTGTTAATTTCCAATGAAAAAAATTAAAATATATGATTTGTTATATATATATACAAACCACTTACATTTATAGCAAATATATATTTAATTAACAATACATGATCTCAAATGGAACAACCATGTATGAAGAGTCTCCAAAACTTATAGTTTTCGCTATCTCTCACTTAGATAAAATTGGAAGTATGTGTTCAACATGGATCTCAAACACCCTAGCTAGACATCTTCTTTAGTATAATTGTCAATTTCTAATTAGCTAGGGTCCGTTTATTTTGATGAAAAACGTGAGAAAATATATATTTTCACTATTTTTTCACAATTTTCACGTGAGAATAATATCCAATATTTTCTTATCTTTTCATCGCTAGTAAACACATGATTTTTTTTTTTACTTGGGGGAGTTGGGGAGGGGGAGCAGTGAGGTTTGAACCCGGGACCTCACTGTTCACACACAGGAGGTTGCACCGCTTGGTGTCCCCTTGGGGACAGTAAACACATGATTAAACAACTAAAAAAGATAATATTTTTTTATTTTTTCTTATCCATTATTTTCCAATTCCAATGAAAATTTTAAACTGATTGTAAAATTTTTATTAGAAAATTATGGATAAGAAAATATGAGAAAATTTTATTATTTTTTTACTAGAGATGAAAATATGAGATCATGTTGGAAAATATTTTCACACCAATACCCAAAGATAATACTCTCTCCGTCCCGCGAAGCTTGAGTAGTACTATTTATTTTCGAGTTGTCTCGCGAAGCTTGAGTACTTCCTTTATATGGCAAAAATTTTTCTCTTTTATTCATATTTTCACTTTTTCATCTATCACACTTAACACACAAAATACTAACTTCTTAAAACCCGTGCTGAAAAAAATTGCTCAAACTTCGTGGGACGGATGGAGTATTATCCAACATTGTGGAGAAAATGAGTTGTCCGAGAAAATATTCCATCCTACCCTGAAGTTTGTGTCTATCATAGTAAATATGTGAAAATAGTGAAAAAATTATGAAAATATATATTTTCTTTCATTTTCCATCAAAATAAACGCAGAGTCCCTTAGAGGATAAAAGAATAAATGTGACTTATCTTGTGGCAGATGGCGATGTCATCGACTACTTTCTTCTCCCAAATATTACTCATACTCTTCGGAAAACATGTCATACGGTATGTTTTTGCCACTTCTTCTGTTTTCTTCTCCGCCATGACGCTCAGCCGCATGCTGAAGAACTACGTCGGCCGCGGTAAGAATCTCGAGGGTTTCTATAGGAAGAGAGGCAGATATTATTACAGAAAGAATGGTGGTGAAGAATGGCATGCACCAACTAAAGGAGAATTGCTTAGGTTTGTGTATTCTGTGCTCACATTTGTAGCCACTTCGATTGATTTCGCAAGGATTTCCATTGGTGGAAGTGTGATTCAACCTCTTACAGCATTTCCTGCTGCTTTTGCTTCTGTTGTTTCCCTCACAGCTCTTATTGATCTACTTGATCTACTCGTTTCTTAATCGTGTATATTTCATATTGTTTAATTTTTTTGGAGAGATTTGTGTAATATTGTTTATATGTTTGGAAGTTGCATATTTATGTAGAAAGGTTGTGGGTTGAAAGTGAAGATGGGACCAGGGCAAATTGAAAACTTTGATTTCATGGTGACTTTTTAGCCCGGACTTACAAAAATTATAAATATAGCTTGAACTTATCTGCGTTGTTCAATTTATAGCCGGAATCAAAATTTCGGCCAAATGATGAATGACATGGCTCGTGGAGAGCTGACTTGGCAATCAACGTCAACTTCCGAACATCTAATTTTAAATTAGATTAAAATTTGAACTCTCAAGGGAAACAATAATATCTGCGAATAAAATTTTGACTCGGGGTATAATTGAACATAGATAAATGCAAGCTATATTTGTAACTTTTGTAAGTTCTGAGTTAAAAAATCACCCTAAGATCATAGTTCGGGTTATTTTATAATAATAACCCTATAATATATGTACAATATTAGTTTACGACAAATTGCATTTACATTTCTCTGTCTGCATTTTCTTCTTCCTGCCAACATATGTTGCATGCATGTAATTTGTAGGCACAGTTGTCCACGTAAAATAGAAAGAATTTTAAAAAAGAAATTGTATGCAGTTTATAGATATCAATTCCTCTCTATTAATCTACAAGAAATGTAAGCCATTGGAAAAATGCAAAGAAACCAAACCTTGGTGCAACAATGTAAATATAATTCTTCGACTCCATATCTCTTGACAAAACTCACACACAAATCTATATCACTAAACACTGAATCAGCAAGTTTATCAAGTTATCATCATCAAGTATGCTTATTGAAATTTAACGAATTTATTAGGATTCATTTTACGATCAAAATCACCATTCCAATTCCTGTTTCCTAACAGCATATGTAAAAGCAAGACAAATAACAATCTAGGTTTCATCAACAGTAAGGAGTTAACGAGTGTACTACAAATGAAAAGAGCATCAACTTAATCCGAAAGTGTCAAATTGCTCTGCTTCCCTAAATAAGCAAATATAATCCCCAAAATGAAACAAACAGAGGAAAGAAAATTTGAAACAGAGCAAGTAGTCAGATTACGCAAGCATATCGAGCTCACAAGGTCAGAACATAATGCTGCCTATCTAAGAAAACTATCAGTTACCAGTTACCAGTTACCAGGAATCATGCTGAATTCCTCTATGATTGAAGACAGAACTTGGTGTATCAATATTCACAGAAAGTGAATTCTGCAGTTCGTGATGATCTTGGCATTTTGAGCAGCTTTTGTGATGCACGAGACAAAGACTCTAAACTCTGTGAATGTTGCACGGATCCTTTTACTCGGAACACAATCTTTTCTAGACTACTTGCGTTTTTCAACAGAAACTCGAGACATGGAAATATGATATCACCCTCCACCAAATTATACTCAACTGTCCTCAACTGCAGCACAAACGACATTGGAAGATTTTCTTCAAACTCGTGGTAGGTGTAATGCTCAGCCCAGATTGAATCGTTGTATCCGCACCTTTCAACTTTAATGACTAACTTCTTTGATAGAGGGAAAATCTCAATTGTAACTGCAACTTTCTTGCAATTAAATCTGAACCGTAAGAGCTTGATATTAGGAGAAGATGAATTCATGCATCCCTCTATCATAGCTCCAAGCACCTGTTGTATCAATAAGTTTATAATAAGAGGATGAGCTCATTGAAGCAAAGACCATAACCTTAATAATTGATTCAAAGCTAATCACAAATAATGCAAACTCTACTCGGTAAAAAAGGGATAGGAGTTTATTGCCTGATAAATGTGATAACCTTAATATAATTGATTCATCAAAGAAGCCACTGATGAAATGAAACAAAGAAAAACATACAAACCCCGCCGCACCATCAATTTAGAAGACAGTTTAAAGAAATCAAACCTGGACGCAACAAGGTGACAATGTGATGTTTTCAACGTGTTGGGTGCTTGGAAGAAGTTGACCAAATAAATCTCCAACAAAATGGTTTGATGATAAAAAGTCATTGATCCCGGAAAAGTCATCACAACATGTGCCCTCATTTGGATGATGAGAATACCGAAGAGTTGCATGAGTTAAAGATGAGACATTCATCAGCAAACACTTGCTAAATGGAATTCCTTTAATTTCTAAGGTTTTAAGATTTGGAGTCCAAATTCTCAGCTCTGTAGAAGTAGATGCATAAGAAGCATAACCCTGTACACCACCATCATACTTGTAAATCGAAAGCTCTTTCAAACTAGTAGATCGGATAGACATGCTTTTACCTCTTTCTCCAAAAGACATGATTAAGACTTCCAACTGAGGGCTACCACACAATATTTGATTAATTACGTCTTCAGTGATGAGCCCCAAATCTGTAATACTAATTGCTAAACTCTTGAGTTGATTCCACTGCACATTCCCCTTAATTCTAAAGTAACCATTCGTGATCGATAACACTTTAAGCGATGAGCATGAATACAGACACTGTGGCATCCAGTCCTTAACAATAGTATAATCATAAATCGATAAATTTGCATGAAAGTATAATTCTTCGGCTTGATTATGCTTGGCAAAATGCACCCACAAATCAGTATCCGCCTCAAATGAATCATCAAGGCTATCAAGCTCACAATACAAAACAACCTTGAATTTCAGAACCCTTACCCCATTCCAGCTTACTAAGACCCGATTAATGAAGTTTCGAAGCTCTCTAGCACAATTAAACTCCATAGCATAAATGTCGAAATTAAGGTAGGGAGTGGTGGTCCAAAGGTTATTCCACCGTTTCGATAGAATCGTTGTCCTAACAACATCAGTCATAGGCAACAACCAAAATATGTGAAATATTAACGAGTCCGGCAACTCACTGAGTCGATCCATCAAAACCTCTGAAACATAATGAAGCATCAATGAATGAATTGCGCATCAAAAACTCAGAATTTACCTTAAACTTATTGGAAGCAGAATAAAACTTACTATATACTATCAAATTCTCGAAGATTGATTACCTGAAGATGAACGCGTCTTCATTCTCGCGCCAGCAAAACCCTTGTTTGAGCTGATGAACAAACACACGCCAACAAAACCCCTATTTGACGAACAAACACATTAATTAATTATTACAATTAAATAATTATTCTATTAATTAATTACAATTAAATAATTATTCTTTTAATAGGTAACATAAAAATGAAAATAGATTTTTAATTCATGTAACTATGGAGAATAAAATTATATAGATTTTAATATATATTTAATTAATTACTCTATCTGTCCATGAAAAAGAGTTTTTTTTAGAGTAGACACGGGTTTTAATAAAATTGTTAAAGTTGTTGTAAATAGAATTAAGGTACAATTTATGGAATAGTGTCAGTACAAAAAGTAGAATAAATATATATATTATTAGTTAAAAATAGAATAAAAGTATAATTTATACTCTCTCCGTACCAGCCCAATGGGCTCAGTTTCCTTTTTGGGACGTCTCACTCCAATAGGCCCAATCTTATTATAGAAAGAATTAGGGCTTATGTAAGTGTAAGTTTGAGGCTTAATTAAGGGAGATATACTCCTAATTATTTCTCTCTCATTCACACACTCAGCCCATTCACCGAACTCATTCCTCGAGCTCATTCTATCATTTCTCTCTCTACTCAAACCCTAGAATCGAAAAGGCGCCGACCCTTCTTCAACCTCCGTCGCCGCTCCTCCACCGATCAACCGCAACCCACTTCTTCGATCTCCCGCCGTGATGTGTACTCCAAAACCCCCTTCGATTTGTCCAGAATTCAACCAATCCTTGGTTGAATTCGTCGATTCCGAGTCTCTGAGCGGTGGTCACGTCTCCGACTCGCAATTTTCCGATGGCTGTGACTCTCGTATAGATCTTGGTGGCTACTTCCCATGTCTTCCTCGAGAGAGTAAAAGGAAGGCGGATCGACAGATCTTTGTCCACTTCCAATGTGAGAGGGAGGGCATTATGCCTTATTAGAGCATCTTTGCTCATATGGGGCAGTTTGTAAGCATTATGCCCCTTCATCTTCATTGTTTCTATCATGCAGCCTTGTAGTGATAAGAAAACCTTGTTCAATGCTATTGGACTGAGATCCATGAAGCTTTTGCATACTGCATTAACTAACTGATCTACTGTGGTGCAAGCTGACTCCTCTTGAATGCTTTGAATTGCTCTAAACCACCCCAAGTCATTGACATTTGTGTCAGGTGAGTTGGGGGTTGTTGAACAAGTCTAATATCAAAGCCATTCTGAGAGGCAGCCTGTCTGAACTCTATATCTGAATCACTTATATGTGGCTTTGCATTATCTTGTTGAATGAAGATCAACTTTGATGCACCTTGAGGCCATTTGTTCATAATAGTTGGAATAAGCTGAAAAAAGCAATAACTTGAATAAATGAAGGCTGCATTACACTTTGCATACTAATTCTATGACATAAAGTACATTTTGGCATTGCATACAAGTCCATGTGTGTCTCCATACCTGGTTGATGAAACACTCTCTCATCACTGCTTGAGTGATTGATTGAATTGGTTTAGTCTCTGGTGTTCCTGCATTCATATTCTTGCTTCTTCTCTGGGCTGGAATGAATTGTGTGAATGGGAAAATACCAATTTTCCCATCAAACAATACATTGACATTCTCATCAAAGAGTGGCCTGCAAACTGCACACAAAAACATCACCTTGGTGATGAATTTTTTACTCTTACAGCTCCTGTAAGGTTCAGGCTCCTCTTTTGTGAGGTAATATAGATTATTTGTCTTTGTCATGTAGAACCATTTCTCATCTACGTGCACTACATTATGCATTGTCTTAAATTTCAGAATATTTGCAATCCTATCATACTCTAAGGCTTCAAGAGAAAACCTTAACCTCAGTAGCTTATTAGGGGAAGTGAGATCAGGCTTTATGGCATTCGTATGCGCTCTGATTAGGCCCAAATGAACCCAACGTCCCACTGTGCTCTTGCTAACTTGTATGCCAACTGCCAATTTTCTGATTGTGCCTCTTCTACATAGCTCTAGAGCCTGAATTTGTGCTATGTCTATCTGGACTCGCTTCCTCAAACGTGGAGTGAATCTTTTTTTTTGATGTCAAATTGATAAGTTGACCTTGTTCTTTTTGTTTCTTTGCTTCAGCCCACAATCGAGTGACAGTTCGGCGCCCTAAGTTGAATTTGATGCCGGCTTCTTTCATTTTGCCGTACTTGGGGATGCCATCTTTCGAGTGTTGAAGGAGAAACTGGACAACCATCATCTTCTTATCATCTTCAAGATCCCTAAAGTGCATTCTGCTGTGTTTCCTTTTAGTATGAAGCTTTTAGTTTAGAAGCGTAGAATGTTGTGTAGGAGTAAATGAATATTTATAGGAGTAATGGCTTTTAGCTTTCGAGTGTTGAAGGAAAAATATGGCGCCTTTTTTTTTATGTAAACAGCCGCCAATTTTGGATGAAAATTTATTGAATTCAGCCGCCTTTTTAATGGTTTTGCCTATTTAATTCAGTGTTTAATTCCAGCCGCATATTTCAATTTAATTCAGCTCGCATATTTCAGTTCACATTTTATTTTAATTCAGCTCGCATATTTCAATTCACATTTTATTTTAATTCACTTAAATTTAATGAAGAAGGTATAAATGAGATAACAAAGAAATAATGATTAAGGAAAAATAAGGGAATACTTAAAAGCTTAATCTTTAGTGGACCACACTACTTATCTATCAAAAAGCAAGTTTCTTAATCTCCGTGCCGAAAGCAACTGAGCCTATTGGGCTGGGACGAAGGGAGTATTTAAATATAGGAGAGAAGGTGTAATATGATGTTTCAAAAAATGATATGCGACTCTTTTTCGTAGAAAATAAAAGTCTAAGTAAAATTCTTTTTTGTGGATGGATAAAGTAATATAGTGTTATACTAATATTTTTGAGGTCTAATTCTTCTTCTTTTAATAGGAAAGTGAAACAAAACTGCAAATGTATTTTTCATATAGCGATAGAAGATGAAATCGTGTACATTTTTTGATAAATCTAATATAATGATATATTTTTAATCTATATTCAATAAATTAATATATATTCATTTTAAAAATACGATGGTTTTATAAGTTGTGATTGCTTGTAAGCAAATCGCCTCTCCCAAAATTTTGACTCGGACTTGTTCCAAAATTTGTGTATTTTTTGGCCATAACCCATTCATTTTACGATCAAAATCATCATTCCAATTCCTGTTTCCTAACAGCATACATAAGTATAACTCTTCGACTTGATTATGCTTGGCAAAATGCAGCCACAATCTTCTGAAGCACTGGATTAATTTGACATTGGGAAGCAAAGCAAGACAAATAACAATCTAGGTTTCATCCACAGCAGTAAGGAGTTAATAAGTGTGCTACAAATGAAAAGAGCATCAACTTAATCCAAAAGTGTCAAATTGCTGTGCTTCCCCAAATAAACAAATATAATCCCCAAAATGAAACAAATAGAGGAAACAAAAATTGAAACATGACAAGTAGTCAGATGAAGCAAAACTATCAGTTACCAGTTACCACCATTCCTCTATGATTGAAGACATAACTTTGGTAGATCAATATTCATAGAAAGTGAAATGTGCAGTTCGCGACGATCTTGGCATCTTTAGCAGCCTCTGTGATGCACGAAGCAAAGACTCTGATGGGCGTGAAAGTCGCGTGAATCCTTTTACTCGGAACACAATCTTTTCCAGCTTACTTGCATTTCTCAACAGAAACTCGAGAAGTGGAAATATGATATCACCCTCCTCAACCAGAATAACCTCAACTGTCCTCAACTGCAGCACAAACGACATAGGAAGATTTTCTTCGAACTTGAGGTACATGTTAGGATTGGCGCACAGTGTACGTTCTCCAACATTAACAACTAACTTCTTTGATAGAGGGAAAATCTCAATTACACCATCTTTAGTGTAATAAAATCTGAACTGTAAGGACTTGACATTAGGAGAAGAGGAATTCATGCATCCCTCTATCATAGCTATAAGCACCTGTTGTAACAATAAGTTTATAATAAGTTGATGATCTGATTGAAACAAAGAAAAACATACAAACACCGCCACACCATCAACGTAAAAGACAGTTTAAAGAAATCAAACCTTGAGGCAACAAGACAACAATGTAACGTTTTCAACGTGTTGGATGCTTGGAAGAGTCTGACCAAATAAATCTCCTAGAAAATGGTTTGTGGATAAGCAGCCATCGACCCCCCCGGAACAGCCGTCACAATATTTTTGATTAGAACGATGCAGACCAGAATACCCAAAAGTTGCACAGTTTAAAGATGAGACATTCATCAACAAACACGTAGTATATGCAAGACCATCAGTTTCTAAGGTTTCAAGATTTGGAGTCCAAATTCTCAGCTCCGTCTTAGACGTAGATTTATCATCTATATGCTTGTTAATCGAAAGCTGTTTCAAACTAGTAGATCGGATACACAAGCTTTTACCACTTTCTACAACAGGCATGATTAAGACTTCCAACTGAGGGCTACCACACAATATTTGATTAACCACATCTCCATTGACCCCAAAACCATCAATTATTGTTAAACTCTTGAGATGATTCCACTGCACACTCCCCTTAATTCTGAAGTAACAACTCTTGATCGATAGCACTTTAAGCGATGAGCACGAATAGAGACACTGCGGCACCAAGTATATGGCGTCATTAAGCTCATCACAATTACAAACATAGGTATCAAATTGCTGTATATGTAAGTATAATTCTTCTGCTCGATTATGCTTGGCAAAACCCACCCACAAATCAATATCCGTATATATTGAAAGATAAGGCTCATTCTCCGAATCAAACTTGAATTTCAGAAGCCTTACCCCATTCCAGCACAATAAGGCCCGATTAAGGAAGTTTCGATGCTCTTGGATAGATTCATCTTCATAGTCGTCAACAACCTCCCAATCATGGTATAAATTAAGGTAGGGTGTGGAGGTCCAAAGGTTTTCCCAGCGCTTCGATAGAATTGTTGTCCTAACAACATTGGTAATAGGCAACAACCAAAATATGTGAAATATTATCGAGTCCGGCAACTCACTGAGTCGATCCATGAAAACCTCTGAAACCTAATGATGCATCTATGAATGAGAAGCGCATGAAAAACGCAGAATTTATCTTAAATAATTGGAACTAAAATAACACATATATACTATTAAATTCTCGAAGATTACCTCAAGATGAACGCGGCTTAGCTCTCGCGCCAACAAAATCCTTGTTTGAGCTAATGTACAAACACACGCCTGTTTGAGCAAAGTGGACGAGAGCAAAATCGAATTGGACTGCAGCAGAACTGATTGGATTCTAAATAGAGTTAATGGGCTCAATTAGCACTTCTTGGATAAGAAAAGGAAAAAATGTCCACCCAAATAAAAATATGGAAAAACTAGCATTTTTTAATGTAAATGTACAATTATACCCTTAATACTGTTACACACTTTTTCGGAAAAGTGTGTAATAACGTAAAAGTGTGTAATTGCAAAAAAGTGTGTAACAGTGTAAAATACACTGTTACACACTTTTTCAAAAATCGTGTAATAGTGTATTTTACAATGTTACACACTTTTTCTCAAAAATGTGTAAATACGTAAAAGTGTGTGATTGCGAAAAAGTGTGTAACAGTGTATTTTACACTGTTACACACTTTTTCGCTTATAAAATGTGTGTAATAGAGTATTTTATACTGTTACACACTAAAAGGATATTTCAGTCAAAAATGCTATTATTTCCATATTTTTATTTGTATGGCTAGAATTTCCTATAACTAAAAGGTTTCTAGAGTAGGGTGCCGCCTCTTCTAAATATATATGCTTTGGAAGATACAAAGTCACGAGCGCCCTCAGAAATTAAGTTGATTTTTTGAAAGGAGAAAAACCATGTTTCAACTTCTCAAGGAACATTTATGATGAAATTTCAAGAGTTTTCAACCAAGGATCAGAACCGCTCTTGAATCACTATGTTTAATTGCACTACTCACTATATGTACGTGTATTGTTATTTTCATTTCATATTCCGCATATTGTTATTTTATTTAATATGATCATTTCATTTGGAACTCTCTTTTTGGCATTTCAAAAGAAGTGAATTAATTGTTTTTTGACAATATGGATGAGTAGTAGATTTACAATTTAAAATACTTAAGACATTTAGAATTTGAATTTCTCGTCTTGTGGAGAAAGAAAAACCTAACCCACAAAGAGACTTGGAGTTCAAAAGGTTTTATTTAATTTTCTCACTTCTTTTATTTTAAAAGATGATTAATAATAATTTTCCCACTTGAAGTTCCAATGGTTCCCCGCCTAGAAATTAAGATTCATAAAATACTGTTCAAAACATGTTCAAAACACATTCTCCCATTACAAAAAAATTTCTATTAATGACATCAGACTTGATAACTAATATTCGTGTCATAAAAATTGAAGACGTTTGAAAGTGTAACTATTAATGATAGCTACATCATCAAATATCACTAATTTTTATGATATACTCCCTCCGTCCCATTGGGCTTGTCCCATTTGGTTTCGGCACGGTTATTAAGGAGAGTATTAATAGTGTTAAGTGTGTAGATAAAGTAGGAGAGAGAATGAGAGAGAAGGTGATAAAGTAAGAGAGAGAAAGTGATAAAGTGATAAAGTAGGAGGGTTATTTATAGAAATGGGACAAGATGGTGGGACAAACAAAAAAGGAATACGGGACAAGATCAATGGGACGGAGGGAGTACATAATAGCTATCAAGTCTCATGTCACTAGTATTTTTTATTTTTTTTGTACTGTCCTTTCATCTACGAAAATTATAGTAGGTTAAGAAACAAATTTTAATAAATAGTAGAAAGATGAATATGTTTAAAGAAAATACCATAAATAGTAGAAAGATGAATATGTTTAAAGAAAGGTTGTGGGTTGAAAGTGAAGATGGGACCAGGGCAAATTGAAAACTTTGATTTCATGGTGACTTTTTAGCCCGGACTTACAAAAATTATAAATATAGCTTGAACTTATCTGCGTTGTTCAATTTATAGCCGGAATCAAAATTTTGGCCAAATGATGAGTGACATGGCTCGTGGAGAGCTGACTTGACAATCAACGTCAACTTTCGAACATCTAATTTTAAATTAGATTAAAATTTGAACTCTTAAGCAAAACAATAGTAATATCTGCGAATAAAATTTTAACTCGGGGTATAATTGAACATAGATAAATTCAAGCTATATTTGTAACTTTTGTAAGTTCGAGTTAAAAATCACCCTAACATCATAGTTCGGGTTATTTTATAATAATAACCCTGTAATATATGTACAATATTAGTTTACGACAAATTGCATTTACATTTCTCTGTCTGCATTTTCTTCTTCCTGCCAACATATGTTGCATGCAAGGGGCCAGGGGGGCCTAGAGCCCCCCCAAATTTTGATTTTTTTTTTTTTTAATAATATGTCTAAAAATGTTGTTATTATTATTATTATTATATTTGTATTTTAGTAAAAAATGTCTAAAATGTATTGAATGCCCCAAAAAAAAATTTTAGTAAATGTTGAACTATATTATCTATGAAAATGTTGTTATTATTATTATTATTATATTTGTATTTTAGTAAAAAATGTCTAAATGTATTGAATGCCCCAAAAAAAAAATTTAGTAAATGTTTTGAACTATATTATCTATGAAAAAATTGTTATTATTATTATTATTATTATTATATTTATATTTTAGTAAAAAATGTCTAAAATGTATTGAATGCCCCCAAAAAAAAATCCTGGCTCCGCCACTGGTTGCATGCATGTAATTTGTAGGCACAGTAAATAGAAAGAAATTAAATAAAAGAAATTGTATGCAGTTTATACTTTATAGATATCAATTCCTCTCTATTAATCTACAAGAAATGTAAGCCATTGGAAAAATGCAAAGAAACCAAACCTTGGTGAAAACTCACCCACAAATCAATATCACTAAACACTGAATTAACAAGCTTATCAAGTTATCATCATCAAACAACATAGTACGATTATCGAAAATACGAAAATCCTAATAACGAATTTATTAGGATTCATTTTACGATCAAAATCATCATTCCAATTCCTGTTTCCTAACAGCATATGTAAAAGCAAGACAGATAACAATCTAGGTTTCATCAACAACAGTAAGGAGTTAACAAGTGTGCTACAAATGAAAAGAGCATCAACTTAATCCAAAAGTGTCAAATTGCTCTGCTTCCCTAAATAAGCAAATATAATCCCCAAAATGAAACAAACAGAGGAAAGAAAATTTGAAACAGAGCAAGTAGTCAGACGAAGCAAGCATATCGAGCTCACAAGCTCAGAACATAATGCTGTCATTGCCTATCTAAGAAAACTATCAGTTACCAGTTACCAGGAATCATGCTGAATTCCTCTATGATTGAAGAGAGAATTTGGTAGATCAATATTCACAGAAAGTGAATTCTGCAGTTCGTGACGATCTTGGTATTTTTAGCAGCTTCTGTGATGCACGAAACAAAGACTCTAATCTGCGTGAATGTCGCATGGATCCTTTTACTCGGAACACAATCTTCTCTAGCCTACTTGCATTTTTCAACAGGAACTCGAGACATGGAAATATGATATCACCCTCCACCAAATTATACTCAACTGTCCTCAACTGCAGTACAAACAACATAGGAAGATTTTCTTCAAACTCACGGTAGTTGAAAGGGTCAGCCCAGATTGAATCTTCGTATCTGGCCCTTTCTTCAACTTTAATGACTAACTTCTGTGATAGAGGGAAAATCACAATTGTAACTGCAACTTCATCACAATAAAATCTGAACCGTAAGAGCTTGACATTAGGAGAAGATGAATTCATGCATCCCTCTATCATAGCTCCAAGCACCTGTTGTATCAATAAGTTTATAATAAGAGGATGAGCTGATTAAAGCAAAGACCATAAACTTAATAATTGATTCAAAGAGTGTCCATAATTGGTTCAAAGCTAATCACAAATAATGCAAACTCTACTTGGTAACACAATCATTAACATGTGATATTAAAAAGGTAAAAAAGGGATAGGAGTTTATTGCCTGGTAAATATGATAACCTTAATATAATTGATTCATTAAAGAAGCCACCGATGAAACAAAGAAAATCATACAAACACCGCCGCACCATCAATGTAGAAGACAGTTTTAAAGAAATCAAACCTGGAGGCAACAGGGCAACAATGTGACGTTTTCAACATGTTGGATGCTTGGAAGAATTTGACCAAATAAATCTCCAAGAAAATGGTCTGTGGATAAGAAGTCATCCATCCCGGAAAAGCCTTCACAACATGTATCAGTACGATGTAGACCAGAATAAGAAAAAGTTGCATGGTTCAAAGATGAGACATTCATCAACAAACACTTGTCATATGGACTTCCTTCAATTTTCAAGGTTTTAAGATTTGGAGTCCAAATTTTCAGCTCCGTCGGACAAGTATTAACACAGATATCAAATATATGGTTGTAAATCGAAAGCTCTTTCAAACTAGTAGATCGGATACACAAGGTGAAACCACTTTCTACAACAGACATGATTAAGACTTCCAACCGAGGGCTACCACACAATATTCGATTAATCGCATCTTCAGTGACCCCAAAACCATCAATAATTGTTAAACTCTTGAGTTGATTCCACTGCACATTCCCCTTAATTCTAAACTCACAATACTTCATCGATAACACTTTAAGCGATGAGCATGAATACAGACACTGTGGCACCCAGTCATTACACTGCATACGATCATAATCCAATAACTCCATATGTAAGTATAATTCTTCAGCTTGATTATTCTTGGCAAAACGCACCCACAAATCAGTATCCGCATTAATTGAATCATCAAGCTCATAAAACGATTCAACCTTTAATTTCAGAACCCTTACCCCATTCCAGCGCCGCAATAAGGCCCGATTAACGAAGTTTCGAAGCTCTGTAGCATCATCCTCCTCCTCGTCAGTATCATAGAAATTAAGGTAGGGTGCGGTAGTCCAAAGGTTTTTCCAGCGCTTCGATAGAAATGTCGTCCTAACAACATCAGTCATAGGCATCAACCAAAATATGTGAAATATTATCGAGTCCGGCAACTGACTGAGTCGATCCATGAAAACCTCTGAAACATAATGAAGCATCAACGAATGAAAATGCACATCAAAAACTCAGAATTTACCTTGAACTTGAAGCAAAATAAAACATTCTATCAAATTCTAGAAGATTACCTCGAGATGAACGCGTCTTCATTCTCGCGCCAGCAAAACCCTTTATTTGAGCTGATGAACACACACGCAACCAAAACCCTTGTTTGAGCAAAGTGGACTGAGTGGAAAAACATAAATGTATGCCTTTAACTGTCTCTTTCATTTTCCAACATTTGACACAAAAGAAATGCTGATTATTTTTACTTCCTTATTTTCACTTCAGGGATGGATAATATTATTCCTCCATTAAAGGATAATATTATCCATCCTTGAATTACTTCAAGGATGGCTCCAATAAAAAATAGAGGAATAATATTATCCATTTTGAAGTGAAAATAAGAAAGTAAAAATAATGAGCATCTCTTTTGTGTCAAATATTGAAGAAAAAAAAATGAGATATTTAAAAACATAAATTTATATTATGCATCATTTTCTATAGATAAATTTATCCATTAAAGTAAACGCACCCACTGCTATCAATGTGCAAGTTTATCGCTTCAAAAAAAATGTGCTAGTTTACCTCAAAATGGACGGACGCTCTTTCTGTCGGTTGGTGCAGCCCCAAAAGACTTGTTTGTTTGAGCTGATATTAAATCAAAAGCTGATATATTCCCCCAAATTCGAAGCATCTTCCCACACACGCCAACGTACTACGCAGACTGACAGACTACCCATTTTCCAGCTATTTCGAATTATTTCAAACCTGGTATTTAGGCCTCCGCCGCGACACATGATATATTTATTTATTTTTAGTTTTTTACATTACGTAAAATAATGTTAATTTAAATATAAATTTTGATTGAAAATAGTGTATTGTGAAAATATTGTAAAGCAAATAATCTCAGCCAATATCGTTTTGAGCAAATCTATATATTATATAAAAGAGAGTATAACAGCTATTTTTTTCAACCAAAATTTCTCTCTCTTTATTTTCTTTTTTATTTTGATTCTTTTATAAAAAAATCGTCAACTTTGATTAATAAAAAAATATTCAACATGGATGTTAAATTAAAGATAACGAAAAGATCTTTAATTTGATATAAAAATTATAAAAAAATAAATTTAAAGCGAATAAGTTATTATCAATTAAAGTTACAAACTTATTTTTTTCTCTCTCTCATCTTTTATCTCTCCTTTCTCTTTTATAATTTCTTTTAGTTATCAATGAAAATCAATTAATTGGTAATTGAAAATACAAAATTGAAAATTTATAAATTTTCGAATTCATTTTTTTTTATTGAATTTCAATTTTATATTTACATTTATTTATATTTAAATTATAGTAAATATTTAATATACATATTTATTTATTTAAAATATCTTTTAGTTTCCATACTGATCGTGCATCGCACGAGTGGGCGTGTGCTAGTAACACTAAAACATCAATAATAAAATTAATAGCCGTCATTTAATATATTATGTACTAACAATTCTGAGCTCCTAAAAGTTCAAAATGTATTACTACTATTAAAGGTTCATATTTAAATAGTCCAAAACTAATTTAAAAAATAGAAAAATATGAATAGTATAAAAAAGAACTTATCTTTTATATACTTCATCCGGCCCAATAATGAAGACATACTTTTTTTATTTGGTTGTCCCAATAATAAATATACACCTCTAAATAAGAAAATAATTAGGGCTTAAAAATATCTAAATAATTGCACCTTAATTATGGTATAAATATGTTACAAAAAACCCTAATTTCTAAAAACATTTCTCGGTTCATCCGCCTCTTTCATTTTCTCGAATCTTTTCTCCCTCACTCTCTTCACCCTTCTTCTCTGATCTATGAACTACCCTCCTCCTCTATCAGCAATCCTAAAGCTACACCCCTCCTTCTGCGCTGCCCTCCTCTGAAATCCTAAGACTCTGCCGCTCTCGAACCCTAATCTCCACCTCCCTCTTTCTAGAATCCTAGATCTACGCGTTTATGGCAAAAAAAAAAAAAAAATTGGGTTGGGCTGCCTATTTGAACTCCAAATTCATCCTCGGGTCGGAGGATTCCAAATTTTTTGATTCCTTGCCTCCATTATCGTCGCCGCCGTCGGGTTATTTTACTGAGATGAGCGGCATAGGGGGTGTTTTCGAGGAATCCTTTGGTAGTGCTTTCGAGGATTTTATTTTCAGCATTTTAGTCAATTGAATCTGCCTTCCATTTCAGAATCACTGAATTTGGATTGCAATTGTTAAGTTTTGAATTTTTAAAAAAAATGAATAACAACAAATTTAAAAAAATATATTTAATTAATTAAATAATTCAAAATTTATTAACTTAAAAATTTATATTTATAGAATAAACTTAAAATAAAAATAAATAAAGCCCCTAATCAACTCCTTAATCAAATAAACTACTAATAAAGTGGGCACATTAATATCCTAATCTAACTAACCTTAATCTCCGTGCCCAAATGAAGTGTGTCTTCATTATTGGGACGGAGGGAGTACATTATATTAATGTAGTGTGTATTAATATAAAAAAAAAGAATAATATACATTATATACATTATATAATGTATATATTATATTAATGTATAATATAATATAATATAATATAATGAATTAATGTATAAAAAAGAATGTATTAATGTAATATAATGTAGAGGTGGTCTTGGGTACACCCAAGTGTACCGTACAATCGGATTACACCTTCATTTAAAATTTGATCCGCAATCTGATTTGAACTCATATCCTGACCCAACTCATATGAATAATACTATTCTGGGTACGAATCAACCCGATTGTACGATATACTCAGGTGTACCCAAAATTTTGTGTATAATGTATTAATACGAATAATATAAAAAAGACTTATCTTATTTATACATTCTATTAATGTAATATACATTATTACATTATTTATATAGATTGAAAAGTTGTGTTATTATTGCATGCAACAACTAAAAAACCTTATCAGATCAAAATTATATCAAAGTTCATGATCTTTTTAGCAATTAACTCTCTTATAATTGGGGGTCATACCTATATATACATTATTCATGATTAAAAGGCGCCATATATTAGAGATAGTAAGTAAAATTATATGTTCAGAATCACCCGAAAACAAATTGGGTTCTTAACTTGGGTTGGGTTGGGCTGCTACATACACATCTCTTTAAGTTTGGGCTTTTTATGCTTTAATCTTGAAATTAGTTAATTTAGTGGTGATCTAAAGTTTGGGATTTTAAATTAATTAGAACCTAAATTTCCAAATTTTTAGTTAATTAACTAAACTAATTCAAATAATGAGTTAACAATTAAATAAATATATATCTTATAATTAAATAAGGTACTAGTATGCCTTCATGTGCGATTCAAGTGCCACAATATATTTATTTATTTTAAAATTTTAAATTATATAAAAATATCAAAATATCATTATTTATTAGTTAGATTAATTGGTAACCAACAAATATTATGTTAATTTAAATATTAATATTTGATTTAAAATAGTGTATAATAATGATATTATCAACTTAATGAGTATAATATTAAATTTAATGAGTATTATGTAATAATAATAATAATAATAATAATAATAATAAATTGTAAAACAAATAATTTAAGTCAATATCATTTTGAGCAAATAACAATAAATCATCAATATCAAAAAATAATGTAATTTAATACTCCCTCCGTCCACCAATTCAAGGCCTACTTGCCTTTTTGGTCCGTCCACAAAAACAAGGCCTACCTATTTTTGGTAAGTTTTTATTCATTATTTAATCAAAAAAGTCAAAGATTCTTTACAAAAAAAGTGGGACCCTTTCTCCACTCAACTAATAAAAATACATTTTTTCTTAAAACTCGTGTTTTTTCATATAGGCCTTTAATTGGTGGACGGAGGGAGTATCACAATTCTGGGGTTTTAATAGTGCAAATTGTATTATTATTAAAAGTTTATATTTAAATAGCCCAAAATTAATTAATTTTTTTTATAAAAAATACAAATAATGTAAAAGGAAAAATATAGCAACAAATATTTTTATATAATAAATAAATAAATTGTACACATAATTAAATAAATCTATACAATATTTTAAATTCTGAATAAATTATATTAAAAATTAAGAGTTAATTACACCAAAATATACCATCTTCCGAAGCGCTATATTAATTTGACATTGGGAAGTAAAGCAAGACAAATAACAATCTAGGTTTCATTTAAGGAGTTAACAAGTGTGCTACAAATGAAAAGAGCATCAACTTGATCCAAAAGTGTCAAATTGCTCTGCTTCCCTAAATAAACAAATATAATCCCCAAAATGAAACAAATAGAGGAAACAAAAATTGAAACATGACCAGTAGTCAAATGAAGCAAAACTATCAGTTACCAGTTACCACCATTCCTCTATGATTGAAGACATAACTTGGTAGATTGTTAGAAAATGGAGGTGATTATATAATGGTTTGAGTGTGGTGAGTGATTGTAGTGAAATGGTGTAGAGAATATTGTGAGTGTAGTGTGTGTAGAAGATAGAGATAATGATTTTAGAGTGGAGCTCTTGTCTCCAAAGAACTTAGATAATATTAGATAGAGTGATGTTTTAGAGATGTTTGAGATTATGTGAGGTTGTTGAGATTGGTTTTGAGATTGGTTACAAATGGCTCACAAGAGCTCTATTTATAGGTGTGGGAAGATCTTTCTAGATCCCACTACACTAACTTGTATCTAGAATTCTCTACTAACATCCACTTAAGGAATTCTCTAGATACTATATAGAAAATATCTAATCTCTTGAATACTCATTCTTGTCCTAGTGTTATTTAGAATACTCTAGATTAATCTAGCTAGTAGTGAATTCTCTAGAATATTCATAGCTTATTCTCACCTAGAATATTCTAGATAAATGCATCACACTTCAATACTCCTCCTTGATGCATTTATCGGTTACTCCAAGCATTCTTCGTAGAAACTGGAATCTGTCCCTTGGTAGTGCTTTTGTGAAGATGTCCGCCAACTGCTCTTCTGTTGGACAATACTTCATCTCGATAAGTTTCTTTGCTTCAACATCTCTCAAGAAGTGATACTTGATGTCGATGTGCTTGGTGCGATTGTGCTGAACTGGATTCTTAGCCATTGCTATAGCTGACTTGTTATCGCAGTAGATCTCTGTCGATGAGTCTTGCGGTTCGCCCATATCCGCTAGTATTCTTCTAAGCCATATAGCTTGACATGCTGCTTCGGCTGCTGCAACATACTCAGCTTCTGCTGTTGATAGTGCAACTGAGTCTTGCTTCTTTGATCCCCAAGAAAAAATTCCTGAGCCAAGCTTGAAAGCATAGCCTGATGTGCTTTTCATGTCATCTTGAGATCCAGCCCAATCACTATCGCTATATCCACTGATCTGTGAGTCAGACTTTGGTTTGTACCAAATACCATAGTTGAGCGTACCTTGCAGGTATCTGAGAAGTCTCTTTGCTGCTCCATAGTGGGTCTCCTTCGGACTTTCCATGAATCTGGATAGAAGGCTTGTTGCATACTTGATGTCAGGCCTTGTTGCCGTCAAATATAGTAGACTCCCAATCAAACTTCGATACTTTGTAGAATCCGTCGGTTTTGACCCATCTTCTTTCTTCAACTTCTCATTTGGAATGAGAGGTGTAACCACTGGCTTGCAGTCTTGCATCTTGAACTTCTTGAGCATATCTTCAATATACTTCTTTTGTGATAGGAAGATGCCTTCTTCCTCTTGACTTATCTCCATTCCGAGAAAATAGTGCATTAATCCTAAGTCCGTCATCTCAAAGGTGCTCATCATGTCTCTCTTGAAATCCTCGATCAATTTTGTGTTATTTCCTGTGACAATTAAGTCATCAACATAAAGAGAGACAATCAGGATGTCCGTACCTTGAGTTTTGATGTATAGAGTTGCTTCGTTCTTGCTCCTCCTAAATCCTTGACCGGTGAAATATCCGTCTATTTTGCTGTACCAGGCTCGTGGCGCTTGTTTGAGCCCATAGAGTGCTTTCTTGAGACGAAGAACTTTGCCTTCTTGCTTTGTGAATCCTTCTGGCTGCTCCACATATATCTTGTCTGTTAGATCTCCATTGAGAAATGCCGACTTAACATCAAGTTGATAGATTTTCCATCTCTTTTGAGCCGCTAGAGCTATGAGTGCTCGAATTGTGTCCATCCGGGCTACTGGAGCAAACGTTTCTGTGTAGTCGACTCCTGGTACTTGAGCATATCCTTTTGCGACAAGTCTTGCCTTATGCTTCTGGATCGAACCATCAGGATTCAGCTTTGTCTTGAACACCCATTTGACTCCAATGACTTCCTTGTCACTTGGAAGATCCACCAACTCCCAAGTATCATTCTTTTCTATCATTTTTATCTCCTCCTCCATTGCTTTAATCCAAACTTTCTCTTTGGATGCTTCTGCATAGTTACTTGGCTCCAAAGAACAAAAGTTGCATGTCTCATATATATCAGTGGATTCATATAAATCTGCTAGAGTTCTTACCCGAAAAGGTGGAAAGTCTGGTGAGGAGTCTGAGTCGGATCCACTTGAGGTATTGGCTTCTGAAGAGGACCTTGGTGGGCTTTGTTGATCTTGTTCTCCATGTTCTGTGACTTCTTTTAGGAGTGTAGTTGTTGTCCGCCTTTCAACACTTTCTGTCTCCCAATTCCAGGAGGCTTGTTCGTCAAATTCCACGTCTCGACTTGTCACCAGCTTCTTGGTCTCAAGATTGTAGATTCTATAACCCTTGGATTTAGAGCTGTAGCCGAGGAAGATTCCCTTCTCCGTCTTGTCCTCCAGTTTGTGTCTTTTTACTGAGGGAATGTGGATGTAGCAGATACTTCCAAAGACCCTCAAATGTTTGGCTGAAGGCTTTTGCCCTGACCAAGCTTCGATCGGCGTCTTGTTTAGCACGGCCTTTGTTGGACATCGGTTGAGTAGGTAGACTGATGTATACACTGCCTCTGCCCAAAATTTCTTTGGCAATCCTTTCTCCGCCAGCATGGATCTCGCCATCTCCATGACTGTTCGATTCTTTCTTTCCGACACGCCGTTTTGTTGTGGAGTGTAGGCCACCGTTAGTTGATGCTCCACACCTTCATCTTCACAGAACTTGTCGAACTCTTTTGAGTTGTATTCGGTACCTCGATCGCTTCTCAGTTTCTTTATTTTGCGACCACTTTGTTTCTCCACAAAGTTCTTAAATCTCTTGAAGATTCTAAAGACTTCTGATTTTTCTTGGAGAAAATATACCCAAGTCATTCTAGAGTAGTCATCAATAAAGAGTATGAAGTACCTGTTTTGGTTTACTGAAGGTGTGCGCATTGGACCGCAAACGTCGGTGTGGACAAGCTCTAGTATCTCCTTGGCTCGCCATGTTTTCTCCGTTGGAAATGGTTGTCTGTGTTGCTTTCCGATCATGCATCCTTCGCATACACCTTCTCTTTCATTTAGAAGAGGCATATCTCTCATCATATTTTTCTGATGAAGTAGCCTCAAGGCATTTAGGTTGAAATGCCCAAATCTCCGGTGCCATAGACTCGTATCGTCGAGTTGAGCCACCATTGCCTTTTGTGGATATTGCCATTGAATGGGAAAGTTTCTATTTTTTCCCATTTTTACTACTGCAATATCTTGGTTATTTTTCTTGTCGTAAATTCGACAAGAATCTTTCTCAAAGTGGAGGGCATATCCACTTTCCATCATTTGGCCAACACTTAATAGACTTTGTGCAAGACGAGGTACTAAGAGAACATTTCTAATAAATCGCGTACCTTTATTAGTTTCTATGGCAATTGTACCTTTCCCTTTCGTCTCCACCAGTTCTCCATTGCCCATCTTCACCTTCGTCTTGACTGAAGTATCTAACTCACGGAAGATGGTCTCGTTGGATGTCATGTGGTTGCTGCATCCGCTATCGATGTACCATTCTTCTTCTCCTGCTTCCGTTGCCGAGTGACATGCATAGAACATGTTCTCCTTCTCATTTTGATTTTCTGAATAGTTGGCTTGATGATTTCTTCTATCTCTGCAATCTTTTTCCACGTGCCCAAACCTTTTGCAGTTTTTGCACTGTGGCTTTCCTCGATGATAGCAATCCTTCTCCAAGTGATTTGTCTTCTTGCAAATTCCGCATGGTGGAAAATTTGCCTTGCTCTCCTTGTTGCTGGAGCTTCCTTCCTTGTGATTGCTTTTAAAATTTCCGCCGCTCCTTGACTTATTGCCTCTAACGTTGAGTTTGGACTGAAAGGCACTCTCAAGTGAACTTTCATGTCGCCTACTCAATCGTTGCTCGTGTGCTTCCAAGGAACCCATCAGCTCCGCGACAGACATTTTTGATAAATCTTTTGATTCTTCAATCGCCGCCACTACTGGATCATACTTCTCAGTAAGGCTGATTAAGACCTTCTGTATGATCCTTTCATCGGAGATGTTATCTCCGTATGACCGCATTTGATTGATTATTTCCATTATTCTTGAGAAATAATCTTTTGCGGCTTCTGAATCTTTCATTTTAAGATTCTCTAGTTCTCGCCTTAAACTTTGTAGTTTAATGGTTCGAACTTTAACATTTCCTTGGAACTCCTGCTTAAGGATATCCCAAGCTTCTTTTGCAGTAGTGGCTCGAATAATTCTTGCCATGATAGAATCACTAACAGATTGTTGGAGAAGATAAAGAGCTTTAGCATTTTGTTGCTTTAATTTCTTACGTACCTCGGATGAGGATGTCTTGTCGATATCTTCTCCCGGCATGGTGATTCCTTCTTCAATGACATCCCAAAGATCATGGGATTCAAGGCAAGTCTTCATACGAACACTCCAATAGTCATAGTTTTCTCCATTGAATATTGGAGTCGTGATGGAGAGACTTGACGACGCCATAACGCCCGCTTATGATCGAACAAGCTCTGATACCACTTGTTAGAAAATGGAGGTGATTATATAATGGTTTGAGTGTGGTGAGTGATTGTAGTGAAATGGTGTAGAGAATATTGTGAGTGTAGTGTGTGTAGAAGATAGAGATAATGATTTTAGAGTGGAGCTCTTGTCTCCAAAGAACTTAGATAATATTAGATAGAGTGATGTTTTAGAGATGTTTGAGATGTGAGGTTGTTGAGATTGGTTTTGAGATTGGTTACAAATGGCTCACAAGAGCTCTATTTATAGGTGTGGGAAGATCTTTCTAGATCCCACTACACTAACTTGTATCTAGAATTCTCTACTAACATCCACTTAAGGAATTCTCTAGATACTATATAGAAAATATCTAATCTCTTGAATACTCATTCTTGTCCTAGTGTTATTTAGAATACTCTAGATTAATCTAGCTAGTAGTGAATTCTCTAGAATATTCATAGCTTATTCTCACCTAGAATATTCTAGATAAATGCATCACACTTCAATATAGATCAATATTCACAAAAAGTGAATTCTGCAGTTCGCGACGATCTTGGCATTTTTAGCAGCTTCTGTGATGCACGAGACAAAGACTCCAAACTCTGTGAATGTTGCACGGATCCTTTTACTCGGAACACAATCTTTTCGAGCCTACTTGCATTTTTCAACAGAAACTCGAGACATGGAAATATGATATCATCCTCCAAAATATCCTCCAAAATAAACTCAATTGTCCCCAATTGCAGCACAAACGACATAGGAAGATTTTCTTCAAACTCGCGGTAGATGCAAGATGCAAAGATTAAATCTTCGTTTCTGCATCTTCCTTCAACTTTAATGACTAACTTTTTTGATAGGGGGAAAATCTCAATTGTAATTATTTCAATGCAATCAGATCTGAACCGTAAGAGCTTGACATTAGGCGAAGATGAATTCATGCATCCCTCTATCATAGCTCCAAGCACCTGTTGTATCAATAAGTTTATAATAAGAGGATAATCTGATTGAAGCAAAGACCAAGTAAGATACAAGGCACAACATTGATTCAAAGAGTGTCCATAATTGGTTCAAAGCTAATCACAAATAATGCAAACTCTACTCGGTAACAAAATCATTAACATGTGATTAAAATGGTAAAAAAGGGATAGGAGTTTAATAGCCTGATAGATGTGATAACCTTAACATAACTGATTCATTAAAGAAGCCATTGATGAAATGAAACAAAGAAAAACATACAAACCCTGCCGCACCATCAATGTAGAAGACAGTTTAAAGAAATCAAACCTGGACGCAACATGGACACAATGTGACGTTTTCAACGTGTTGGATGCTTGGAAGAATTTGACCATATAAATCTCCAAGAAAATGGTTTGATGATAAAAAGTCATCACAACATGTACCCTCATTTGGATGATGAGAATACCAAAGAGTTGCATGGGTTAAAGATGAGACATTCATCAACAAACACTTGCTAAATGGAACTCCTCTAATTTCTAAGGTTTTAAGATTTGGAGTCCAAATTCTCAGCTCCGTAGAAGTAGATGCATAAGCAGCATAACCCCGGTAATCATACTTGTCAATCGAAAGCTCTTTCAAACTAGTAGATCGGATAGACATGCTTTCACCTCTTTCTTCAAAAGACATGGTTAAGACTTCCAACTGCGGGCTACCACACAATATTCGATTAATCGCGTCTCCAGTGAGCCCCAAATCTCTAATAATTGCTAAACTCTTGAGTTGATTCCACTGCACATTCCCCTCAATTCTAAAGTAACCATCCATGATCGATAACACTTTAAGCGATGAGCATGAATACAGACACTGTGGCATCCAGTCCTTGACGATATTAGAATAAATAGTCCATAAACCCACATGCAAGTATAATTCTTCGGCTTGATTATGCTAGGCAAAATGCACCCACAAATCACTATCCGCCTTAAATGAATCATCAAGCTCACAACGCAAAACAACCTTGAATTTCAGAACCCTTACCCCATTCCAGCTTACTAAGACCCGATTAATGAAGTTTCGAAGCTCTTTAGCACAATTAAACTCCATAGCATAAATGTCGAAATTAAGGTAGGGAGTGGTGGTCCAAAGGTTATTCCACCGCTTCGATAGAATCGTTGTCCTAACAACATCAGTCATAGGCAACAACCAAAATATGTGAAATATTAACGAGTCCGGCAACTCACTGAGTCGATCCATCAAAACCTCTGAAACATAATGATTAATGAAGCATCAATGAATGAATTGCGCATCAACAACTCAGAATTCACCTTAAACTTAATTATTGGAAGCAGAATAAAACTAACTATATACTATCAAATTCTTGAAGATTGATTACCTGAAGATGAACGCGTCTTCATTCTCGCGCCAGCAAAACCCTAGTTTGAGCTGATGAACAAACACACGCCAACAAAACCCTTATTTGATGAACAAACACAGTAATTAATTATTACAATTAAATAATTATTCTTTTAATAGGTAACATAAAAATGAAAATAGATTTTTAATTAATGTAACTATGGACTATAAAATTATATAGATATTAATATATATTTTCTTTAAAATTTTGAAGTAGCCAAAATGAAGCATAAAACACAATTTATGGCCACACATTGAAAAAACACAAATTTTGGCCATTTTTATAGCTTTGGGACGCTTTTACCCTTAATTGGGCGGACTGGGTAGGGTCAGACACGCGGGTCGCGTGCCGGGTCGGGTTAGGCACTTATGGCACTATTAGTGCCATAAGTGCCAAGATGGCACTTATGGCACTAATAGTGCCATAAGTGCCATCGAAAATCCAAAATAAAACCAAGTAAAATAGTCATTTTGGCACTTATGGCACTATTAGTGCCATAAGTGCCAACGAAATTCAAAATAAAACTAAGTAAAATGGTCATCAGCACAAATACAGAAACAACAACATCATTTAAACCCTAAATGGAACATCTAAACCCTAAATGGATAATCTAAACCCTAAATGGAACATCTAAACCCCAAATGAATAATCTAAACCCTAAATGGAATATCTAAACCCTAGGGGAAGTGTGCACTTATGGCACTTATGGCACTATTAGTGCCATAAGTGCCTAACCCGACCCGGCACGCGACCCGCGTGTCTGATCCTACCCAGTCCGCCTCATTAAGGGCAAAAGCGTCCAAATCAATAAAAATGGCCAAAATTTGTGTTTTTTCAAATGGTGGACAAAATTTGATTTTCATTCTTCATTATGGCCATTTGGGTGGATTGTTTCTTTAATTAATTACTCTATATGTCCATCAAGAAGAGTTTTCCTTGAAAGTGGACACGAGTTTTAATAAAATTATTAAAGTTGTTGTAAATAGAATTAAGGTACAATTTATGGAATAATGTCGGTACAAAAAAGTAGAATAAATATATATATTATTAGTTAAAAATAAAATAAAAGTATAATTTATATTTAAATATATAGGAGAAAAGGTATAATGTGATGTTTCAAAAATTGAAATTCGACTCTATTTCGTAGGGAAAAAAAAGGAGTAAGTAAAATTCTTTTTTGTGGATGGATAAAGTAATATAGTGTTATACTAGTAATATTTTTGAGGTCTAATTCTTCTTCTTTTAATAGGAAAGTGAAAGAAAACTGCAAATGTATTTTTCATATAGCGATAGAAGATGAAATCGTGTACATTTTTGATAAAATCGTATATAATGATATATTTTTAATCTATATTTAATGAATTAATATATATTCATCTTAAAAATACGATGGTTTTTATAAGTTGTGATTGCTTGTAAGCAAATCGCCTCTCTCCCAACATTTTGACTCGGACTTGTTCCAAAATTTGTGTATTTTTTGGCCATAACCATTCATTTTACGATCAAAATCATCATTCCAATTCCTGTTTCCTAACAACATACATAAGTATAACTCTTCGACTTGATTATGCTTGGCAAAATGCAGCCACAATCTTCTGAAGCACTGGATTAATTTGACATTGGTAAGTAAAGCAAAACAAATAACAATCTAGTTTTCATCCACAGCAGTAAGGAGTTAACAAGTGTGCTACAAAATGAAAAGAGCATCAACTTAATCCAAAAGTGTCAAATTGCCCTGCTTCCCTAAATAAGCAAATATAATCCCCAAAATGAAACAAACATAGGAAAGAAAAATTGAAATAGGACAAGTAGTCAGATGAAGCAATCTATGATTGAAAACATGCATAATTTGGTAGATCAATATTCACAGAAAGTGAATTCTGCCGTTCGCGACGATCTTGGCATTTTGAGCAGCTTCCATGATACATGAAACAAAAACTCTAATGCGTGTGAATGTAGCATGGATCCTTTTACTCGGAACACAATCTTTTCTAGCTTACTTGCATTTTTCAACAGAAACTCGAGACATGGAAATATGATAACATCCTCCAAAATAAACTCAATCGTCCTCAATTGCAGCACAAACGACATAGGAAGATTTTCTTCAAACTTGCGGTAGATGTTAGGCCCAACCCTGCAGATTGAATCTTCGTCTCTCCACCTTTCTTCAACTTTAATGACTAACTTCTTTGATAGAGGGAAAATCTCAATTACACCAACTCTAGTGTAATAAAATCTGAACTGTAAGAACTTGACATTAGGAGAAGATGATTTCATGCATCCCTCTATCATAGCTCCAAGCACCTGTTGTAACAATAAGTTTATAATAAGAGGATGAGCTGATTGAAGCAAAGACCAAGTAAGATACAAGGCAGAAAATTGATTCAAAGAGTGTCCATAATTGGTTCAAAGCTAATCAGAAAATAATGCAAACTCTACTCGGTAACACAAAATCATTAACATGTGATTTTGAAAAGGTAAAAGAGGGATAGGAGTTTATTGCCTGATAAATGTGATAACCTTAATATAATTGATTCGTTAAAGAAGCCACTGATTAAACAAAGAAAAACAAACAAACATTGCCGCACCATCAATGTTAAAGAAATCAAACCTGGACACAACAGGGAAACAATGTGACGTTTTCAACGTGTTGGATGCTTGGAAGAATTCGACCAAATAAATCTCCGAGATAATGGCTTGTGGAGAAGAAGCCATCGATCCCCACAGAAAAGCCATCACAACATTTCTCAGTATAAAAATGTAGACCAGAATACCTAAAAGTTGCACGGCACAAAGATGAGACATTCATCAACAAACACTTGTTATATGGACTTCCTTTAATTTCTAAGGTTTTAAGATTTGGAGTCCAAACTCTCAGCTCCTTCGATGCATTACCGTCGTCATCAAACGAAAAATGGTTGTAAATCGAAAGCTCTTTCAAACTAGTAGATCGGATACACAAGCTTTTACCACTTTCTGCAACACACATGATTAAGACTTCCAACCGAGGGCTACCACATAATATTCGATTAATCGCGTCTTCAGTGACCCCATATCCATCAAGAATTGTTAAACTCTTGAGATGATTCCACTGCACATTCCCCTTAATTCTAAAGTCATAATTCCTGATCGATAACACTTTAAGCGACGAGCATGAATACAAACACTGTGGCACCCACATATGTAAGTATAATTCTTCGGCTTGATTATGCTCGGCAAAATGCACCCACAAATCACTATCCACATTGATTGTATCAACATAATAATCATAATACGAATCAACCTTGAATTTCAGAACCCTTACCCCATTCCAGCGCAATAAGGCTTGATTAAGGAAGTTTCGAAGCTCTGTAGCATTAACATTCCAAGTATGTTCGAATTCGGGATCATAGAAATTAAGGTAGGGAGCGGCGGTTCAAAGGTTTTTCCAGCGCTTCGATAGAATTGTAGTTCTAACAACATCAGTTATAGGCAACGACCAAAATATGTGAAATATTAACGAGTCCGGCAACTCACTGAGTCGGTCCATGAAAACCTCTGAAACATAATATTGAAGCATCAACGAATGAAATGCGCATCAAAAACTCAGAATTTACCTCAAACTTGAAGCAAAATAACACATTGTAGTATGAAATTCTCGAAGATTACCTCAAAATGAACGCGTCTTCGCTCTCGCGCCAACAAAACCCTTGTTTGAGCAAAGTGGACGACAGGACGACTGGAAAGTTAGACGTTTTGTGGTCTTTATTAAACTAAAGAGTGTGTGAATTTCACATTAATTAATTATTAAAATTAAATAATTATAATAAAATTTATAAAAATTGATTCTTTTAATAGGTAACATAAAAATGAAAATAGATTTTTAATTAGGGCTTATGACCAAAAAATACACGAACTTTGAAAAAAGTTGCAATTTTCACCTGAACTTTCAATTAAGCCTCAAAATACATGAATTTATATTTTTGTTGCAATTTTCACCTAAATTTGACTTTCAACAAAGTTAGAGATTAATTGACAGTCGAAAATTTACCTGATGTCGATCTAACTTCTAATTAGAATGAGTATTTAGAAGCTCGGAGGTCTAAGAAGGCAAAAATTAATATATTTGACTTAATTTCGACTGTCAATTAAATTCTAATTTCGTTGAAAGTCAAACTTAGGTGAAAATTACAACAAAAATATAAATTCATGTATTTTGGGGCTTAATTGAAAGTTCAGGTGAAAATTGCAACTTTTTTCAAAGTTCATGTATTTTTTGGTCATAACCCTTTTAATTAATGTAACTATGAAAAATAAAAGAATATAGATTTCAATATATATTTAATTAATTACTCCATCTGTCTATGAAAAAAAGTGGACACGAGTTTTAATAAAATAGTTAAAATTATTGTAAATAGAATTAAAGTACAATTTATAGGAATAATATCAGTACACAAAAGTAGAATAAATGTATATTATTAATTAAAAAATGAAATAAGAAGATAATTTATATTTATATTCAAATTGCTCTGCTTCCCTAAATAAACAAATACTCCTCAAAAATTGAAACATGACAAGTAGCCAGATGAAGCAAAACTATCAGTTACCAGCATTCCTCTATGATTGAAGACATAACTTTGGTAGATCAATATTCATAGAAAGTGAAATGTGCAGTTCGCGACGATCTTGGCATCTTTAGCAGCCTCTGTGATGCACGAAGCAAAGACTCTGATGGGCGTGAAAGTCGCGTGAATCCTTTCACTCGGAACACAATCTTTTCTAGCTTGCTTGCATTTCTCAACAGAAACTCGAGAAATGGAAATATGTTATCATCCTCTTCAACCAGAATAACCTCAACTGTTCTCAACTGCAGCACAAACGACGTAGGAAGATTTTCTTCAAACTCGAGGTAGATGTTAGGATCGGCGTGCTGTGCATCTTTGGATATGCCACTTTCTCTAACTTTAACGACTAACTTCTTTGATAGAGGGAAAATCTCAAATACACCATCAACTTTAGTGTAATAAAATCTGAACTGTAAGAGCTTGACATTAGGAGAAGATGAATTCATGCATCCCTCTATCATAGCTCCAAGCACCTGTTGTAACAATAAGTTTACAATAAGTTTACAATAAGAGGATGATCTGATTGAAGCAAAGGCACAACATTGATTCAAAGAGTGTCCATAATTGGGCTCAAAGCTAGTCACAAATAATGCAAACTCTACTCGGTAACACGAAATCTTTAACATGTGATTAAATGTGATAACCTTAATATAATCGATTCATTAAAGAAGCCACTGATGAAACAAAGAAAAACATACAAACACCGCCGCACCATCAATGTAAAAGACAGTTTAAAGAAATCAAACCTTGAGGCAACAGGGCAACAATGTGACGTTTTCAACGTGCTGGATGCTTGGAAGAATTTGACCAAATAAATCTCCAAGAAAATGGCTTCTGGATAAGAAGTCATCGATCCCCCCGGAAAAGCCGTCACAATATACTTCATCAGCGTGATGCAGACCAGAATACCCAAAAGTTGCACGTTTTAAAGATGAGACATTCATCAACAAACACTTGCTATATGCAAGTCCTTAATAATTATTAAACTCTTGAGATGATTCCACTGCACATTCCCCTTAATTCTAAAGCGACAATTCTTGATCGATAACACTTTAAGCGATGAGCATGAGTACAGATACTGTGGCACACAATGTGATTTGTGATCATCACAACTCCATGGAATATAAGAATTCACCCAAAGCAAGTATAATTCTTCAACTTCATGTTTCTTGGCAAATCGCAACCACAAATCAGCATCCTCATGTATTGAACGCTCATGATCCAATTTAACCTTGAATTTCAGAACCTTTACCCCATCCCACCGTAATAAAGCCCGATGCACAATGTTTGCAAACTTTTTTCCAGTATCAGAATCAAAAATATGATTATCAGTAGAAATATGATTATCAGTTATATTAAGGAAGGGAGTGGTGGTCCAGAGGTTTTCCCAGCGCTTGGATAGAATTGTGGTCTTAACAACATCAGTTATAGGCAACAACCAAAATATGTGAAATATTAACGAGTCCGGCAACTCACTGAGTCGATCCATGAAAACCTCTGAAACATAATGAAGCATCAATGAATGAGAAGTGCATGAAAAACTCAGAATTTACCTTAAACTTATTGGAAGCAAAATAACACATGTATACTATCAAATTCTCGAAGATTACCTCAAGATGAACGCGTCTTCGTTCTCGCGCCAATAAAACCCTTGTTTGAGCTGATGAACATACACACGAGACTCAAAAGGTATTAAGCAAAGAGAAAGCGCGGTAGTAAATTATTTATAGACTATATTTTCTTCTTTTTTTTATATCTTTTCATTTTAGTTTTTTTTCTAAAATTATGAAATTCGACTAACTATAAAATATTTAATATTCATATCAAATTAAAGATTACGATAAAAACTTAAATATTATATTTTATGTAAATATTTGATTTAAAATGTAAAGGTTATATTTATTTACGGATTAAAATTAAAAAACAAATTCTTTCCTTACACATCTTTTTTTGAATACTCCCTCCGTCCCGTTATTAATGGCTCGTTTCTTTTCGGCACGGGTATTAAGGAGAGTTGTATTAGGAGAAGGAGAGTTGTATTAGAAGAAAAATTGCAAGGCCCACACATGAGTTAATTGATTTAAGTTAATAAACCAACACACTTCTGCTGCCGCTACCGACCAGCCGGCGCCGGCGCCGGCGCTGGCGCCGCGTTCCCTTCACCTCGTCTCCCTCTACTCTCCATATACCATCATTCAAACAACCAACAAATGTATTTCCCCCAAATCCAATAGTGTAATGAAATTCAAGAAATTTAAGAAATCTCCATCTGCAATTAAAACCCTAGGCCTAAAATCGTGGTTGCATTCCTCTGCGGCGGGAGGCGGGAGGCGGCCGCTGCATCGGCGAGATCTGGAGAGGAAAGAGCCGCGTCGCCGCGCCCTCGCCTTCGCCTCGTCTTCCTCAGCACCGACGACACAACAGATCTGCCCTCACCTTCGTCTCTTCTTCTGACGAGCCCTAATTTCTGGCGAGGTGGAGACGGGCGAGGGAGAGGACGTCTCCGACTTGTCCGACGAGTGGTGCTTCCCGATCTTCCTGCTCTCCCACTCCGCCGGCGCCTCCGCCTCCGACTCCGTCTCTCTCTCCGCCAGCGGAGGATCCGCTATTGTCATCTCCGCCTCCGGATTCTGGAGCAGAGCCGACGGATCCGGGTTGGCGGGGGTTCCGTCAGCCCGGGCGGCGTCGAGCGTCAGGAGAAATGCAGAGAGCGTGAGGAGAGCGAGCAGGAATCTGTTGCCCAGGACGTGTTCTGGCGAGGTGGAGACGGGCGAGGGAGAGGACGGAGGTCACCGGAGAGGGGCTAAGGTAGCGGCGACGGCGAGGCTGGGAGCGCGGAGGCCGGAGGCGAGGCTGGAGGGTGGAGGCGGCGGGAGGGTGGAGGCGGCGAGAGGGAGAGAGAGAGAGAGGGGAAGAGGGACATTGCGTGTTTAATTTATTAGGCTTTTAATTAGGGATTTGATTAACATTAAACACTCCCTTATTTTTTCTAAAAAAGGAAACGTGCCATCAATAACGGGACAACCCAAAAAGGAAAACGTGCCATTAATAACGGGACGGAGGGAGTATTTTTTTTTCATTTTTTTTTTTTTGCCTTTTTCATAATATCAATTTTTGTTATTTTGAATATTTATTTAAAATTTTATTTTTTTCAATATTCATCTCAAATATATTCAATTAAATTATTTTTTTATTATATTTATATCCTAATTGAGAGAAAGTTGAAATAGAGGTAACTATTTAGCTGCCAAATGTGGGCCATATTTTTGTGGGCCTAAAATCTTTTGGGCCGGCAAACTTGGGTTCCTAAGCATGGCCTGATGGGCTTGGGCTGAACCGAGGTTCTTATTAGATACCTTTGATTGAAAGTAATTGAAAAAGAAGTTGCATGCAGTTTGTAGATAGCAATATCATTTAAATATTGCCTCTAAAAGGAAAATATCGTTTAAATATTAAATGCAAATATGATCTATACTTGCTCATATAGCCATAGTTTGCCCAAATTTGACCCATGGAGAGTCGAATTTGCCCGCACAAAATTTTCTAATTCCTATTTTACAAAATAATATCTAAAGCACTGGTTGAGAATCAAAGCAAGAAGACTAACAATCTAAGTTAGTAAGTTTCATCAATAATTTCATTCATAGCAGTAAGAAGGTAACAAGTGTGATACATATCAAAACATAATGCTGCCTTTTTACCCATTACCTATGATTGAAGATAGCTTTTGTAAGATCAACATTCACAGAAAGTAAATCGTGCAGTTCGCGAGGCTCTCGGCATTTTCATCAGCTTCTGTGATGCACCAAGCAAAGAATTTAGTGGTCCTTTCACTCGGAGCACAATCTTTTCTAGCTCACTCGCATTTTTCAACAGAAACTCTAGAAATAGAATTAAGAAGTTATCCTCAACCAAAGTAACCTCAACAGTCCTCAACTGCAGCACAAAGGACATAGGAAGATTTTCTTTAAGCATGTAGTAGATGTAACGAGCGGCCCGCATTGAATGTTGCTCATCATAGAACCCGACCCTTTCTTCAACTTCAATGAATAACTTCTTTGAGAGAGGGAAAATCTTAATCATACCTACAAATTTAGAGTAGTGAAATCTGAGCCGTAAGGACTTGACATTAGGAGAGGATGAATTCATGCATCTCTCTATCATAGCTCCAAGCACCTGTTGTATCAATAAGTTTATAATAAGAGGATGAGCTCATCGAAGCAAAGACCCAGTAAGATACAAGGCAGAAAATTGATTCAAGGGGATGCAACGGTAATTCCCTAAATTTAAAAGAGTTGTCTTTTATTGGTTCAAAGCTAATTACAAATAATGCAAAATCTTAACATAATTAAAATCTTTGAAATGTGATTAAAAAAGGTAAAAAAAGGATAAGAGTTTATTGCCTGATAAATGTGATAACCTTAATATAATTGATTAAGTAAAGAAGTCACTGATGGAACAAAGAAAAACATACAACACCACCCGGCCCATCAATGCACATTGACGTTAGAATTAAGAGAACATGATCGATAGGTATGCTGAATAATTAATGAAATCTTTATCAAGCATGATTAGCTAATGTCAATGTTACCCACATTAATCTATAATGAACATAAGCCATATAAGACAGTTAAAAGAAACCAAACCTTTTGGCAACAGGACAATAATGTGATGTTTTCAGTATGTTGGATGCTTGGCAGAATTTGACCAAATAAATCTCCAAGAAAACGTCTTGTGAAGCCATCCATCCCGGTCAAGCCGTACCAATGATAATCACCAAAATGATGTAGACCATAATACCCAAGAGTTGCACGGCTTAATGATGAGACATTCGTCAACAAACACTTGTTATATGGAATTCCTTTAATTTCTAAGGTTTTAAGATTTGGAGTCCAAATTTCCAAGGTTTTATGATTTGAACTCCAAATTTTCAGCTCCCCTGTCGTATAAGTAGATGCATAATTATCGGCATTACATAAATGCTTGTTAATCGACAGCTCTTTCAAACTAGTAGATCGGATACACAAGCTTTCACCACTTTCTACAAAAGAGAGGATTAAGACTTCCAACTGAGGGCTACCACACAATATTTGATTAACCACGTCTTTAGTGACCCCAAAACCATTAACAATGGTTAAACTCTTGAGTTGATTCCACTGCACATTCCCGCTAATACTAAAGTGAAAAGTGTTGATCGACAACACTTTAAGCGACGAGCATGAGTACAGATACTGTGGCACCCAACATACTTTCTGATCATTATTACCAACCCTTTTCATATTTAAATCCCTCCAATGCAAGTATAATTCTTCGACTTCATGTTTCTTGGCAAATCGCACCCACAAATCAGCATCCACATAAATTGAAAGCTCACGGTGCAAATTAACCTTGAATTTCAGAACCTTTACCCCATCCCAGCGTAATAAAGCCCGATGAACAATGTTTGGAAATTTTTTTCTAGTATCAGAATCAGAAATATGATTATCAGTTATATTAAGGAAGGGAGTGGTGGTCCAAATGTTTTTCCAGCGCTTGGATAGAATTGTTGTCCTAACAACATCAATAATAGGCAACGACCAAAAAATGTGAAATATTGCATAATCCGGCAACTCACTGAGTCGATCCATCTTCAAAATCAAAACCTATGAAACATAATCTAACTCAAAATTTACCTAAACATATTCGGAGAAATAACACATACTATCAAATTCTCTAAGATTACCTCAAAATGAATGCTTCGTTCCCTCGGTTGCTGCAGCCCCAAATAAACCTAGTTTGAGCTAATCAACGAACACAGAGAGCTAAAAAAGCTCTTCTCAGGCTGTAAACAAGCCGAGCTGAATAGCCACTGACTCGAGTTCAGCTCGTAGCCGAGCTAGAGAAAGAGCTTGTTCAACGAGGAAATCGAGACGGAGCAAGCGCCGACACGTAAGGGGCGGAAGGAGCCACAGAGGCGGCGACTAGAAGCGGCAGAGGCGGCGGCGGAGTGGGTGAATCTGAAAAAATTAGTTGGCGAATTGAGGTGGTTTTCTTTCAGCTGATGGAGTGGCGGGTTTGTCAATGGCGGCGAAAATTAGAGAAGATGAATTGAATGGTTGATTTCGGGCGGTGTGGAGTGGGGGTGATGAGAGACGGCGGGTTGGGATTTGGAGATGACAATTTCTAGGGTTTCCATTTTACTACTCACTCCTTCCATGGCTTAAAGTTTTTCACCTTTTTCTATAGAGTTTGAAGAGAAGTTAAATGAGTAAGTTGTAAATGGAGTTTGGATTTACATTAAATATGTTATTATGAAACAATGTTTAAAGATGTATAGTGTGGGGTGAAGTTTGAATTCTACGTTTACTTTGCATATTAATAAGGTGCATTTTGATTATTTTAACCTCAAACTAAAATTTGCCTAATCTCACCCTTTTAATGAAATAAAAATCAATCAAAATTAACTTAAATAATAAAAATAATCTCTTTTAATGAGATAAAAATCAAGCAAAATTAACTTAAATAATAAAATTAATCAAGGTTCTTCTTAGGATATCCCAATATTTCAAAAATTCTTTCTAAAGAGAGTCGGCACAAATTATAATAAAATATTAAAGAGTCCGGCAACTCACTGAGTGGATCCATGAAAACCTCTTAAACATAATGAAGCATCAATGAATGAGAAGTGCATGAAAAACTCAGAATTTACCTTAAACTTATTGGAAGCAAAATAACACATGTATACTATCAAATTCTCGAAGATTACCTCAAGATGAAGCGTCTTCGTTCTCGCGCCAATAAAACCCTTGTTTGAGCTGATGAACAAACACACGAGACTCAAAAGGTATTAAGCAAAGAGAAAGCGCGGTAGTAAACTAGTATTTATAGACTATATTTTCTTCTTTTTTTATATCTTTTTATTTTAGTTTTTTTCTAAAATTATGAAATTCGACTAACTATAAAATATTTAATATTCATATCAAATTAAAGATTACGATAAAAACTTAAATATTATATTTTATGTAAATATTTGATTTAAAATGTAAAAGCTATATTTATTTACGGATTAAAATTTTAAAAAAAAATTCTTTCCTTTATCATCTTTTTTTGAATAAATTTTTTTTTTTTTTTGCCTTTTTCATAATATTAATTTTTATTAGTTTGAATATTTATTTAAATTTTTATTTTTTTCAATATTCATCTCAAATATATTCAGTTAAAATTAATTTTTTTTATTATATTTATATCCAAATTGAGAGGAAGTTGAAATAGAGGTGACTATAGCTGCCAAATGTGGGCCATATTTTTGTGGGCCCAAATTTTTTTCGGACGGCAAGCTTGGGTTCCAAAGCATGGCATGATGGGCTTGGGCTGAACCGAGATTCTCATTTGATACCTTTGATTGAAAGTAATTGAAAAAGAAGTTGCATGCAGTTTGTAGATAGCAATATCATTTAAATATTGCCTCTAAAAAGAAAATATCGTTTAAATATTAAATGCAAATATGATCTATACTTGCTCATAAGCCATAGTTTGCCCAGATTTGACCCATGGAGAGTCGAATTTGCCCTCCCAAAATTTTCTAATTCCTATTTTACAAAATAATATCTAAAGCACTGGTTGAGAAGCAAAGCAAGAAGACTAACAATCTAAGGTTTCATCAATAATTTCATTCATAGCAGTAAGAAGGTAACAAGTGTGATACATATCAAAACATAATGCTGCCATTTTACCCATTACTCTATGATTGAAGATAGCTTTGTAAGATCAATATTCAGAGAAAGTAAATCGTGCAGTTCGCGAGGCTCTTGGCATTTTCATCAGCTTCTGTGATACACCAAGCAAAGAATTTAGTGGTCCTTTCACTCGGACCACAATCTTTTCTAGCTTACTCGCATTTTTCAACAGAAACTCTAGAAATAGAAATATGAAGTTATCCTTAACCAAAGTAACCTCAACAGTCCTCAACTGCAGCACAAAGGACTTCGGAAGATTATTTTGAAGCTCGAAGTAGATGAAACGACCACCCAGCAGTGAATGTTGCTCATCATAGAACTCGACCCTTTTTACAACTTCAATGAATAACTTCTTTGAGCGAGGGAAAATCTTAATCATACCTACAGATTTAGGGTTGTGAAATCTGAGCTGTAAGGACTTGACATTAGGAGAAGCTGAATTCATGCATCCCTCTATCATAGTTCCAAGCACCTGTTGTATCAATAAGTTTATATAATAAGAGGATGAGCTGATTGAAGCAAAAACCAAGTAAGATACAAGGCACAACTGAATCAAGGGGATGCAACGGTAATTCCCTAAATTTAAAAGAGTTGTCTTTCACTGGTTCAAAGCTACAAATAATGCAAAATCTACTCCAACATAAAATCTTTAAAATGTGATTAAAAAGGCAAAAAAAAGGATAAGAGTTTATTGCCTGATAAATGTGATAACCTTAATATAATTGATTAAATAAAGAAGTCACTGATGGAACAAAGAAAAACATACAATCACAGCCCGGCCCATCAATGCACATTGACGTTAGAATTAAGAGAACATGATCAATAGGTATGCTGAATAATTAATGAAATATTTATCAAGCATGATTAGCTAATGTTAATGTTACCCACATTAATCAATAATAAACATAAGCCATATAAGACAGTTCAAAGAAACCAAACCTTTTGGCAACAGGACAATAATGTGATGTTTTCAGTATGTTGGATGCTTGGCAGAATTTGACCAAATAAATCTCCAAGAAAACGGCTTGTGAAGCCATCAATCCCGTGAATGAGGTACCAATGATATTCACCATAATGATGTAGACCATAACACCCAAGAGTTGCACGGTTTAAAGATGAGACATTCATCAACAAACACTTGCTATATGGAATCCCTTTAATTTCTAAGGTTTTAAGATTTGGAGTCCAAATTTCCAAGGATTTAATTTTTGAAGTCCAAATTTTTAGCTCCCTCTCCGTATAAGTGTCGGCATTACATAAATACTTGTTAATCGACAGCTCTTTCAAACTACTAGATCGGATACACAAGCTTTCACCACTTTCTACAAAAGAGAGGACTAAGACTTCCAACTGAGGGCTACCAAACAATACTTGATTCATCACGTCTTCAGTGACCCCAAAACCATTAACAATGGTTAAACTCTTGAGTTGATTCCACTGCACATTTCCTCTAATACTAAAGTGAAAAGTGTTGATCGATAACACTTTAAGCGAGGAGCATGAGTACAGATACTGTGGCACCCAACATACTTTGTGATCATTATTACCAATCCTTTTCATATTTAAATCCCTCCAAGGCAAGTATAATTCCTCGACTTCATGTTTCTTGGCAAATCGCACCCACAAATCAGCATCCACATAAATTGAAAGCTCACGGTGCAAGTTAACCTTGAATTTCAGAACCTTTACCCCATCCCAGCGTAATAAAGCCCGATGAACAATGTTTGCAAACTTTTTTCCAGTATCAGAATCAGAAATATGATTATCAGTTATATTAAGGAAGGGAGTGGTGGTCCAAAGGTTTTCCCAGCGCTTGGATAGAATTGTTGTCCTAACAACATCAATAATAGGCAACGACCAAAAAATGTGAAATATTGCATAATCCGGCAACTCACTGAGTCGATCCATCTTCGAAATCAAAACCTATGAAACATAATCTAACTCAAAATTTACCTAAATATATTCGGAGCAATAACACATACTATCAAATTCTCGAAGATTACCTCAAAATGAAAGCTTCGTTCCCTCGGATGGTGCAGCCCCAAATAACCCTAGTTTGAGCTAATCAACAAACACAAAGAGCTCAAAAGCCATTAAATCGGGCTGTAAACGAGCTCGCGTCGTCTATTTGAGCTCGAGCTCGGCTCGTTAAACCGAGCTAGAGAAAGAGCTTCTTCAACCCATGGAGGCTGCGACTAGAAGCGGCGGCGGAGTCGGTGAATCTGAAAAAATCAATTGATGAAATGATGTGCTTTTCTTTCAGCCGATGGGGTGGCGGGTTGACAATGGCGGCGAAAAGTAGAGAAGATGAATTGGATATTGGGGGATTAATTTCGGCCGGTGTGAGGTTGGGGTGGTGTGGTGCGGTTGTGAGAGAGAGGCTGAAGATGAGTGGCGGCGGGTTCAAAATTGAAGATACAACAATTTTGAGGGTTTGCCTGTATTTCTTTCACTTTGGGAGAGTCAGTTTAAATATTTTTTGTTTTTTGCAAAAACAATGCAATATTATTATTATTATTATTATTATATATATATATATATATAATATAGAGAGCGGTTATTCAATAAATCACCCTTATTTTAAGAATTACACCATCAAAAATGCATGAATTTTATGTATAACACGTATACTGTATAAAGGTATGAATTGTGAAAAATAATTTTTTGCTAGGATTCGAACTCAGGACCATGAATTTATCTAAATTGAGGACCATGAATTTATCTAAATTGTGAAAAATAATTTTTTGCTAGGATTCGAACTCAGGACCATTAATTTATCCAACAAGGTGATGAATCAACCGTCAATCTTGATGATCTAAGGGTTGAAAATTGTTATTAATTTATATTTTAAGATGCGTTTTTAGTTTAGTTTTCCCCTATATATATATATATATATATATATATATATATATAAATTAAAATTGGAATTATAAAAAAAAATTACTCCCAACATCACATTTTATTGCACGTAAAATATAAAAAATAAATATAAAACGATTAAAAGTGATAGGGCCTATATTTTTTATGTGTTAAATTTTGCCCATTTGATAGGAAAAAATGAATAGTATTGAATATTGATGAATCAACAACAAACAAATTCCCTGTTTATTTATGAATTTAGAAGAGAACTCCAAAGACCAAATTGAAAACACTTAAAACGCGCAGAGAACTCAAGTACTTTTATAAATCTTCGATACGTGGTTTACATTTGTGTGGAAGCACTCTATTTATAGGAAAAAAGAAAAAAAAAATCATTTACATTTCTCTGTTTGCATACCTCAACCTACAAATTTCTCCTTCCTGCCAACATATGTTGCATGCAAATTGTAAGCACAGTTGTCCACGTAAAATAGAAAGGAATTAAAAAAAGAAATCGTATGCAGTTTATAGATAGCAATATCGTTTAAATATCAAATGCAAAAATGATCTATACATGCTCATATAGCCATACTTTGCCCAGATTTAACCCATGGAGAGTCGAATTTGCCCTTCCCAAAATTTTCTAATTCTACAAACTAATATATGAAGCACTACATTAGTTGGACAAAACTGAATAACAATCTAAGTTCCATAAATAGTTGCATTCATAGCATCAAGAAGTTAACAAGTGAGACACATATCAAAACAACATCAGCTTCATCCAGAAGTGTCAAATTGCTTTGCCTCACTGAAAATATAATCCCAAAATGAAACAGAGGAAAGAAACAGATAGTCGGACGAAGCAAAAGGATATCAAGCACATAATGCTGCCATTTTACCCATGTAGTTACCTATGATTGAAGATAGCATGGTGAGATCAATATTCACAGAAAGAAAACACTGCAGTTCGTGAGGATCTTGGCATTTTCAGCAGCTTCTGTGATGCATGAAGCAAACAATTTTGTGATCCTTTTACTCGGAACACAATCTTTTCTAGCTTACTCGCGTTTTTCAACAGTGATTCTAGAAATGGAAATAAGATGTCACCCTCAACCAAAGTAACCTCAACAATTCTCAACTGCAGCATAAAGGACATAGGAATATGTAGTTCAAACTCACGGTAGAAGTGACGAGAGGCCCACAGTGAATATGCCTCACCACAATAGGACTTGACCCTTTCTCCAACTTCAATGAATAACTTCTTTGAAAGAGGGAAAATCTCAATCATACCTACAAATGTACAATGAAATCTGAACTGTATGGATTTGACATTAGGAGAAGATAAATTCATGCATCCCTCTATCATAGCTCTAAGCACCTGTTGAATCAATAAGTTTATAATAAGAGGATGAGCTGATTGAAGCAAACCAATAAGATACAAGGCAAAACATTGATTCAAGGGGATGCAATAATAATTACCTAAATTTTAAAGAATGTCTTTTATTGGTTCAAAGCTAATCTCAAATAATGCAAAATCTACTAACACAAAACCTTTAAAATGTGATTAAAAAGGCAAAAAAAGGACTAAGAGTTTATTTGCCTGATAAATGTGATAACCTTAATATAATTGATTCAGTAAAGATTAAAGAAGCCACTGGTGAAATAAAGTAAAGCGTACAAACACCTTGATTCAAGGGGATGCAAAATAATGCAAAATCTACTCTAGCACAAAATCTTTAAAATGTGATTAAAAAGGTAAAAGAAAGATAAAGAGTTTATTGCCTGATAAATGTGATAATATAATTGATTCAGTAAAGAAGCTACTTATGAAAAAGAAAAACATACAAACACTGCCGCCCCATCAATGCACAGTGACGTTAGAATTAAGAGAACATGATCAATAGGTATGCTGAATAATTAATGAAAAATCTTTATCAAGCATGATTAGTTAATGTCAATGTTACCCGCATTAGTCTTTAATAAACATAATAAGCCATATAAGACAGTTCAAAGAAACCAAACCTTGAAGCAACAGGGTAGTAATTTGACGTTTTCAACGTGTTGGATGTTTGGAAGAATTTGACCAAATAAATCTCCAAGAAAATGGTTTGAGGATAAGAAGTCATCTATCCCGGGAAAGTCGCCACAATATGTTCGATCATATTGATGTAGATTAGAATACTCAAGAGTCACATGAGTTAAAGATGAGACATTCATCAACAAACACTTGCCATATGGAATTCCTTTAATTTCTAAGGTTTTAAGATTTGGAGTCCAAATTCTCAGCTCTGCCGTATAAGTAGATGAATCATCGTCGGCCTCATGTAAATGCTTGTTCATCGAAAGCTCTTTCAAACTAGTAGACCGGATATGCAAGCTTTCATCACTTTCTACTAAAGACAGGATTAAGACTTCCAACTGAGGGCTACCACACAATATTTGATTAATCACGTCTTCAGTGACCCCAAAACCATTGATAATTGTTAAACTCTTGAGATGATTCCACTGCACATTCTCAGTAATTCTAAAGTAAGAAGTGTGGATCGATAACACTTTAAGCGACGAGCATGAGTACAGATACTGTGGCACCCAACGGACTTCGTGATCATTATTGCCAGTCCTTTTCAGATGTAAATCCCTCCAATGCAAGTATAGTTCTTCAACTTCATGCATCTTGGCAAACCGCACCCACAAATGAGCATCCCCATATGCTGAAAGAAAATGATGCATTTTAACCTTGAATTTCAGAACCTTTACCCCATCCCAGCGTAATAAAACCCGATGAACAATGCTTGAAAATTTTTTATGATCAAAAGAGAGTCTCTCATGATCAGTCATGTTAAGGAAGGGAGTGGTGGTCCAGAGGTTTTTCCAGCGCTTGGATAGAATCGTTGTCCTAACAAAATCCCTAATCGGCAAGAACCAAAATATGTGAAATATAACAGAGTCCGGCAACTCACTGAGTCGATCCATCTTCAAAATCAAATCCTCTGAAACATAATCAACTCAAAATTTACCTAAACACATTCTATCAAATTCTCGAAGATTACCTCAAAATGAACGCTTTGTTCTCTCGGATGCTGCAGCCTCAAATAAAACTCATTCGAGCTAATCAACGAACATAGAGAGCTAAACAGTTGTTATCGGGCTGTATTCGAGCCAAGCTGATTCACCCCACAGACTCGAGTTCAGCTCGTAGCTGAGCTAGAGAAAGAGCTTGTTCAACGAGGAAGTCGAGACGCCGACGCGTAAGGGGCGGAGGGAGCCACAGAGGCGGCGGCGGAGTGAGCGAATCTGAAAAAATTAGTTGACGAACAGATGTGGTTTTCTTTCAGCTGATGGAGTGGCGGGTTTGTCAATGGCGGCGAAAATTAGAGAAGATGAATTGAATGGTGTGGAGTGGGGGCGATGAGAGTTTTCTAGGGTTTCCTCAGTTTGTATGTATATCTAAATTAGTCATTTTATTACTCTTTCCGTCTATAATCAACATTTTCACATTTTTTGGTGTGAGTTTTAAAAAAATTAGATAAATATGTTATAAATAGAGGTTAGATCTACATTAAATATCTTATTATAAGTTAGTCAATATTTTCACCTTTTTTGGTGTGAGTTTAAAAAAATTAGATAAATATGTTATAAATAGAGGTTGAATCTACATTATATGTTATTATAAGTTAATGTTTAAAAATATATGATGTGGAAATGAAATTTGAATCTTACATTAATAAATTATATTGCAACTCAAGTTTGGATCACACGTTAAAGATATTATTACATACTTCCTCTATCCATAAAAATTCTTTATAAGAAGAGTTTGCACAAATTTTAATAAAAATTAGTTGTGTATTTGATGAATAGATAATGAATCCAAAAATTATAAGGGTAATAGTTATTAGAATTGTTTTCTAAAATGATCTAGACGAACGAAATGGAAGCAAGGAAAAATATTTCGTGGATGAACGAAAATGAAAAAATAATAAGATGTTTGTTGGACCGAGGGAGTACGAAAAAAGCGTCAACACGATCGAGTTAACAAGCGTGTTACATATGCAAAGGGCATCAACACAATACAAAAGAGCAATAAGAAGTTAACAAGAGATACATATCAAATTAATCCAAACGTGTCAAATTGCTTTGCTTCACTGAATATGGGAATATATAATCCCTAAACAAAACAGAGGAAAGAAACAGATAAACGAAGCAAAAGGATATCAAGCACAGAAGAATGCTGCCATTTTACCGAAAGTAAATAGTTACCTATGACTGAAGATAGCTTGGTAAGATCAATATTCACCGAAAGTAAATAGTGCAGTTCGCGAGGATCTTGGCATTTTCATCAGCTTCTGCGATGCACGAAGCAAAGAATTTAGTGGTCCTTTTACTCGGAACACAATCTTTTCCAGCTTACTCGCATTTTTCAACAGAAACTCTAGAAGTGGAAATACAATGTCAGCCTCAAGGCCCTCAAAAAAAGTAACCTCAATTGTCCTCAACTGCAGCACAAAGCACATAGGAATATTTTTTTTCAACTCGAGGTAGATCCCACGATCAACCCCCAGTGAATTTTGCAGATCAGAGAACATGCACCTTTCTCTAACTTCAATTACTAACTTCTTTAATAGAGGGGAAATCTCAATCATACTTACAAATTTAAAGTAATGAAATCTGAGCCGTAAGGACTTGACATTAGGATAAGATGAATACGTGTATCCCTCTATCATAGCTCCAAGCCCCTGTTGTATCAATAAGTTTATAATAAGAAGATGAGCTGATTGAAGCGAAGACCCAGTAAGATACAAGGCAGAACATTGATTCAAGGGGATGCAACAGTGAATTCCCTAAATTTAAAAAAGTGTCCTTTACTGGTTCAAAGCTAATCACAAATAATGCAAAATCTACTCTAACACAAATTTTTTAAAATGTGATTAGAAAGGTGACATTAATATAATTGATTCAGTCTAGAAGCTACTGATGAAATAAAGAAACATACAAACATCGTCGCCCCATCAATGCACATTGACGTTAGAATTAAGAGAACATGATCAACAGGTATGCTGAGTAATTAATGAAATCTTTATCAAGCATGTTTAGTTAATGCCAATGTTACTCGCATTAATCTATGATAAACGTAAGCCATATAAGACAGTTAAAAGAAACCAAACCTTGTCGCAACAGGATGATAATGTGATGTGTTCAACATGTTGGATGCTTGGCAGAATTTGACCAAATAAATCTCCAAGAAAATGGCTTGTGAAGCCATCAATCCTGTGATACCAATGTGTCTCACCATAATGATGTAGACCATAACACCCAAGAGTTGCACGGTTTAAAGATGAGACATTCATCAACAAACACTTGCTAAATGGAACTCCTTTAATTTCTAGGGTTTTAAGATTTGGAGTCCAAATTCTCAGCTCCGTCGTCGTATAAGTAGATGCATCATAATCATATAAATGCTTGTTAATCGACAGCTCTTTCAAACTATTAGATCGGATACACAAGCTTTTACTACATTCAAAAAAAGACATGATTAAGACTTCCAACTGAGGGCTACCACACAATATTTGATTCATCACGTCTTCACTGACCCCATAACCTCTACTAATTGTTAGACTCTTGAGATGATTCCACTGCACATTCCCCTTAATTCTAAAGTAACAATTCTCGATCGATAACACTTTAAGCGATGAGCATGAGTACAGAAACTGTGGCACCCAATGTATTAAATCATCAATATCACCACTCCGTGATTCATGATCATCTTGAATCACCATATGCAAGTATAACTCTTCGACTTCAAATTTCTTGGCAAATCGCACCCACAAATCAACATCCTCGTGTATTGGTTCAAATTTTCTTGGCAAATCCCACAAATCAGCATCCTCATGTATTGGTTCGCAATCCTCCTCATCAGTGGTATCACTTTCAACCTTGAATTTCAGAACCTTTACCCCATCCCAGCGTAATAAAGCCCGCTGAACGAAGTTTCGAAATCGATCTACGGTACCAAAATGCATATGAGGATCATCAAAATTAAGGAAGGGGGTGGTTGTCCAGAGGTTTAACCAGCGCTTTGACAGAATTGTTGTCCTAACAACGTCCCACATAGGCAACGACCAAAATATGTGAAATATAACAGAGTCGGGCAACTCACTGAGTCGATCCATCTTCAAAATCAAATCATCTAAAGCATAACCTAAGTCAAAATTTACCTAAGCATATTCGTAGCAATAACACATACTGTCAAATTCTCGAAGATTACCTCAAATGAACGCTTCGTTCCCCTCGGTTGCTGCAGCCCCAAATTGCCCTCGTTTGAGCTAATCAGCAAACACACAGAGCTCAAAAGCCATTAAATCGGGCTGTAGAGGAGCTCTGGTCGTCTATTAGGGCTCGAGCTCGAGCTCGAGCTCGGCTCGTTGAGCGGAGCTAGAGAAAGAGCTTGTTCAACAAGTAAGGGGCAAAATGATCCATGGAGGCGGCGACTAGAAGCGACAGAGGCTGCGGCGGAGTCGGTGAATCTGAAAAAATCAATTAGCAAAATGATATGCTTTGCTTTCAGGTTGGCGGGTTGACAATGGCGGCGAAAAGTAGAGAACATGAATTGGATGGTGGCGGGATTGATTTCGGCCGGTGTGGGGTGGGGCGGTGCGGTAGTGAGAGAGAGGCTGACGATGAGTGGCGGCGGGTCTGGAGATACAATTTGGAGGATTTGTGTATTTCTACCACTTGTTTGAGAGATTCAGTTTTACTATTACTTTTTGTTTTTGTTTTTTTCTAAAACAATTAGTACTTCCTCGGTCCCAATAATCTTGTCTCACTTTCCTTTTTAGTCTGTCCCAATAATCTTGTCTCATTTTATTTTTGGGTAAAATTTAGGAGATAATTAATAACTTAATTAAAGCACTAAATATGTACACTCCCGTCATTTCTCACTCGGCGCTCTCTCTCTACTGCCCACCTTCTCCTACCTCGTCGAAAACCTAATCTCACTGGCGCCGCCTACCCTTTTCCTCCTCCGTTCCGCCGGAGTCTCGCAGCGTACCGCATCTCGGTGTACCGGCGCCGGCTTGGATCGGTAAATCCCGATCGATCGGTGCTCTATTTCGGTAAATTCGGGGTTTCGCCGCCTCTTGCCTTGACCCTTCTGTTCCGCGGAGATGAGCGACCTCTGGGAGGGCTACCTGAGCGGGGGAGGCGTCGCCCGTGGTTGGTGAGATTGAAGTTGTGTACGCTTCGCCGGAAGCCCTAGATCCGCCGAAATCAAGGTTTTGCGGGCGGCGGAGAAGCGAAGGTGAGGGCGGAGAGGTGAAGGTGAGGCGACATAGAAGCTCAGATCTCGGATCTCTCTCTCTCTCTCGCGCACCTCAACCTCGGATCTCTCTCTCTCTCTCGAGCTCAAGGCACAGGAAATTATGGTTTGATTTATGTATCTTTGATTTTGGGGATGAAGATTTTATGTATCTTTGATTTTTGTGGAGGATGATGCCTTTATGTATCTTTGATTTTGGGGATGAAGCTTTGATTTAGAGTACAATTTTTTTTTTCTGTGATAATTTTCGTTCTGCATTTTAGGGTTTATAATTTGTTCAACATTTTAGGGATGAATTCTTGTTTGAGTTCGTTGAATCTGCATCAGTCGAGCTTCATTTAGGCATTTGTTTTCAATAATTAACATGTACTTACTTTTTGTTAAACATGTGGGGTCATTTACTTTACAACACTAATTTAACACTCCTTATTCTCCGTGCCCAAAAGAAATGTGACAACATTATTGGGACGGAGGGAGTAGCATTTTATATTTTTATAAAATTGATTTCAATTCCGTTTTCATATATATAAATATAATAAAAAAAAATTAACTATATATATTTAAATTAAATATTAAAAAATAGAAAATAAATTTATTCAAAAAGATGAGAGTAAAGAGAGATTTTTTTTAAAAAAATTAATCTTCTTTAAATAAATATAATTACATTATTTTAAATTGAATATTTACATATCAAATTAAAGTTGTTAATTTGACCTGCATATTATTTTATGATTAGTTGAATTTCACAAATTTTCAAAAATAAGAACCAAAAAAGGAATTAAAAAGAAAAATATTCTACTTTACAAATAAACTTAAATTTTACTCTCCCATTACACAAATCTCGTTACACTTTTCTTTTTCGACCGTCTCAGGAATCTTGTTATATTTCCTTATATGGCAAAAAATAATTCATTATTCACATTTTCACTTTTTCACCTACCACACTTAACACACTAAATACTATTAATTCTCGTGCCGAAAAAAAATGCAACAAGATTCGGGGGTGGAGAGAGTATTATTCAGTGGCTTTCTTTGTTGCATCAATAGTTGATAACTAAATAAAACAGTTGATCCACGTTTTATATGCGGTCATCAAGCAAAAAAGAAATGAAATTGTCAATTAATATCTCAAGCACAAATTAATTTGACATTGGAAAGTAAAGCAAGATAAATAACAATCTAGGTTTCATCCATAGCAGTAAGGAATAAACAAGTGAGCTACATATGAACAGAGTATCAACATAATTCAAAAGTGAACTTAATAAGCAAATATTATCCCCAAAACGAAACAAACAGAGGAAAGAAAAATTGAAATATGACAAGAAGTTGGACGAAGTTAAAGGATATCATCAAGCTCAGGGCATAATGCTGTCATTGCAAACTATTTACAAAATATGTAAAAGAAGATATTACCCATCTAAGAAGACTATCAGTTACCACGAACCATGCTGCATTCCTCTATGATTGAAGAGGTAACTTGGTAAGATCAATATTCACTGAAAGTGAACTGTGCAGTTCGCGAGGATCTTGGCATTTTAAGCAGCTTCTGTGCGGCACGAAGCAAACAATTCACTGGGCGTGAAGGTCGCTTGATTTCTTTAACTCGGAACACAATCTTTTCTAGTTTACTCGCATTTTTCAACAGAAACTCTAGAAATGGAAATATGTTGTCAGCCTCAACCAAAGTAACCTCAACTGTCCTCAACTGTAGCACAAAGGACATAGGGAGTTTTTCTTTCAACTCGTCGTAGATCTCAGTATCTGATACCCACGGTGTATCTTGGCTTGCATATACGTCATTAAAGTTGGACTTGCCCAATATGTCCATCAATAATACAAGTTTAATGACTAACTTCTTTAATAGAGGGGAAATCTCAACTCTACTTGTATATTTAGAGCAATGACATCTGAACCGTAAGAGCTTGACATTAGGAGAAGATGAATTCATGCATCCCTCTATCATAGCTCCAAGTTCCTGTTGTATCAATAAGTTTATAATAAGAGGATGGGCTGATTGCAGAGACCCAGTAAGATACAAGGCACAGCATTGATTCAAGGAGATGCAACGATAAGTGGAAGCGTCCATAATTGGTTCAAAGCTTTTAAAAAAAACAATGCAAAAAGTGACACATAAAATCTTTAAAATGTGATTAAAAAGGCAAAAAAAGGATAGAGTTTATTGTATGATAAATGTGATAACCTTAACATAAATAAAACAAAGAAAGGCATACAAATACTGCCACTTCCATGCACATTGATGTTAGAATTAAGGGAACATGATCAAAAGGTATGCCAAATAAAAAATGAAATCTTTATCACGCTTGATTAGTTAATGTCAATGTTACCCTGCATTAAGCTATAAGAAATGTAAGCGACAGACGACAGTTCAAAGAAACCAAACCTTGATGCAGCAGGGAAGTAATTTGACGTTTTCAACGTGTTGGATGCTTGGAAGAATTTGACCAAATAAACCTTCATGAAAGTGGGCAACACATGTGTCATCACTCCAATGATTAGAATACCCAATAGTTGCATGGGTTAAAGATGAGACATTCATCAACAAACACCTGCTATATGGAATTCCTTTAATTTCTAAGGTTTCAAGATTTGGTGTCAAAATTCTCAGCTCAGTCGTATAAGGAGATGCATCATTAGGTAAATCATGTTCATCTAAACCATGCTTGTCAATCGACAGCTCTTTCAAACTAGTAGATCGGATGGACATGCTTTCACCTCTTTCTACAAAAGACATGCTTAGGACTTCCAACTGAGGGCTACCACGTAACATTTGACCAATCACATGTTCAGTGACCCCAAAACCATTCTTGATTGTTAAACTCTTGAGTTGACTCCACTGCACATTCTCCTTAATTCTAAAGTAACAATTCTTGATCGATAACACTTTAAGCGATGAGCATGAGTACAGATACTGCGGCACCCAATGTGCTTTGTGATCTTCATCACGATTCCTTGGTATGTCAAAATCCACCCAATGCAAGTATAATTCTTCGACTTCATGTTTCTTGGCAAACCGCACCCACAAATCAGCATCCCCATATGCTGAAAGCGCATGATACAATTTAACCTTGAATTTCAGAACCTTTACCCCATCCCAGCGTAATAAAGCCCGATGAACAGTGACTAATTTTTTTTTCCTAGTATCAGAATCATAAGTACGATACTTAGTTATATTAAGACAGGGAGTAATGGTCCAAAGGTTTTTCCAGCGCTTCGATAGAATTGTTGTCCTAACAACATCCCAAATAGGCAAGAACCAAAATATGTGAAATATAACAGAGTCGGGCAACTCACTGAGTCGATCCATCTTCAAAATCAAAACCTCTGAAACATAATCAACTCAAAATTTACCTAAACATATTCGGAGCAATAACACATACCATCAAATTCTCGAAGATTACCTCAAAATGAACGCTTCGTTCCCTCGGTTGCTGCAGCCGCAAATAGCCCTAGTTTGAGCTGTAAACGAGCTCGAGCTCGGCTTGTAAAAGGCTCGTTGAGCCGAGCTAGAGAAAGAGCTCTGAAAAAATCAATTGACGACTTGATTTGCTTTTATTTCAGCTGATGGGGTGGCGCGTTGACAATGGCGGCGAAAAGTAGAGATTCTAGAGAAGATGAATTGAATGGTTGGGGATTCATTTCGGCCGGTGTGGGGTGGGGTGGGGTGGTGCGGTGGTGAGAGAGAGAGAGAGGCTGACGATGAGTGGCGGCGGGTTCAGAATTGGGGATACAATTTGAAGGGTCTGTGTATATCTCTCTCACTTGTTTGAGGGATTCAGTTTTATGTATTTTTTAGTACTACAAAACAATATACATAAATGTAAAAAGAAAATAGTAGGAGTATGTAAATAAATTAAATTGGAATTATCAAGAAAATTATAAATGTAATTTTTTCGCTATTTTCATAATAAATGTGGTCATTTCATTTTATGACATATACTCTTATAGTATTTAAATTTCATTTTCACACAATATTTGCAAAATACATATATATATATATATATATATATATATATATATATATACTAACATTTGCATTCTGTGCAATGCATGGAAAAATATTTTTATGTTTCTTTATTTGTATAAAATTGTTATCAATTTCATTATCATATTTATAAATATAATAAAAAAATTAATTTTAACTGAATATATTTTTGCTAAATATTAAAAAAAAATTCATTCATGATATTAAAAATTAATTTTTTGCTATTATCGTCCGTTATATTCTTAATCATTTATTAATTACTCAATAAATCATTTTTTGTCAATAGTTTAATTTAATTACATCTCTTAATATTTTTTAAACTCGTGCTCTTCAATTCACGTCTCATCTATCGTGGACCAAATAAATAGTAGTATTAAATATGCGAGAATTGTAAGAATAATCTATATGAAATAGACAGAGAGAAAAAAAAGGAACAGTGACCACTCAAAGAGTGGCTAAATAAAATAAAAGTTTATTTTTCAACATAAACTACATTCCCTCCAATCGTGATAATTTTATTTATTTTATTTTTTCTATTTAAAGTAATCTCACGCGTAATACTTCCTATAATGATCAAATGATTAAAAACAATTTCCATTCTTATTTCATTTTGTGACACATAATTTTTTTTTACCTATAATGATCAAATGATTAAAAACAATTTTCATTCTTATTTCATTTTGTGACACATAAATTTTTTTACATGGATTTAAAAAGGCGAAAAAGAAATGATTCGGGTTTGTTGCTTGATAAAAATTGATGACACTAATATAATTGATTCAACAAGAAATCCAATGCTGATGCAACAAAGAAAACATATACTCCAAGCTGTCATGCTTAATTAAAATTAGAATTAAGAAAACATGATCAACAACTTTGCTGAATAAATAATGAAAACTTTATGAAACATAAAAGTGATCTCTTCATCCTTGTTGCTACTTCGTATTAATATATAAAAAAGTACGCAAATATGATAGTTTAAGGAAACCAAAACACGTCCCCAAGTGGACATCATGCAATGTGATCTTCTGTGTGTGAACAGTGAAATCTCGGATTCAAACCCCACTGCTTCCCCTCCCCAAATCAAAAAAAAAAAAAAACCGAAACTCAATGCAACGGTACATTAATGTGACGTTTTCAACATATTGAATGATTGAAAGAATTTGACAAAACAAATTTGAGGGTTTGCGTGTATTTCTTTCACTTTGGGAGAGTCAGTTTAAATATTTTTTGTTTTTTGCAAAAACAATGCAGTATTATTATTATTATTATTATTATTATTATTATTATTATTTAAATAAATTAAAATTGGAATTATAAAAAAAATTACTCCCAGCATCGCGTTTTATTGCACGTAAAATATAAAAAAATAAATATAAAATGATTAAAAATGATAGGGCCTATATTTTTTTATGTGTTAAATTTTGCCCATTTGATAGGAAAAAATGAATAGTATTGATGAATCAACAACAAACAAATTCCCTGTTTATTTATGAATTTAGAAGAGAACTCCAAAGACCAAATGAAAAACATTTAAAACGCGCAGAGAACTCAAGTTCTTTTATAAATCTTCGATTCGTGGTTTACATTTGTGTGGAAGCACTCTATTTATAGGAAAAAAGGAAAAAAAAATCATTTACATTTCTCTGTTTGCATACCTCAACCTACAAATTTCTCCTTCCTGCCAACATATGTTGCATGCAAATTGTAAGCACAGTTGTCCACGTAAAATAGAAAGGAATTAAAAAAAGAAATCGTATGCAGTTTATAGATAGCAATATCGTTTAAATATCAAATGCAAAAATGATCTATACATGCTCATATAGCCATACTTTGCCCAGATTTAACCCATGGAGAGTCGAATTTGCCCTTCCCAAAATTTTCTAATTCTACAAACTAATATATGAAGCACTACATTAGTTGGACAAGACTGAATAACAATCTAAGTTCCATAAATAGTTGCATTCATAGCATCAAGAAGTTAACAAGTGAGACACATATCAAAACAACATCAGCTTCATCCAGAAGTGTCAAATTGCTTTGCCTCACTGAAAATATAATCCCAAAGTGAAACAGAGGAAAGAAACAGATAGTCGGACGAAGCAAAAGGATATCAAGCGCATAATGCTGCCATTTTACCCATGTAGTTACCTATGATTGAAGATAGCATAGTAAGATCAATATTCACAGAAAGAAAACACTGCAGTTCGTGAGGATCTTGGCATTTTCAGCAGCTTCTGTGATGCATGAAGCAAACAATTTTGTGATCCTTTTACTCGGAACACAATCTTTTCTAGCTTACTCGCGTTTTTCAACAGTGATTCTAGAAATGGAAATAAGATGTCACCCTCAACCAAAGTAACCTCAACAATTCTCAACTGCAGCATAAAGGACATAGGAATATGTAGTTCAAACTCGCGGTAGAAGTGACGAGAGGCCCACAGTGAATATGCCTCACCACTATAGGACTTGACCCTTTCTCCAACTTCAATGAATAACTTCTTTGAAAGAGGGAAAATCTCAATCATACCTACAAATGTACAATGAAATCTGAACTGTATGGATTTGACATTAGGAGAAGATAAATTCATGCATCCCTCTATCATAGCTCTAAGCACCTGTTGAATCAATAAGTTTATAATAAGAGGATGAGCTGATTGAAGCAAACCAATAAGATACAAGGCAAAACATTGATTCAAGGGGAGGCAATAATAATTACCTAAATTTTAAAGAATGTCTTTTATTGGTTCAAAGCTAATCTCAAATAATGCAAAATCTACTAACACAAAACCTTTAAAATGTGATTAAAAAGGCAAAAAAGGACTAAGAGTTTATTTGCCTGATAAATGTGATAACCTTAATATAATTGATTCAGTAAAGATTAAAGAAGCCACTGGTGAAATAAAGTAAAGCGTACAAACACCTTGATTCAAGGGGATGCAAAATAATGCAAAATCTACTCTAGCACAAAATCTTTAAAATGTGATTAAAAAGGTAAAAGAAAGATAAAGAGTTTATTGCCTGATAAATGTGATAATATAATTGATTCAGTAAAGAAGCTACTTATGAAAAAGAAAAACATACAAACACCGCCGCCCCATCAATGCACAGTGACGTTAGAATTAAGAGAACATGATCAATAGGTATGCTGAATAATTAATGAAAAATCTTTATCAAGCATGATTAGTTAATGTCAATGTTACCCGCATTAGTCTATAATAAACATAATAAGCCATATAAGACAGTTCAAAGAAACCAAACCTTGAAGCAACAGGGCAGTAATTTGACGTTTTCAACGTGTTGGATGTTTGGAAGAATTTGACCAAATAAATCTCCAAGAAAATGGTTTGAGGATAAGAAGTCATCTATCCCGGGAAAGTCGCCACAATATGTTCGATCATATTGATGTAGATTAGAATACTCAAGAGTCACATGAGTTAAAGATGAGACATTCATCAACAAACACTTGCCATATGGAATTCCTTTAATTTCTAAGGTTTTAAGATTTGGAGTCCAAATTCTCAGCTCCGCCGTATAAGTAGATGAATCATCGTCGGCATCATGTAAATGCTTGTTCATCGAAAGCTCTTTCAAACTAGTAGACCGGATATGCAAGCTTTCATCACTTTCTACTAAAGACAGGATTAAGACTTCCAACTGAGGGCTACCACACAATATTTGATTAATCACGTCTTCAGTGACCCCAAAACCATTGATAATTGTTAAACTCTTGAGATGATTCCACTGCACATTCCCAGTAATTCTAAAGTAAGAAGTGTGGATCGATAACACTTTAAGCGACGAGCATGAGTACAGATACTGTGGCACCCAACGGACTTTGTGATCATTATTGCCAGTCCTTTTCAGATGTAAATCCCTCCAATGCAAGTATAGTTCTTCAACTTCATGCATCTTGGCAAACCGCACCCACAAATGAGCATCCCCATATGCTGAAAGAAAATGATGCATTTTAACCTTGAATTTCAGAACCTTTACCCCATCCCAGCGTAATAAAACCCGATGAACAATGCTTGAAAATTTTTTATGATCAAAAGAGAGTCTCTCATGATCAGTCATGTTAAGGAAGGGAGTGGTGGTCCAGAGGTTTTTCCAGCGCTTGGATAGAATCGTTGTCCTAACAAAATCCCTAATCGGCAAGAACCAAAATATGTGAAATATAACAGAGTCCGGCAACTCACTGAGTCGATCCATCTTCAAAATCAAAGCATTCTATCAAATTCTCGAAGATTACCTCAAAATGAACGCTTTGTTCTCTCGGATGCTGCAGCCTCAAATAAAACTCATTCGAGCTAATCAACGAACATAGAGAGCTAAACAGTTGTTATCGGGCTGTATTCGAGCCAAGCTGATTCACCCCACAGACTCGAGTTCAGCTCGTAGCTGAGCTAGAGAAAGAGCTTGTTCAACGAGGAAGTCGAGACGCCGACGCGTAAGGGGCGGAGGGAGCCACAGAGGCGGCGGCGGAGTGAGCGAATCTGGAAAAATTAGTTGACGAACAGATGCGGTTTTCTTTCAGCTGATGGAGTGGCGGGTTTGTCAATGGCGGCGAAAATTAGAGAAGATGAATTGAATGGTGTGGACTATGGAGTGGGGGCGATGAGAGTTTTCTAGGGTTTCCTCAGTGTGTATGTATATCTAAATTAGTCATTTTATTACTCTTTCCGTCTATAATCAACATTTTCACATTTTTTGGTGTGAGTTTTAAAAAAATTAGATAAATATGTTATAAATAGAGGTTAGATCTACATTAAATATCTTATTATAAGTTAGTCAATATTTTCACCTTTTTTGGTGTGAGTTTAAAAAAATTAGATAAATATGTTATAAATAGAGGTTGGATCTACATTAAATATCTTATTATAAGTTAATGTTTAAAAATATATGATGTGGAAATGAAATTTGAATCTTACATTAATAAATTATATTTTGACTCAAGTTTGGATCACACGTTAAAGATATTATTGTGAGACAATGTTTAAAATTATGTGGTAGGAAAATGGAACTTATTACATACTTCCTCTATCCATAAAAATTCTTTTTAAGAAGAGTTAGCACAAATTTTAATAATAATTAGTTGCGTATTCGATGAATAGATAATGAATCCAAAAATTATAAGAGTAATAGTTATTGGAATTATTTTCTAAAATGATCTAGACGAACGAAATAGAAGCAAGGAAAAATATTCCGTGGATGAACGAAAATGAAAAAATAATACAGTAAGATGTTTATAGGATTGAGGGAGTATGAAAAAAGTGTCACACAATCGAGTTAACAAGCGTGATACATATATGGAAACGGCATCAACACAATACAAAAGAGCAATAAGAAGTTAACAAGTGATACATATCAAATTAATCCAAATGTGTCAAATTGCTTTGCTTCACTGAATAAGGGAATATAATCCCAAAATATAAGAGAGGAAAGAAACAGAGTCAGACGAAGCAAAAAGGATATCAAGCACAGAACATAATGCTGCCATTTTACCCATGTAGTTACCTATGACTGAAGATAGCTTGGTAAGATCAATATTCACCGAAAGTAAATAGTGCAGTTCGCGAGGATCTTGGCATTTTCATCAGCTTCTGCGATGCACGAAGCAAAGAATTTAGTGGTCCTTTTACTCGGAACACAATCTTTTCCAGCTTACTCGCATTTTTCAACAGAAACTCTAGAAGTGGAAATACAATGTCAGCCTCAAGGCCCTCAAAAAAAGTAACCTCAATTGTCCTCAACTGCAGCACAAAGCACATAGGAATATTTTTTTTCAACTCGAGGTAGATCTCACGATCAACCCCCAGTGAATTTTGCAGATCAGAGAACATGCACCTTTCTCTAACTTCAATGACTAACTTCTTTAATGGAGGGGAAATCTCAATCATACTTACAAATTTAAAGTAATGAAATCTGAGCAGTAAGGACTTGACATTAGGATAAGATGAATACGTGTATCCCTCTATCATAGCTCCAAGCCCCTGTTGTATCAATAAGTTTATAATAAGAAGATGAGCTGATTGAAGCGAAGACCCAGTAAGATACAAGGCAGAACATTGATTCAAGGGGATGCAACAGTGAATTCCCTAAATTTAAAAAAGTGTCCTTTATTGGTTCAAAGCTAATCACAAATAATGCAAAATCTACTCTAACACAAATTTTTTAAAATGTGATTAGAAAGGTGACATTAATATAATTGATTCAGTCTAGAAGCTACTGATGAAATAAAGAAACATACAAACATCGTCGCCCCATCAATGCACATTGACGTTAGAATTAAGAGAACATGATCAACAGGTATGCTGAGTAATTAATGAAATCTTTATCAAGCATGTTTAGTTAATGCCAATGTTACTCGCATTAATCTATGATAAACGTAAGCCATATAAGACAGTTAAAAGAAACCAAACCTTGTCGCAACAGGATGATAATGTGATGTGTTCAACATGTTGGATGCTTGGCAGAATTTGACCAAATAAATCTCCAAGAAAATGACTTGTGAAGCCATCAATCCTGTGATACCAATGTGTCTCACCATAATGATGTAGACCATAACACCCAAGAGTTGCACGGTTTAAAGATGAGACATTCATCAACAAACACTTGCTAAATGGAACTCCTTTAATTTCTAAGGTTTTAAGATTTGGAGTCCAAATTCTCAGCTCCGTCGTCGTATAAGTAGATGCATCATAATCATATAAATGCTTGTTAATCGACAGCTCTTTCAAACTATTAGATCGGATACACAAGCTTTTACTACATTCAAAAAAAGACATGATTAAGACTTCCAACTGAGGGCTACCACACAATATTTGATTCATCACGTCTTCAGTGACCCCATAACCTCTACTAATTGTTAGACTCTTGAGATGATTCCACTGCACATTCCCCTTAATTCTAAAGTAACAATTCTCGATCGATAACACTTTAAGCGATGAGCATGAGTACAGAAACTGTGGCACCCAATGTATTAAATCATCAATATCACCACTCCGTGATTCATGATCATCTTGAATCACCATATGCAAGTATAACTCTTCGACTTCAAATTTCTTGGCAAATCGCACCCACAAATCAACATCCTCGTGTATTGGTTCAAATTTTCTTGGCAAATCCCACAAATCAGCATCCTCATGTATTGGTTCGCAATCCTCCTCATCAGTGGTATCACTTTCAACCTTGAATTTCAGAACCCTTACCCCATCCCAGCGTAATAAAGCCCGCTGAACGAAGTTTCGAAATCGATCTACGGTACCAAAATGCATACGAGGATCACCAAAATTAAGGAAGGGGGTGGTGGTCCAGAGGTTTAACCAGCGCTTTGACAGAATTGTTGTCCTAACAACGTCCCACATAGGCAACGACCAAAATATGTGAAATATAACAGAGTCGGGCAACTCACTGAGTCGATCCATCTTCAAAATCAAATCATCTAAAGCATAACCTAACTCAAAATTTACCTAAACATATTCGTAGCAATAACACATACTGTCAAATTCTCGAAGATTACCTCAAATGAACGCTTGCTGCAGCCCCAAATTGCCCTCGTTTGAGCTAATCAACAAACACACAGAGCTCAAAAGCCATTAAATTTGAGCTAATCAACAAACACACAGAGCTCAAAAGCCATTAAATCGGGCTGTAGACGAGCTCGGGTCGTCTATTAGGGCTCGAGCTCGAGCTCGGCTCGTTGAGCGGAGCTAGAGAAAGAGCTTGTTCAACAAGTAAGGGGCAAAATGATCCATGGAGGCGGCGACTAGAAGCGACAGAGGCTGCGGCGGAGTCGGTGAATCTGAAAAAATCAATTGACAAAATGATGTGCTTCTCTTTCAGGTTGGCGGGTTGACAATGGCGGCGAAAAGTAGAGAACATGAATTGAATGGCGGCGGGGTTGATTTCGGCCGGCGTGGGGTGCGGTGGTGAGAGAGAGGCCTGATGATGACTCGGGTGGCGGCGGCTTGGGAATTGGATAATTTTGAGGGTTTGTGTGTATTTTTCCTCTTGTTTGAGAGATTCAAGTTTTATATTTTTATAAAATTGTTATCAATTTAATTATTACATCTTCGTATAAAAAATTAATTCATTTTTATCATTTTAGGATATGCAGAAAAATTAGTCTCTTTCTATTTTTAAAAATTACTTAGCACGTGATGGGTCATATTCTTCGATTACAATACAATTAATTATCATTATAAACATTATTCCAAAAACTTTTTAAATTGATACATTTCTCCACTCACAATATAATAAATTAATACTCCCTCCGTCCACCAATTCAAGGCCTAGGGCAAGTGTAAATTACACTTGCCCTAGGCCTTGAATTGGTGGACGGAGGGAGTAATCATTTTGACTAAAACGTGTGTCGTCTATTTTTATGACTATTTTTGGTGAACGAAGAAAATATATAAATATAATAAAAAATAATTTAAATTAAATATAAAAAAATCAGAAATAAATTTATTCAAAAAAATGAGAGTAGAGAGATTTTTATTAAAAAAAATAATCTGCTTTAATTAAATATAGTTACATTATTTAAAATTGAATATTTACATAAAATACATCAAATTAAATTTGTTATTGTGATATTTAATTTGACATGAATATTAAATAATATTTTATAATTAGTTGAATTTCACATTTTTTCAAAAATAAAAACAAAAAAGGAATTAAAAAGAAAAATATTCTATTTTCTAAATAAACTTAAATTTTACTACTATTATTCAGTGGCTTTCTTTGTCGCATCAATAGTTGATAAATGATAACTAAAAAAACAGCTGACAATTTCAGTTCTTTTTGCTTGAATAATGTAGTACAAAAATTCATATGATCGACGTTTTATACGTGGTCATCATTCATCAAGCAAAAAAGCAATGAAATTGTCAATTAATATCTGAAGCACAAGATTAATTTGACATTGGAAAGTAAAGCAAGATAAATAACAATCTAGGTTTCAATTTCATCCATAGCAGTAAGGAGTAAACAAGGGAGCTACATATGAAAAGTGCATCAACATAATTCAAAAGTGAACTTACTAAGCAAATATTATCCCCAAAATGGAACAAACAGAGGAAAGAAAAACTGAAATATGACAAGTAGTTGGACGAAGTTAAAGGATGATATGTACAACAAGCTATTACTTATCTAAGAAGACTCTCAGATACCAGGAATCATGCAGCATTCCTCTATGATTGAAGAAATAACGTGGTAAGATCAATATTCACTGAAAATGAACTGTGCAGTTCGCGAGGATCTTGGCATTTTAAGCAGCTTCTGCGCGGCACGAAGCAAACAATTCACTGGGCGTGAAGGTCGCTTGATTTCTTTAACTCGGAACACAATCTTTTCTAGTTTACTCGCATTTTTCAACAGAAACTCTAGAAATGGAAATATGTTGTCAGCCTCAACCAAAGTAACCTCAACTGTCCTCAACTGCAGCACAAAGGACATAGGGAGTTTTTCTTTCAACTCGTCGTAGATCTCAGTATCTGATACCCACGGTGTATCTTGGCTTGCATATACGTCATTAAAGTTGGACTTGCCCAATATGTCAGTCAATAATACAAGTTTAATGACTAACTTCTTTAATAGAGGGGAAATCTCAACTCTACTTGTATATTTAGAGCAATGACATCTGAACCGTAAGAGCTTGACATTAGGAGAAGATGAATTCATGCATCCCTCTATCATAGCTCCAAGTTCCTGTTGTATCAATAAGTTTATAATAAGAGGATGGGCTGATTGCAGAGACCCAGTAAAATACAAGGCACAACATTGATTCAAGGAGATGCAACGATAAGTGGAAGCGTCCATAATTGGTTCAAAGCTTTAAAAAAAAACAATGCAAAAAGTGACACATAAAATCTTTAAAATGTGATTAAAAAGGCAAAAAAAGGATAGAGTTTATTGTATGATAAATGTGATAACCTTAACATAAATAAAACAAAGAAAGGCATGCACATTGATGTTAGAATTAAGGGAACATGATGAAAAGGTATGCCAAATAAAAAATGAAATCTTTATCACGCTTGATTAGTTAATGTCAATGTTACCCTGCATTAATCTATAAGAAATGTAAGCGACAGACGACAGTTCAAAGAAACCAAACCTTGATGCAGCAGGGAAGTAATTTGACGTTTTCAACGTGTTGGATGCTTGGAAGAATTTGACCAAATAAACCTTCATGAAAGTGGGCAACACATGTGTCATCACTCCAATGATTAGAATACCCAATAGTTGCATGGGTTAAAGATGAGACATTCATCAACAAACACCTGCTATATGGAATTCCTTTAATTTCTAAGGTTTCAAGATTTGGTGTCAAAATTCTCAGCTCAGTCGTATAACGAGATGCATCATTAGGTAAATCATGGTCATCTGAATCATGCTTGTCAATCGACAGCTCTTTCAAACTAGTAGATCGGATGGACATGCTTTCACCTCTTTCCACAAAAGACATGCTTAGGACTTCCAACTGAGGGCTACCACATAACATTTGACTAATCACATGTTCAGTGACCCCAAAACCATTCTTGATTGTTAAACTCTTGAGTTGATTCCACTGCACATTCTCCTTAATTCTAAAGTAACAATTCTTGATCGATAACAATTTCAGCGATGAGCATGAGTACAGATACTGCGGCACCCAATGTGCTTTGTGATCTTCATCACGATTCCTTGGTATGTAAAAATTCACCCAATGCAAGTACAATTCTTCGACTTCATGTTTCTTTGCAAATCGCACCCACAAATCAGCATCCCCATGTATTGAACGCTCATGATCCAATTTAACCTTGAATTTCAGAACCTTTACCCCATCCCAGCGTAATAAAGCCCGATGAACAGTGACTGATTTTTTTTTTCTAGTATAAGAATCATAAATATGATCCTTAGTTATATTAAGACAGGGAGTGGTGGTCCAAAGGTTTTTCCAGCGCTTGGATAGAATTGTTGTCCTAACAACATCCCAAATAGGCAAGAACCAAAATATGTGAAATATAACAGAGTCGGGCAACTCACTGAGTCGATCCATCTTCAAAATCAAAACCTCTGAAACATAATCAACTCAAAATTTACCTAAACATATTCGGAGCAATAACACATACCATCAAATTCTCGAAGATTAACTCAAAATGAACGCTTCGTTCCCTCGGTTGCTGCAGCCGCAAATAGCCCTAGTTTGAGCTGTAAACGAGCTCGAGCTCGGCTTGTGAAAGGCTCGTTGAGCCGAGCTAGAGAAAGAGCTCTGAAAAAATCAATTGACGACTTGATTTGCTTTTATTTCAGCTGATGGGGTGGCGCGTTGACAATGGCGGCGAAAAGTAGAGATTCTAGAGAAGATGAATTGAATGGTTGGGGATTCATTTCGGCCGGTGTGGGGGTGGGGTGGGGTGGTGCGGTGGTGAGAGAGAGAGAGGCTGACGATGAGTGGCGGCGGGTTCAGAATTGGGGATACAATTTGAAGGCTCTGTGTATATCTCTCCCACTTGTTTGAGGGATTCAGTTTTATTTATTTTTTATAAAACAATATACATAAATGTAAAAAGAAAATAGTAGGAGTATGTAAATAAATTAAATTGGAATTATCAAGAAAATTATAAATGTAATTTTTTCGCTATTTTCATAATAAATGTGGTCATTTCATTTTATGACATGTACTCTTATAGTATTTAAATTTCATTTTCACACAATATTTACAATATATATATATATATATATATATATATATATATATATATATATATATGGGTGTGATTCTAGAGAGAACTAAATTATTTGTGAGAACGAGAGAACTATCAAATCTAATGCATCCACTGTAAAAATTAATGCATTCGCTATTAAAATTAATGCACTAAAAAAATTAAAAAAAAATGCTCCCTTCAGAATTCGAACCCATGATCTGCATTCATCCAACAAGATGATGCATCCACCGTAGATCTTGATGATCGAATGGCTGAAAATGGTTCTCCGGTCTTCTTTTATTTATGGTTCTTTCTTGAACCTCTCCCTATATATATATATATATATATATATATATATATATATATACTAGCATTTGCATTTTGTGCAATGCATGGAAAAATATTTTTATATTAATTTATTTGTATAAAATTGTTATCAATTTAATTGTCATATTTATAAATATAATAAAAAAATTAATTTTTATTGAATATATTTGAGCTAAATATTTAAAAATTTATGGCATGCAAAAAAATAGATTAAAAAATAAGAAGAAAAAAGAATTAAAAATAATTTTTATTTTTAGATTATACTCCACCAGGTCCTTCACTATAATCTCATTTATCCTTATTTTTCACATTTTAACTACTCTCAATACTAATTAAAACACATGTTGACCTTTTAGGAAGTTTTACTATGAACAGAGAGAGCAGTCCTTATTTTTTACCACACATTTCAAATAATGTATTCATCCAGGTGCATTGACCATAGATCTTGATAATCAAATAATTAAAAATAATTCTCATTTTTATTTTGTTTAGTGATTACATGAACCTCTCTTAATAACACATAATTTTTTAAATGAATTTAAAAAGGGGGAAAAAAGATTGGAGTTTGTTGCTCGATAAAAAGTGATAACACTAATATAATTGATCTAATAAGAAATCCAATACCGATGCAACAAACATATAATCCAAGCTGACATGCTTAATCAAAATTAGAATTAAGGGTACATGATCAACAACTATTGCTGAATAAATAATGAAAACTTTATGAAACATATAAGTGATCTCTTCATCCTTGTTGCTACTTTGTATATATATATATATATATATATATTTGGAATTAAAAAATCTATTGCTACACCAACTGAGCTATCATCGCTTGGTCTCGTTGCTACTTTGTATTGAGAGAATTTGATAAAAACAAATTTGCCATAACCAAAAATTTCTAACTTCCATTCTACAAACTAATATCTGAAGCACTATTTGGGAAGCAAAGTAAGACAAATAACAATCTAAGTTTCATCAGTAGTTTCTTTCACAACAATAAGAAGTTAACAAGTGTGCTGCATATCAAAAGAGCATCAGCTTAATCCAAAAGTGTCAGATTATATAAGCACATATAGTCCCTGAAAGCAACAAAACAAACAAGGAAGCAAAAGTTAAAACAGGACAGTTACGCACTCACACCTAAAATAAGGAAGATCGAGCTCCCAAGCCTCGAGCATACTGCCGTCATTGCAAGTTGTGAGATCTATGGTGCAGTTAATCGAGAATCCTCGCATTCTCAGCAGTTTCTGTGATACCGACAACAAAGAATTTGGTGACTTTATTTCTACCTGGAACCCAATCTTTTCTAGCTTGGTCGCATATTTTAACAAAATCTCAATCAATGAAAATACACCATCGCCTTCAGCCCAAGTAACCTCCACTGTCCTCAACTTGAGAAGAAAGGACTCAGGGTTATTCACTTCAAACTTGAGTGACTCTTTGTCAGAGGTAACTTGGTCATTAGTAACTCGGCGTCGGTCTACTTTGTTGTATTTAAGAACTAATCTTTCCAGCTGAGGGAAAATCTCAAGAATTCCTACTATTTGTTTGTAGTCATACAAACAACATCTAAGATCCAAGGATTTGATATTAGGAAAAGATGAATGCATATGTTTCATTTTCATAATATCGAGAACCTGGTACAACAATAAGTTCTATTAGATTCATAAACCTAGTAAGACAAACATAAAAAAGTCATTGATGCAACAAAGGAAGCATATAAACATCGGACCAGACAAGTTGACATGCAATGAAGTTAGAATGGAACAGGATCAACGAGTTTTCTCTTTATAAATGTTGAATTAATTAATTAACAATAAATGTAAGCCATTGAAGAAAATGCAAAGAAGCCAAACCTTGGTGCAACAGTAGAATAATATGGCGTTTCCAACATGTTGCATGGGTTAAAGATGAGACATTCATCAACAAACACTTGCTATATGGACATCCTATTATTTCTAATGTATCAAGATTTGGGGTCAAGATTCTAAACTACGAAAACACTACGAAAACACAGATAGATCCTTAATATTCAAAAGGTGGTTGGTAATCAATAGCTCTTTCAAATTACCAGACTGAATACTCAAGTTTTCACCTATCTCTGCATATATCAATTCAAGATAAAGACTCTCAATATAGGGATACAAGACAATATTTGGTCAATAAAGGCAAAAAAGGATAAGAGTTTATTGCCTGATAAATGTGATAACCTTAATATAATTGATTCACTAAAGAAGCCACCTATGCAACAAGAAAAACACACAAGCACAGCCACCCCATCGATGCACATTGACATTAGAGTTAAGAGAACATGATCAATAGGTACGCTGAATAATTATGAAATCTTTCAGGCACGATTAGTTAATGTCAACGTACCTGCATTAATTAATAATATAAATGTAAGCCATATAAGACAGTTCAAAGAAACCTAACCTTGACGCAACAGGATGATAATGTGATGTTTTCAACATGTTGGATGCTTGGCAGAATTTGACCAAATAAATATCCAAGAAATTGGTTTGTTGGTAGTAAAGAGCTATTGTACTCAGAGGGGTCGTTAAAGCATCTTTCATCCAAATGATGTAGATTAGGATACCCAAGAGTTGCATGGTTTAAAGATGAGACATTCATCAATAAACACTTGCCATAAGGAATTCCTTTCATTTCTAAGGTTTTAAGATTTGGAGTCCAAATTCTCAGCTCCGTCGTATAAGGAGATGGATCCTCGTAGTCATCATAAAAATGCTTGTTAATTGACAGCTTTTTCAAACTAGTTGATCGGATAGAAAAATTTTCAAAACGACTATCTATAAAAGTCATGATCAAGACTTCCAACTGAGGGCTACCGCAGAAAATTTGATTAATCACGTCTTCAGTGACCCCAAAACCATTGATAATTGTTAAACTCTTGAGATGATTCCAATGCACATTCCCCTTAAATCTAAAGTAACAATTCTCGATCGATAACACTTTAAGCGATGAGCAGGAGTACAGAAACTGTGGCAACCAACGTATATCGTCATCATTACAAAGACATGATTCACGATCTTCTATCACCATATGCAAGTATAATTCTTCGACTCCATATTTCTTGGCAAAACGCAACCACAGATCAACATCCCTATGTATTGATTCCTCATGATCCAATTCAACCTTGAATTTCAAAATCTTTACCCCATCCCAGCGTGATAAAACCCGATGAACGAAGATTCGAAGTTTATCCCTAGTATCAAACTGCTCAATAAAATCATCAAAATAAAGGAAAGGGGTGGTGGTCCAGAGGTCTTTCCAGCGCCTCGATAGTATCGTTGTCCTAACAACTTCCCTCATAGGCAAGAACCAAAATATGTGAAATATAACAGAGTCCGGCAACTCACTGAGTCTATCCATCTTCAAAATCAAAACCTCTGAATCATAATCAACTCAAAATTTACCTAAACAGATTCGGAGCAATAACACATATATCGAATTCTCGAAGATTACCTCAAATGAACCCTTGTTCCCATCGTTTGCTGCAGCCCCAAATTGCCCTCATTTGAGCTAATCAACAAACACAGAGAGCTCAAAAGCCATCAAATCAGGCTGTAGACGAGCTCGAGCTCAGCTCGTTCTAGAAGCGACGGAGGCGGCGGCGAAGTCGGTGAATCTGAAAACATTAATTGACGGAATGATGTGTTTTTCTTTCAGTCGATGGGGTGGAGGGTTGACAATGGCGGCGAAAAGTAGAGAAGAAGAATTGAATGGTGAGGGGATTGATTTCGGGCGGTGGGGGCTTGGGATGGTGCGGTGGTGAGAGAGATGAGCTGAGGATGACTCGACGAGTGGCGGCGGGTTGGAAGGAGTTTTGGAGATACAATTTCGAGTAGGGGTGGCTAAACGGGTAGTGGGTATCAGGTATACCCGACCCGAACCCGATACCCGTGCGGGTTTTGGGTACCCGATACCCGCCTTAGACGGGATGTGGGTCGGGATCGGGTATTTACTAGAGAAGATTTGCGGGTATCGGGTATACCCGCATAAAAAATACTCCCTCCGTCCGCTAAGATTATGACACAATTACTATATCAGACGTCCGCCAAGATTATGTCATTTTCCTTTTATGGCAATGGTCCCACCATTTACCTTTATATTTTATCCTTACAAACACTCTTTATTTACAAAAAATCCACTCTAAATTCAATCTCAACCACACATCTTATAAAATGGTGGGACCCTTCCTCCACTACATCAAAATTATCATCAATTTTATTAAATGTCGTGCCCAAGCAATTTGCCATAATCTTGGCGGACGGATGGAGTAATTAACATATATTTTTATTATTTTATATAATTTGATAATGTAATAAATCCTTAATTGTTATGAATCTGATTTTTGAAAATCTGAAATAAAAGAAAAGTAGAAATAGCCGCTGAAGGCAGCCTGCCCTAACATTGAAAAATATTTGAATTCCCTACGTCTCATCTCCGTAAAGAGAGTTAGATAGATAGCATCCAAGCATACACGCCTTTAAGATTTTTCAAACATCATTAAAATGATGGGACAAGCTCCGATATTCTGATTTTTCCTAGAATCCCATTATAAGATATCATGCCTTCATATTCATTTATTATATTGTATATTTTTTTTCTTCATTTTTTCATAATCTTGCGATTTAAGTATAAAAAGTAAATTTCTACTCGTGTATGAGTTTCAGTCGTTCAGACAAAGTAGCTTTACTGACCAAAAAACGAAGAAGAAATGATGCATGTATGGAAAAATTAGTTTAACACGCGGGTTTGTGGGTACCCTAATACCCGCATCTGGTACCCACGTCGGGTATTAGGGTACCCAACAGTGTCGTCGGGGTCGAGACCGGGTAGGAAAATTTAGGAAATTGCGGGGTCGGGTACCCGCAAAAATCGGATAGGGTACCCGACCCGCCCCATTTAGCCACCCCTAATTTCGAGGGTTTGTGTGTATTTCTTCCACACTTTTGTGAGAGATTTTTTTTTTCTAAAACAATATATGTGAGAAGGTAAATAGTATGTAATAATGTAAATAAATCAAAGTTGGAATTTATCAAAGAAATTACATTGACGATAAAATATAATTCATTTTCAACGCTTAGATCATCAAAATCTACGTTGATTCATTTCGGAGCACTGATCCTAGACAAGGAAAATTTTCATTATGTTTTATGCAGTGCTATTTGAAAAGATGTAAATATATTCTTTATATATATACATTGGCAATTTCTTTTTATATTTTAAAAGTATGATTTTATTTTATAAAATTGTATAATTAAGTTCACATAACTATTAGTTATACAACTAAAACATATGCTACTAATAATTTTCCTCCTAATGAAAATGGTGCCTTAAATATATTTGCATGGGTTTTTAGTTTTTACCCATGGGTGTAGCACTGAATCTATCTCCCCAATATTTTCACAATTTTTCTGTTTTCTAAATTTACACACCAATATCTGAAGCACTTCATCAAGTAGAAACGTTTGGCAAGAAAAATAACAATCAAGGTTTCATTCATAGCAATAAGAAGTTAATCCAAAAGTGTCAAATTGCTCCACTGCCCTGAATAAGCAAAATACAACCCCAAAATGAAACAAACAGGGTAACAAAAACTGAAACAGGGTTGAAGAAAAGTAAAATCTAACTCCCCATCTCGGAGCATAATGCCGTCGTTGCAAAATATTTATAGAAAATGTACGACAAAAGCTATTACCCGTCTAAGAAGACAATCAGCTAGTTACCTGGAGTCATGTGGCATTCCTATGATTAAAGACATAACTTGGTAAGATCAATATTCACAGAAAACCAATTGAGCAGTTGGGGAGGATCTTGGCATTCTCAACAGTTTCTGTGATGCCAAAAACAAAGATTTTGATGGAAGTTGAGGTGGCATGATTCCTTTTACGTTGACCACCATCTTTTCTAGATTGATTGCGTATTTTAACAGATACTCTAAGAATGGAAATACGTCGTCATCCTCATCCCAAGTAACCACAACTGTCCTCAACTGCAGAAAGGACTTGGGAGGATATGCTTCAAACTTGAGGTAGCTCTTGGCATCAAAGTTGAGTGACTCTCGGTTTTCATGCGTCCCGTATCCTCCACTACATACAATAACTAACTTCTTTAATTGAGGGAAACTCTCAAGTAGGCCTACTAATAGTTTGTAGTCACTGAAACAATATCTGAGTTCTAAGGACTTGACATTAGGATAAGAGGAATTCATGCATCTCTTTATCATAGCTCCAAGCACCTAATGTAAAATAAGTTCATTAAATAATCAGCTCACTGAAGCAAACACCAAGATAATAGGCAAGCATTGATTTTTAGAGATGCAACAATGACTTCATCAAATTAAAAGAATGTCAAACATTCCGTATCATTTATGGTTATTACAATACTAACATACAAGTCACAAGCTTGATGCTACAAAGTAATGCATATATAAATTCTAGAATGGATTTAAAAAGGCCAAAAAATGGATAGGAGTTAGTTGCATGATAAATGTGGGAACTCTTATAAGTGGTTCAGTTAAAGAAGCCAATGATGCAACAAAGAAAGCATACAAACACCGCCATGCCATCCAAGCTGAGATTCACAGATTAATTGAAGTTAGAATTACGAGAACATGGCTAACAACTATGCTAAATAAATAATGAAAACTTCATCAATATATTTAGAATTAATTTGATCTCTTCAGCCTCATTGCTACTCTATCAATACATAACAAATGCAAGACACATAAGATAGTTTAAAGAAACCAAACCTTGATGCAACAGAACATTAATTTGACGTTTACAACATGTTGCATGGTTGAGAGAAATTGACAGAACACGTCTCCCAGAAAATCATCCTTGGTAAACAAGCCAAGCTTGGTGTCCATCCAAGGAAAGACACTTTCATTTCCATCAAATTCATAACCGTGTAGACCAGAAAACCCAAGAGTTGCATTGGTCAAAGATGAGATATTCACCAACATACTCTTTCTGTATGGAACTCCTCCAATTTCCAAGGTTTCAAGATTCGGGGTACAAATTCTCAGTTCGGAATCCCACCATAGATCTTCACGAGAACAAAAAAACTTGTGAATCGACAACACTTTCAAACTAGTAGATCGGATACACAAGTGTTCACCCACATCGACAAAAGACATGATCAAGACTTCCAACCGAGGACTACCACAAAGTATCTGGTTAATCAAATGTTCAGTGACCCCAAAGCCATAAGTAATTGTTAAACTTTTGAGTTGATTCCACTGCACATTCCCATATACTCTGAAGTTACAATCCTCAAACGATAACACCTTAAGCGATGAGCACGAGTATACACACTGTGGCACATAGTATATGTCGTCCATACTATCAAAATCATCATCCCAATCTTTTGGTAACCTAATATGTAAGTAGAATTCCTCGACCTCCTTATTCGTGGCAAATTGAACCCACAAATCAGTACCCAAATACATGGACCCATCATTCTGATAAACCGATTTGACCTTATAACCCAAATTGAACTTGAATTTCAGAAGCCTTACCCCATTCCAGCGCAATAAGGCCCGATTAACGAAGTTTTGAAGCTCTCTATCATCATCAAAGTTCATGGCATCATTGTCGAAATTAAGGCAGAGTGCGGTGGTCCAAAGGTTTTTCCAGCGCTTCGATAGAATCGTTGTCCGAACAACATCAGTCATAGGCAACGACCAAAATATGTGAAATATTAACGAGTCCGGCAACTCACTGAGTCGATCCATCAAAACCTCTGAAACATAATGAAGCATCAATGAATGAAATGAGCACCAAAAACTCAGAATTCACCTTTAATGGAAGCAAAATAACACATTGTAGCATAAAAATTCTCGAAGATTACCTCAAGATGAACGCGTCTTCGCTTTCGCGCCAACAAAACCCTTGTTTGAGCTAATGAACTGACGAGACACTGAAGTCGAAAATTAAGGGCCTAAAAAAAGGGCCTTTAAAATTGGTTTTAAAATTTTTAATTACATTTCACTCAAATTAATCTTTTTATTTTTAAAATCGAACATTTTATTAAATTTACAATAATTAAATAAAATGGTATTTGTAGATAAATTTATGTGAAAAATGGAAGAAATGGAATAGTATTTATAGATAAATTTTAGAATAAAAAGGGAAAGAACAACCGTTGCAATGGCTAATTTTAAAAAAATGGACAAAAACAGCCATTGGGATTAATTTAAAGTTTAATTTTGAAATAGCGCGCGCATAGCATGCGTCTCATATTTCTTGATGAAAGCACGGCGTGAGGCTTAAAGCTCGGCACAAGCTAGAGGTGTGGCACTGGGAGGGCGGTGCAGATAGCGGGGCTCGATGTGACGGATAGAGTCCCGTTGTGGATGTTCTAGATAAGAATATATCTTATACACTGATATACTATATGTATTTATTGGTATGTATTTATATTAGGTAGTTTCCTTGGTCTTCATTATTATATTGTAGTCTTGTTTAAGGTTCACCTCAATCAATTAACAAACAAGGATAACGTATCATTCATTTTTGTTAGAGCTAAATTATTAACTCTATTTTATTTATCTAGTTTTATCTTTTTAATTAAATATATTATATTTCAGAGAATATATATCGTTTTTTTTTTGTTGAAGGAAGAGAATATATATTGTTAGATTGCATTTGGTTATGGGCCGGAAATAATTTGGTTATGGGCCAGAGTTCGGGCTCACCATCCTTAATTTTCAAGCTTCAATAGCTCTATAAATAGAGCCATAAAATTGCACCTAATCTATATAGGATGCTCCATCGTGATTATGGTTTTTTTTCCCCCTTTATTAGTTAAACAGAATATTTAGTTGATAACTAAGAAAAGAGGTGACAATTTCAGTTCTCTACTTCTCTTTTGCTTGAATACAACAGAAATCTAAATGATCGACGTTTTACATGTGAAAGAAATGAAATCATTAACAAGTATTTGAAGCCCTAGATTAATTTGACATTGGGAAGTAAAGCAAGATAAACAACAATCTAGATTTCATCCATAACAATAAGGAGTAAACAAGTGTGCTACAAATGAAAAGAGCATCAACTTAATCCAAAAGTGTCAAATTGCTCTGCTTCCCTGAATAAGCAAGTATAATCCCCAAAATGAAACAGAAGACATTAAAATTGCAAACTACTTGAACATCTAAGAAGACTATCAATTACCAGGAATCATGCTGTATTCCTCTATGATTGAAGATATAACTTGGTAAGATCAATATTCACTGAAAGTGAACCGTGCAGCTAGGGAGGATCTTGGCATTCTCAGCAGCCTCTTTGACGCTAAACGCAAGGAGTTAGAATGGTGTGAAGGTGACATGGTTCTTTTTACTCGAAACACAATCTTTTCTAGCTTACTCGCATTTTTCAACAGAAACTCTAGAAATGGAAATAAGATGTCACCCTCAACCAAAGTAACCTCAACTTTCCTCAACTCTAGCACAAACGACATAGGAAGATTTTTTTCAAGCTGGAGGTAGACGTTAGAATCAGTCCGCAGTGAATCACGGTAATCATAGGACGGGACACATTCTCCAACTTCAATGAATAACTTCTTTAATAGAGGGGAAATCTCAATCATACCTACAAATTTAGAGCAATGAAATCTTTGCCGTAAGGACTTGACATTAGGAGAGGATGAATTCATGCATCTCTCTATCATAGCTCCAAGCACCTGTTGTATCAATAAGTTTATAATAAGAGGATGAGCTCATTGAAGCAAAGGATACAAGTTTATCACCTGATAAATGCGATAACCTTAATATATTTGGTTCAGTGAAGAAGCCACTTATGAAACAAAGAAAAACATACAAACACAGACACACCATCCATGCACATTCATGTAATAATTAACACAGCATAATCAATAGGTATGCCAAATAAACAATGAAATCGTTATCAAGCGTGATTAATTAATGTAAATGTTACTTTATGCATTAAACTATAAGAAATGTAAGTGCCAGAAGAAAGATCAAAGAAACCAAACCTTGACGCAGCAGGACAACAATGTGACGTTTTCAACGTGTTGGATGCTTGGAAGAATTTGACCAAATAAATCTCCAATATGGTTCATGGATAATTTGTCACAGTATTCATCATTATACCAATGTACATAAGAATACTCAATAGTTGCATGGGTTAAAGATGAGACATTCATCAACAAGCACTTGTTATATGGAATTCCTTTAATTTTTAGTGCTTTAAGATTTGGGGTCCAAATACTCAGCTCCCTATAAGTAGATGCTTCATCGTCATCATAAAGATCATTGTAAATCGACAACTCTTTCAAACTAGTGGATCGGATACACAAGCTTTGAGCTTTCCATTCAAAAGACATGGTTAAGACTTCCAATTGAGGGCTGCCACGCAATATTTGATTAATCACATCTTCAGTGACCCCAAAACAATTAATAATTCTCAGGCTCTTGAGTTGATTCCACTGCACATTCCCCTTAATTCTAAAGTAACAATTCTCGATCGATAACATTTTAAGTGATGAGCATGAGTACAGATACAGTGGCACCCATGGTACTTGGTGATCTTCCTCAGTCCACGACAAGTCTGTCATCAGACTATGCAAGTATAATTCTTCGACTTCATATTTCTTGGCAAATCGGACCCACAAATCAACATCTCCACCTGATTCGTCATAATTCGCAACAACCTTTAATTTCAGAACCTTTACCCCATCCCAGCATAATAAAGCCTGGTGAACGAAGTGTCGAAATTTATCTGTAGTACTAAATTGTGAATCAGATTTAGATTCATCAAAATTAAGGAAAGGGGTGGTGGTCCAGAGGTTTAACCAGCGCTTTGACAGAATTGTTGTCCTAACAACTTCATTCATAGGCAACAACCAAAATATGTGAAATATAACAGAGTCGGGCAACTCACTGAGTCGATCCATCTTCAAAATCAAATCGTCTAAAGCATAATCTTATCCCTAAACCCTAAAAAAAATAATCTAACTCAAAATTCACCTAAACATATTGGGAGCAATAACAATACTATCAAATCCTCGAAGATTACCTCAAATGAACGCTTTGTTCTCTCGGATGCTGCAGCCCCAAAATTGCCCTAGTTTGAGCTAATCAACAAACACAGAGAGCTCAAAAGCCATTAAATCGGGCTGGAAACGAGCTCGGATCGTCTATTTTGGGCTCGAGCTCGGCTCGTAAAAGGCTCGTTGAGTTGAGCTAGAGAAAGAGCTTGATCAACAAGTAAGGGGCGAAAGGATCCATGGAGGCCGCGACTAGAAGCGACAGATGTGGCGGCGGAGTCGGTGAATTTGAAAAAATCAATCGGCAAAATGATGTGCTTTTAGTTCAGCTGATGGGGTGGCAGGTTGATAATGGCGGCGGAAAGTAGAGAAGATGAATTGAATGGTGGCGGGATTGATTTCGGCCGGTGTGGGGGTGGGGTGCTGCGGTGGTGAGAGAGACGCTGACGACTGAGCGGCGGCGGGTTCGGAATTGGAGATGGAGATAAATTTGGAGGGTTTTGTATACTGATTATTTATACGTATTTTTCTAACATATTGCATTTAATTATTAATTCTAAAAATAATTTGAAATTACAACCGAAAATCCAAAATAATTAAATGAAATAGAGAATTTACATTACATGGTAAAAAAGGTTTTTGAAGATTTAAAAAGAGAATTTCATATCATACTATTTATACCACATGACATGACAACAAAATATAAACAATTCTAATGGACTAAAAGAAAATATTTGAAGATCATAATTACTCGAAATTATCACGTACATATATGATTAAATTAGTAATCAATATATCTATAATATATAAAAAAATATTTAATATGTATCTTAAATTTAATATAGTATAAAAATCATCAAAAATAAATTTAAAATGAATAAATTATAAAAATTTAAACTTTTTATTTATATTTGTGTACTATGGAAATCTTTATTTATTTAATTTATTATGACGAGTAATATTATATAATAATATGCATAATGCTAATTTTCAGTATCAAATAATTTTAAATTTATTTAATAACTATATTTATCATTACACTTTTTAGAAAGATAAAAATTTACATTTTCAAATTTATGATTTTGTTGAGTAACTGATATGGATTATTATACTTTTTTTTAAAATATATTTTGATTTTTTTAATATTTATATTTATTTATTTAAATATATCGTTTAATTTTATTGTTCGTCGTGCATTGCACGAATGAGCGTACCAGTTGAATAAAATAGAACCACAATTGAAAATTTTTATTATGCATTCATATAGTGTTATTTGAAAAGATGTAAATATATTCTATGTATATATATATACACATTCGCAATTTCTTTTTATTTTATAAAAATTGTATAATTAAGTTCACATAACTATTAATTCTACAACTAAAACACAACACGCTAATAGTAATAATTTTTCCTCCTAATGATACGGTGTCTTAAATATATTTGCATGGGTTTTCACCTATGGGTGTAGCACTGATCAATTTGGCCAAATTTCACCCAGGGATGTAGCACTGAATTTATCTCTCCAATATTTTCACAATTTTTCTGTTTTCTAAATTTACACACCAATATCTGAAAGCACTACATCAAGTAGACATGTTTGACAAGAAAAATAGCAATCAAGGTTTCATTCATAGCAATAAGAAGTTGAACCAAAAGGTGTCAAATTGCTATGCTGCCCTGAATAAGCAAAATACAACCCCAAAATGAAACAAACAAGGTAACAAAAGCTGAAACAGGGTAGAAGAAAAGTAAAATCCAACTCCCCATCTCAGAGCATAATGCCGTCGTTGCAAAATATTTACAGAAAATGTACGACACAAGCTATTACCCGTCTAAGAAGACAATCAGCTAGTTACCCGATGTGGCATTTCTATCATCACAGAAAATCAATTGAGCAGTTGGAGAGGATCTTGGCATTCTCAACAGCTTCTGTGACACCCAAAACAAAGATTTTGATGGACGTTGAGGTGGCATGGTTCTTTTTACTCTGAACACCATCTTTTCTAGATTGCTCGCGTATTTTAACAGAAACTCGATAAATGGAAATACTTTGTCATCCTCGTTCCAAGTAACCTCAACGGTCCTCAACTGCAGAAAGGACTCAGGAGGATATGCTTCAAAGTTGAGGTAGCTGTTGGCATCAAAGTTGAGTGACTCTTGCGTTTTATGTATCTCGTATTCTCTTCTATCTTCAAGGACTAACTTCTTTAATTGAGGGAAACTCTCCAGTAGATCTAATAATAGTTTGTAGTCATTGAAACAAAATCCGAGATGCAAGGAATTGACATTAGGAAAAGAGGAATTCATGCATCTCTTTATCATAGCTCCAAGCACCTGATGTAAAATAAGTTCATAATAATAATCAGCTCACTGAAGCAAACACCAAGGAAGATAAAAGGCAAGCATTGATTTTTAGGGATGCAACAATGACTTCATCAAATTAAAAGAATGTCAAACATTCCATATCATTTATTGTTATTACAATACTAACATACAAGTCACAAGCTTGATGCTACAAAGTATAAAAAAAATTGTAGAATGGATTTAAAAAGCCAAAAAAAGGATAGGAGTTAGTTGCATGATGAAAGTGGGAACTCAAATATAAGTGGTTCAGTTAAAGAAGCCAATGATGCAACAAAGAAAGCATACAAACACCACCATGTCATGTAAGCTCACATGCACACATTAATTGAAGTTAGAATTAAGAAAACATTACTAAAAACTATGCTAAATAAATAATGAAAACTTCATCAACATATTTAGAATTAATTTGATCTCTTCAGCCTCATTGCTACTCTATTAATACATAACAAATGCAAGACGCATAAGATAGTTTAAAGAAACCGAACCTTGATGCAACAGAACATTAATATGACGTTTTCAACATGTTGGATGGCTGAGAGAATTTGACAGCACGCATCTCCCAGAAAATCATCCGTGGTAAACAAGCCACGCTCAGTGTCTATCCCGTGAAAGGAATTATATACATCAAAATAATGTAGACCAGACAGCGCAAGAGTTGTGTGGGTTAAAGATGAGACATTAACCAACATACACTTTTTATATGGAGCTCCTTCAATTTCCAAGGTTTCAAGATTTGGGGTACAAATTATCAGTTCTGAATCCCAACATTGATCACCAAGAAGAGTACAATACTTTCGAATCGACAGCACTTTCAAACTAGTAGATCGGAAAGACAAGTTTTCATACTCTCTATCTGCAACAGACAAGATCAAGACTTCCAACCGAGGACTACCACATAATATTTGGTTAATCACATGTTCAGTGACCCCAAAGCCATCAATAATTGTTAAACTTTTGAGTTGATTCCACTGCACATCCCCATAAACTCTAAAGTCTCTAAAGTTACAATCCTCTAACCATAACACTTTAAGAGATGAGCACGAGTATACACACTGCGGCAAACAGTACATGTCGTCAAACAGAATATGCAAGTATAATTCTTCGACCCCCTTATCCTTAGCAAATTGAAGCCACAAATCAATACCCAAACAGATGGAATCATCAAACTCATAACCCGATTTGAACTTGAATTTCAGAACCCTTACCCCATTCCAGCGTACTAAGGCCCGATTAACGAAGTTTTGAAGCTCTCTACCATCATCAAAATCCATAGCACGATTGTCGAAATTAAGGTAGGGAGCGGTGGTCCAAAGGTTTTTCCAGCGCTTCGATAGAAACGTTGTCCTAACAACATCGGTCATAGGCAACGACCAAAATATGTGAAATATTATCGAGTCCGGCAACTCACTGAGTCGATCCATGAAACCCTCTGAAACATAATGAAGCATCAAAGGAATGAAATGTGCATCAAAAACTCAGAATTCACCTTTAATGGAAGCAAAATAACACATTGTAGTATCAAATTCTCGAAGATTACCTCAAGATGAACGCTTCTTCGCTCTCGCGCCAACAAAACCCTTGTTTGAGCTAATGAACAAACAAAGGAGACTCAAAAGGCATTGTAGCATTGCTGCCTAAAAGCACTAAAGTGGAAAATTAAGCTTGGAACTTGGGGTTTTAAAATCGCAAATAGAAATAAAAGCTGCTATTGCATTCTTTTATAGGGGTTTTAATTTACGGTAATGTTCTTTGAACAAAATATATGTCCGCACAAAAATATGGTTAAATATTTTTAAAAGATAAATTTATTTAAAATTTTTGGTTCAAACAAAACAAGAATTTTGTTAGTTTTATTCATTTCTCCTTATTATATTTTTTGTAATTATTTAATAATATTTTTAATTTTTATTATTTTTAAAGTGCAAAAATTACAAAAAAAGTAAAATAATAAAAATTAAAAGAATTGTTAAAAAATTCCAAAAAAAACTACAATATGAAAAAATTAATAAAGCTAAATAAATCCTGTTTGAATTTGAACCAAAGATTATAAATAAATCAAGTTTTTTAAATTTATGACCTTTTTTTATCAGAATAAATTTTGTCCAAATAACACTTCCATTTAATTTATTCTGTCACCAACCAAAACCATTGGCAGATTACCATTTTATCTCTCTTAATTAATACCTTCTCATCAAAAGCGAGGTGGATATTTTTGTGATATTGGAGTAATTACTAATAGCATCCACTTAAGAGCTACTACTTTATAAGAAGGGACTTTAAAATTGGTTTGAAAATTTTTATTTTTATTTTATTCAAATTGATTTCTTCATTTTTGAAATCAAACATTTTATTAAGTTTTAAATTTAAACATTACAATGATTAAAACAAAATATATTAATAAAAAAATATTACAATAATTAAATAAAATGAAGAGTTGGAAGAGGAGTGGGAAGAAGAAGACATTGTTAAAGGAGGAGAATGATAGAAAATGAGTAGTGAGAATTGATGTGAAAAATAGCAGAAATGAAATACTCAATAGATCAATTTTAGAATAAAAAAAAGTGAAACAACCGTTGCATGACTAATTAAAAGAAATCGACAGAAAGAGCCATTGGGATCAATTTAAAATTTAATTTTAAAATGGTGTGCACATAGGTTGAGCCTCATATTTCTAGACGAAAGTCTGACGTGAGGCTTAAAGCTCGGCACGAGCTTGAGGTGCGGCACTGGGAGGGCAGTGCGGATAGTGGGGCTCGATGTAGCAGGTAGAGTCCCGTTGTGGCCCTTGTGGATGCTCTAAATAAAAATATATAGTGTATTTATATTAGGTAGCTTCCTTAAGGTGTAGTCTTCATTATAATACCGCAGTCTTGTTTAAGGTTCACCTCAATCAATTAACGAACAAGGATAATGTATCATTCATATTCGTTAGAGCTAATTTATTAACTCTATTTTATTTGTATAGGTTTGTCTTTTTTATTAAATATATTATATTTCGGACAATATATATTGTTAGTTTGCATTTGCAACATATTAATTTGGTTATGGCCGGAAATAATTTGGTTATGGGCCGTTATTTGGGCTCACCATCCTTAGGCGTGTTTGTTAGGGGTTACAAGGGGGTATTAGCTTATTTATCTCCCCTAAATATGTTGTTTGATAGGCTTCACCACTAATGTTCCAGGCCCGCAGTAAATGGGAAGCCCGCACCAAAGTCACTATTCCACTTAGAAAAGTCATCCCTCCAAGACCCCCAGTTCAATTATATTTTTTGAACAGTGATTTAGATTAGTTTTTCCGTTGACCATTTTATCCCTCAACCTACTTCAACAAAACCAACAAATTCCCAGCGTTCATGGAGCAGTATCGGAATAGGGATCTCTGTATCAAGCAAGAACTTTCTCTCTCTAATTGCAAGTCGACGAGAGAGAAAGAAATGCAGGTGCACCAATTTTATATGCATATATAAGTACATGGATGTGGATGTGTAAGTCAATTTTCTCGCAGAAGAAGACGCCCTAAGATTTGGGGCTAAAGATTCAATTTTGTTGGGGTATTGTTAAATATATCTTTTTTCATTTGACTTTTATGCAAGTATGGATATTTTAGCTATTCGAAGCTCACAGGTGGATTTAGGAATAAATTTGATGCTGGGCTGTTTAGTTTTAGCAAGAATTTGGGTGCCAAAATCTGCAATTTGAAGAACAATAATTCAAAAACGTGTTGCTTCATTCACAATCAAAGCTTGAAATGGCCTTCAAATTATGCTGTGGACTTCACTCTCAGAGCCTCTGCTACTGCTCAAATTGCAGATGATGTCAATTGTGAGAAAGCTCCAATAGCATGAGGTTGATGGGATGAGATCAAGTTATTCGTTGGTCTTCCAGTATTCAGCGACCTTCACAGCTTGGTAGGCGGTAATTTTTGCTTAATTTTCTCCCAATTATGTGAAGGGTTCATCGGATAATTTGAGAATTAAGTGGAGGGTAGTATGGTAATTTCACCAGATATACTATTACTTAGACAATGTTATTAAAAATATGTATAGATTATATGCATTTTAGTAGAACCTATCAAACATCCAAAACAAGTTATACATACATTATTTATTAGCTATCAAACAAAAGATTAAATAATTAAACTCATAAAAGTTGGATTAATTATCTCTATATAATTAATATCTTCATTTTTATATCACACTATCAAACTCGCCCTTAATTTTCAAGTTTCAATAACTCTATAAATAGAACCCAAAAATTGCACCAAATAAAACCCCAAACACGTTTCTATGAAATCTATTTTTTAATGTTTAGAACTTAGAAACCCAAAAACTTTTTTATTCCATGGGCAACTCACTATAAGAAGCTCCATCGTGATTATGTTTTTTTTTTCCCTTTATTAGTTTAACAGAATATTTAGTTGATAACTAAGAAAAGAGGTGACAATTTCAGTTCTCTTTTGCTTGAATACCAACAGAAATCTGAATGATCGACGTTTTATACGTGAGAGAAATGAAATTGTTAGCTTATCATATGAAGCACTAGATTAATTTGACATTGGGAAGTAAAGCAAGATAAACAACAATAGTGCTACTAATGAAAATTGCTCTGCTTCCCTAAATAAGCAAATATATAAAGAAAATTTGAAGACGAAACAAAAGGATATCAAGCTCAGCACATACTGCATTCCTATGAATATGATTGAAGACATAACTTGGTAAGATCAATATTCAAAAAAGTAAATTGTGCAGTTCATGAGGTTTCATTCATAGCACTAAGAAATTCATCCAAAAGTGTCGAACTGCTCTACTGCCCTGAATAAGCAAAATACAACAACAAAATGAAACAAACAAGGTAACAAAAACTGAAACAGGGTTAAAGAAAACTAAAATCCAACTCCCCATCTCCGAGCATAATGCCGTCATTGCAAAATATTTACAGAAAATGTACGACAAACGCTATTACCCGTCCAAGTAGACAATCAGCTAGTTACTTGGAGTCATGTGGCATTCCTATGATTAAAGACATAACTTGGTAAGATCAATATTCACAGAAAATCAATTGAGCAATTGTGGAAGATCTTGGCATTCTCAGCAGCTTCTGTGATGCCCGAAACAAAGATTTTGATGGACGTTTAGGTGGCATGATTCCTTTTACTTTGAACACCATCTTTTCTAGATTGCTCGCGTATTTTAACAGAAACTCTAAAAACGGAAATACATCGTCATCCTCATCCTCATCCCAAGTAACCTCAACTGTCCTCAACTGCAGAAAGGACTCGGGAGGATATGCTTCAAACTTGAGGGAGCTCTTGGCATCAAAGTTGAGTGACTGTTGTTTTTCATGTATCTCGTTTCCTACTTTATATTCAAGGACTAACTTCTTTAATTGAGGGAAACTCTGAAGTAGACCTACTAATAGTTTGTAGTCATTGAAACAAAATCCAAGATGCAAGGACTTGACATTAGGAAAAGAGGAAGTCATGCATCTCTTTATCATAGCTCCAAGCACCTGATGTAAAATAAGTTCATAATAATAATCAACTCACTAAAGCAAACACCAAGTAAGATAAAAGGCAAGCATTGATTTTTAGGGATGCAACAATGACTTCATCAAATTAAAAGAATGTCAAACATTCCATATCATTTATAGTTATTACAATGCTAACATACAAGTCACAAGCTTGATGTTACAAAGTAATGCATATATATAAATTCTAGAATGGATTTAAAAAGGATAGGAGTTAGTTGCATGATGAAAGTGGGAACTCTAATATACGTGGTTCACATGCACACACTAATTGAAGTTAGAATTAAGAAAACATGACTTAACAACTATGCTCAATAAATAATGAAAACTTCATCAACATATTTAAAACTAATTTGATCTCTTCAGCCTCATTGCTACTCTATTAATACATAACAAATGCAAGACGCATAAGATAGTTTAAGGAAACCGAACCTTGATGCAACGGAACATTAACGTGACGTTTTCAACATGTTGGATGGTTGAGAGAATTCGACAGAACATGTCTCCCAAAAAATCGTCCAGGGTAAACAAGCCACGCTCGGTGTCCATCCCAGGAAAGTCCGAATCATATTCATCAAAACCGTGTAGACCAAAAAATCCAAGAGTTGCGTGGGTTAAAGATGAGACATTCACCAACAGACACTTTTTATGTGGAACTCCTTTAATTTCCAAGGTTTCAAGATTTGGGGTACAAATTCTCAGTTCTGAATCCCAACATGGATCACCGGGAAAATATAAAGACTTGTGAATCGACAGCACTTTCAAACTAGTAGATCGTATACACAAGTTTTCACCTCTATCTACAAAAGATAAGATCAAGACTTCCAACCGAGGACTACCATATAATATTTGGTTAATCACATGTTCAGTGACCCCAAAGCCATCAATAATTGTTAAACTTTTGAGTTGATTCCACTGCACATCCCCATAAACTCTAAAGTTACAATTCTTAAATGATAACACTTTAAGCGATGAGCACGAGTGTAGACACTGCGGCAACCAGTATATGTCGTCAAACAGAATAATATCTAAGTATAATTCTTCGACCTCCTTATCCTTGGCAAATTGAACCCAAAAATCAATACCCACATACATGGACTCATCAAACTCATAACCCGATTTGAACTTGAATTTCAGAACCCTTACCCCCTTCCAGCGCAATAAGGCCCGATTAATGAAGTTTTCAAGCTTTCTATCATCTCCAAATTCCATAGCACCATTGTCGAAATTAAGGTATGGTGCAGTGGTCCAAAGGTTTTTCCAGCGCTTCGATAGAATCGTTGTCCTAACAACATCAGTCATAGGCAACGACCAAAATATGTGAAATATTATCGAGTCCGGCAACTCACTGAGTCGATCCATGAAACCCTCTGAAACATAATGAAGCATCAAAGGAATGAAATGTGCATCAACAACTCAGAATTCACCTTTAATGGAAGCAAAATAGCACATTGACAAGATTACCTCGAGATGAACGCTTCTTCATTCTCGCGCCAACAAAACCCTTGCTTCAGCTAATGAACATAACACACGACACTGAAAAGGCATTTAAGTTGAAAATTTAAGCGTTGGATAGCAGATGATAAGACGGCAAATCCAAGTAAAAGATACTCCCTCCGTCCACGAAATGAGTACCCATTTGAGGGTGGCACGGGTTTTAAGAAATTGATTAAGTGTGTGTGAGTGGAATAAGGGGCCCACTTTTATTGTGAGTGGGTTGTGTGGGGTACACTTACCAAAAAAGGAAATGAGTACTCATTTGGTGGACGGACTAAAAAGGAAATATGGATACTCATTTCGTGGACGGATGGAGTATTACGTATTGCAGAAATTTGATGATGAGATTCTTTTTGTAAAATTCTTTTATAGGGAGTATTATTTTATTTGATAAAATATAAATATAATATTTATTACATTTAATTTTTCAATTAACAATTTGATCTATTTAATTTTTTAATTCTATTATTTATCTCTTACCACGATTAATTAGAAAGAATTGGTAAGACCGAAAGAGTATAATTTATTGATATATATCACATAAATTTAGTGTAATATCTAATGAATTAATATATTCTTATAAATATAGTAAGGGTGTGTTTACTTTGATAGAAAAGATTAGAAAAAATATATTTTCCATCATTTTCACATGTTTCCTATGATGGATAATTTTCTCCGGTCAGACTGGAAAATTTATTCGGGCAGCCCCTTTTCACTCCTTTTATCACAAATGTTGGATAATATTATGCTATTTGGCAGATCTGATCACCTACCCACCGTGGGCAAACATAATGTGCCCACCACTGATGTGGCAATTGTAATTAGAGTAAGATAATTTTAATTAGAGTAAGATTTATTAATTCTCCTTCCTAATTAACATTGCCACATCAGTGGTGGACACGTTATGTTTGCCCACGGTGGGTAGGTGATCGGTTCTGTGCTATTTGGAGGGTGTGAAAATATTTTCCAACATTTCAATTTGTTTATCCATCTATTTTTAACAAAGTAAACACATGATAAAAAAAAGGAGAAAAAGATAATATTATCTCACCTTTTCTTATCCATCCTTTTAAATGAAAATTTTACTACCAAAGTAAACACACCCTAATATGTAAAATAACTTTAAAATAAAAATACAATAGGAATAAAATAGGGCATCCACATATTATGTCTAAAGCTCTTTTTATATATTACTATTGATACATTACATTTAAGAGAATATATATTGTTAGTTTGCATTTGCAACATATATTAATTTGGTTATGGGCCGGAGTTTGGGCTCACCATCCTTAATTTTTTAATGTTTTGAAACTCACTATAAGAAGCTCCATCGTGATTATGTTTTTTTTCCCTTTATTAATTTAACAGAATATTTAGTTGATAAGTAAGAAAAGAGCTGCCAATTTCAGTTCTCTTTTGTTTGAATACCAACAGAAATCTAAATGATCGACGTTTTATAAGTGAGAGAAATGAAATTGTTAGCTATCATATGAAGCACAAGATTAATTTGACATTGGGAAGTAAAAGCAAGATAAACAACAATCTAGATTAACAAGAGTGCTACTAATGAAAATTGCTCTGCTTCCCTAAATAAGCAAATATATAAAGAAAATTTGAAGACGAAACAAAAGGATATCAAGCTCAGCACATACTACATTCCTATGATTGAAGACATAGCTTGGTAAGATCAATATTCAAGAAAGTAAATTGTGCAGTTCACGAGGTTTCATTCATAGCACTAAGAAATTCATCCAAAAGTGTCGAACTGCTCTACTGCCCTGAATAAGCAAAATACAACAACAAAATGAAACAAACAAGGTAACAAAAACTGAAACAGGGTTAAAGAAAAGTAAAATCCAACTCCCCAGATCGGAGCATAATGCCGTCATTGCAAAATATTTACAGAAAATGTACGACAAACGCTATTACCCGTCCAAGAAGACAATCAGCTAGTTACTTGGAGTCATGTGGCATTCCTATGATTAGAGACATAACTTGGTAAGATCAATATTCACAGAAAATCAATTGAGCAGTTGGGGAGGATCTTGGCATTCTCAGCAGTTTCTGTGATGCCCGAAACAAAGATTTTGATGGACATTTAGGTGGCATGATTCCTCTTACTCTGAACACCATCTTTTCTAGATTGCTCGCATATTTTAACAGAAACTCTAAAAACGGAAATACTTCGTCATCCTCATCCTCATCCCAAATAACCTCAACTGTCCTCAACTGCAGAAAGGACTCGGGAGGATATGCTTCAAACTTGAGGGAGCTCTTGGCATCAAAGTTGAGTGACTCTTGGTTTTCATGCATCCAGAATCCTACTATACAATTAAGGACTAACTTCTTTAATTGAGGGAAACTCTCAAGTAGACCTACTAATAGTTTGTAATTGAAACAAAATCCAAGTTGCAAGGACTTGACATTAGGAAAAGAGGAATTCATGCATCTCTTTATCATAGCTCCAAGCACCTGATGTAAAACAAGTTCATGATAATAATCAGCTCATTGAAGCAAACACCAAGTAAGAAAAAAAGGCAAGCATTGAGTTTTAGGGATGCAACAATGACTTCATCAAATTAAAAGAATGTCAAACATTCCATATCATTTATGGTTACTGGTTATTACAATACTAACATACAAGTCACAAGCTTGATGCAACAAAGTAATGCGTATATAAAAATTCTAGAATGGATTTAAAAAGCCAAAAAAGGATAGAAGTTAGTTGCATGATGAAAGTAGGAACTCTGATATAAGTGGTTCAGTTAAAGAAGCCAATGATGCAATAAAGAAAACATACAAACACCGCCATGCCATCCGAGCTGACATGCACAGATTAATTGAAGTTAGAATTAAGAAAACATGACTAACAACTATGCTAAATAAATAATGAAAACTTCATCGACATATTTAGAATTAATTTGATCTCTTCAGCCTCATTGCTACTCTATTAATACATAACAAATGCAAGACACATAAGATAGTTCAAAGAAACCGAACCTTGCTGCAACAGAACATTAATGTGACGTTTTCAACATGTTGGATGGTTGAGAGAATTCGACAGAACGCGTCTCCCAGAAAATCGTCCCGGGTTAACAAGCCACGCTCGGTGTCCATCCCAGGAAAGTCCGTACCATCATCTGATTCATCTCCATCAATACGATGTACACCAAAAAACGCAAGAGTTGCATGGTTTAAAGATGAGATATTCACCAACTGATACTTTTTATATGGATCTCCTTTAATTTCCAAGGTTTCAAGATTCGGGGTACAAATTCTCAGTTCCGAATCCCAAAAACAAAACTTGTCAATCGACAGCACTTTCAAACTAGTAGATCGGATACACAAGTTTCCACCTCTATCTACAAAAGACAAGATCAAGATTTCCACCTCTGAAACATAATCAAGCATCAATGAATGAAATGCGCATCGAAATTTTACCTTAAACTTAATGGAAGCAAAATAACACATTGTGGTAGCAAATTCTTTTAGATTACCTCAAGATGAACGCTTCTTCGCTCTCGCGCCAACAAAACCCTTGTTTGAGCTAATGAACAACAAACACACGAGACTGACAAGACATTGAAGACTTGAAGTTGAAACTTAAGCGTTGGATAGCAGATGTTAAGACGGCAAATCCAAATAAAAGATACTCACTCCCTCCACCAAAAAGAGTTACATTTGGAGTTCGACACGAATTTTAGATAAATTGTTAAAATAGGTGTAAGTGAAATAAAAGTAAAATTTATAAGGATAGTGTTAGTACAAAAAAAATAGAATAAAAATACATTTAAAAATTAAAAAATAAAATAAAAGTACAATTTATAGTTAAATGTAAAAGAAAAGATATGACATGATGATTCAAAAAATTAAATGAGATTCTTTTTCACGGATAAAAAAATGTGATAAATATGACTAAGGGGGAGTACTATCAAAATTCTTTATAGGGGTTTTAATTTATTCCGTCGCCAACCAAAACCATTGGCAATGGCATATTGCCATTTTGTCTCTCTTAATTAATACTCCCTCCGTCCCTGAAATAAGTTCATCTTTTTTTTTGGGACGTCCCCAAATAAGTTTATCTTTCTTTCTTTCTATTTTTTGACAACTACCCCAATTCTAATAATACTTTATTTATCTTACTTTTCACTTTTTCACCACTCCTAATACTAATTATAACACTTTTTTACCTTTTCATCACTCTCAATATTAATTATAACACAATTTTCTCCACTATCAATACATTTTATCAATTTTTCTTAAAACCCGTGTCGTCCCCAAAGAGAAACTTATTTCAGGGACGGAGAGAGTACCTTCTCATCAAAACCGAAGGATGTTTTCGTGATACAGCTTTTGGGGGGCTTTTTTTTGGGGGAGTGGGGGGAGTTGAGGAGGGGAGCAGTGGGGTCTAAACTCGTGACCTCACTGTTCACACAGGAGGTCGTATTGTTTGGTGTCTCCTTGGAGACCTTTTTGAGGGTTTTTAAAGGAGTATTACTTTATAAAAAGAGACTTTAAAATTGGTTTTAAAATATTTATTTATTCTTAAATTAATCTCTTTATTTTTAAAATTGAATATTTTATTAAATTTAAAATTTAAACATTAATTAAATAAAATATAATAATAAGAAAATATTACTACAATAATTGAATAAAATAAAGAGCTAGAAGAGGGGTGGAAAGAAAAAGACATTGTTGGATGAAAAAAAATGATAAATACAAGATGCGCAGTAAGAATTGATTTATCATTCATATTTGTTAGAGCTAATTTATTAACTCTATTTTATTTGTATTGTTTTTTCTTTTTCTGTTAAATATATTATATTTCCGAGAATATATCTTGTTAGTTTGCATTTGCAACATATTAAATTTGTTATGGGCCGAAAATAATTTGGTCATGGGCCGGAGTTTGGGCTCACCATCCTTAATTTTCACGCTTCATCAATAACTTCATGGCTAATTCTATTCATAGCCCCCATTTTACTCCATATAGCCTCCTATATAAAATAATAATAACAAATAATTATAAATTTACTAATTTATCCTACAACTTATAGCCTCCAAAATAAATATTTTATACTAATTCATAGCCCCAAACAATGTAAGTTTTATTCATCCAATTCTTCAACAAAGCTTCCGTCGTCCCTAACATCAAACAACCCAGATTATTTCAAGAATTTGTGTTAAAAAGGTAAAATCGAGAGTGACGCAGGTTTTGAAAAAACTGAATCAACAACGAGTAGACCGCAAGATTTAAGAGTGTAACGAAGAGAAGACAAAATCTAAAATTTTCTATACAGAAAAAAATGCTGAAGCACTAAAATAATAGAGAGAGAAGAGAAGATGAGAGAGAAATCATAGATCTTGCAATGGAGGTCGAGAGGGATTGAGAAGTTTCTACTGTTTCTCTTTCCTTTCTTTTTGTGATATTTATTATTCCATGGGCATGAAACGTGGCAATTGCAAAACTCAGCACAATTTTCAATAATTTAGCACCCAAAATAAAAAACTTTCAATCTTGATGAGAAATGAAATGAAATTCTAAGAGAAGATCAAACAACAAATGAATTTTACAAGAAGAATTTATGTGTAAATAATGAGAATGCGCATGAATTAATGGTGAAGGGTAATTTGCTTTGATTATTATATCATTTAATTTGGGGCTATAAATTAAAGGATGAAATAGTAAATTTATAATTATTTATTATTATTATTTTATATGGGGGCTATAGAGAGTAAAAGAGAGGTTATGAATAGAATTACCCTAACTTCATAAATAGAACCCAAAAATTGCACCAAATAACCAGTTTCTATGAAATTTAGTATTTTTTAATGTTTAGAACTTAGAAACTGTAATGGGCAAAATTCGTATAGCACATTTAAATAAATATTCGTGGTCCAAATAATCAGCCCAGTCCAAAAATCGAGTTAATTCCAATTAATTTGGCCCATACGCTAAGTCATTGAGGCCCAATCGCATCAAACCCTACAAAGGGCAGCGACTTGGAGGAGAAGGCAGGTCAAGGAGACAATCCCGTAAATATCGGAACGGTTAGGGTTTCACGGACGTCCCGGAATGACCACAACCGTCAAGATACCACAGTATATGAGAAAATTACTAGGTCACTCGACCCATCCAATCATTCACGCCTTAACACATTCTCTCCGCCTTCTCTCCTCACACGCATTACTCCGCCTCCACGCTCTCAATCTAGGAGATCCCAGCGACCAGTTGATCCAGGACGCCCCGGCGGATCGCTGAACGACTCTCTGATCCACCAACCCGATCGATCCGATCTAGTCGTTCTTTTTAATATATTTCAATTCTTTTCGATACGATTTCTTGTACAGTTACTGACTTGAGCGTCGGAGGCCCTTCCATCAACACCCCCACCGGTGTTCCTAGAAGGGTTCTAACGTATTTGTGGTTTCAGGTTGCTAGTGCCCACCGTCCAGGACCCGACGTCCTTATCCGTAGTTGTTGGACGTATCCCCAACAGAAACCCAAAAACTTTTTTATTCCATGGACAACTCACTATAGAAAGCTCCATCGTAATTATGTTTTTTTTTTTTTTCCTTTATTAATTTAACAGAATATTTAGTTGATAACAAAGAAAAGGGGTGACAATTTCAGTTCTCTTTTGCTTGAATACTACAGAAATCTAAATGATCGACGTTTTATATGTGAGAGAAATGAAATTGTTAACTATCATATGAAGCACTAGATTAATTTGACATTGGGAAGTAAAAGCAAGATAAACAACAATCTAGATTAACAAGAGTGCTACTAATGAAAATTGCTCTGCTTCCCTAAATAAGCAAATATATAAAGAAAATTTGAAGAGGAAACGAAAGGATATCAAGCTCAGCACATACTGCATTCCTCTGATTGAAGACATAACTTGGTAAGATCAATATTCAAAAAAGTAAATTGTGCAGTTCATGAGGTTTCATTCATAGCACTAAGAAATTCATCCAAAAGTGTCGAACTGCTCTACTGCCCTGAATAAGCAAAATACAACAACAAAATGAAACAAACAAGGTAACAAAAACTGAAACAGGGTTAAAGAAAAGTAAAATCCAACTCGGAGCATAATGCCGTCATTGCAAAATATTTACAGAAAATGTACGACAAACGCTATTACCCGTCCAAGAAGACAATCAGCTAGTTACTTGGAGTCATGTGGCATTCCTATGATTAGAGACATAACTTGGTAAGATCAATATTTCACAGAAAATCAATTGAGCAGTTGGGGAGGATCTTGGCATTCTCAGCAGTTTCTGTGATGCCAAAAACAAAGATTTTGATGGAGGTTGAGATGGCATGATTCCTTCTACTCTGAACACCAGCTTTTCTAGATTGCTCGCGTATTTTAACAGAAACTCTAGAAATGGAAATATGTTGTCATCCTCAAACCAATTAACCTCAACTGTCCTCAACTGCAGAAAGGACTTGGGAGGATATGCTTCAAACTTGAGGGAGCTCTTGGCATCAAAGTTGAGTGACTCTTGGTTTTCATGTATCCCTACTCTACATTTAAGGACTAACTTCTTTAATTGAGGGAAACTCTCAAGTAGACCTACTAATAGTTTGTCATTGAAACAAAATCCAAGTTGCAAGGACTTGACATTAGGAAAAGAGGAATTCATGCATCTCTTTGTCATAGCTCCAAGCACCTGATGTAAAACAAGTTCATGATAATAATCAGCTCACTGAAGCAAACACCAAGTAAGAAAAAAAGGCAAGCATTGATTTTTAGGGATGCAAAAATGACTTCATCAAATTAAAAGAATGTCAAACATTCCATATCATTTATGGTTACTAGTTATTACAATGCTAACATACAAGTCACAAGCTTGATGCTACAAAGTAATGCGTTATAAAAATTCTAGAATGGATTTAAAAAGCCAAAAAAGGATAGGAGTTAGTTGCATGATGAAAGTGGGAACTCTAATATAAGTGGTTCAGTTAAAGAAGCCAATGATGCAACAAAGAAAACATACAAACACCGCCATGCCATCCGAGCTGACATTCACAGATTAATTGAAGTTAGAATTAAGAAAACATGACTAACAACTATGCTAAATAAATAATGAAAACTTCATCAACATATTTAGAATTAATTTGATCTCTTCAGCCTCATTGCTACTCTATTAATACATAACAAATGCAAGACACATAAGATAGTTCAAAGAAACCGAACCTTGCTGCAACAGAACATTAATGCGACGTTTTCAACATGTTGGATGGTTGAGAGAATTCGACAGAACGCGTCTCCCAGCAAATCGTCCGGGGTAAACAAGCCATGCTCAATGTCCATCCCAGGAAAGGATTCATATTTATCAGATCCATGTAGACCAAAAAACGCAAGAGTTGCATGGGTTAAAGATGAGACATTCACCAACAAACACTTTTTATATGTAGCTCCTTGAATTTTCAAGGTTTCAAGATTTGGGGTGCAAATTCTCAGTTCTGAATCCCAACATAGATCTTTACTCCAATCATAAAACTTGAAAATCGACAACACTTTCAAACTAGTAGATCGGATACACAAGTTTTCACCTCTATCTGCAAAAGACAAGATCAAGACTTCCAACCGAGGACTACCACATAATATTTGGTTAATCACATGTTCAGTGACCCCAAAACCATTAATAATTGTTAAACTTTTGAGTTGATTCCACTGCACATTCCCATAAACTCTCAAGTTACAACCCGTAAACGATAACACTTTAAGCGATGAGCATGAGTATACACCCTGCGGCATCCAGTATATGTCGTCATTATCATTTATAATATAACGAATATGTAAGTACAATTCTTCGACCTCCTTATCCTTGGCAAATTGAAGCCACAAATCAGTACCCAAACACATGGACTCATCAAACTCATAAGCCGATTTGAACTTGAATTTCAGAAGCCTTACCCCATTCCAGCGCAATAAGGCCCGATTAACGAAGTTTTGAAGCTTTGTATCATCATCAAACCCCATAGCATCATTGTCGAAATTAAGGTAGGGTGCGGTGGTCCAAAGGTTTTTCCAGCGCTTCGACAGAAACGTTGTCCCAACAACATCGGTCATAGGCAACGACCAAAATATGTGAAATATTATCGAGTCCGGCAACTCACTGAGTCGATCCATGAAAACCTCTGAAACATAATGAAGCATCAACGAATGAAATGCACATCAAAAACTCAGAATTCACCTTAAACTAATTGGAAGCAAAATAGCACATTGTACCATCAAATTCTCGAAGATTACCTCAAGATGAACGCTTCTTCGTTCTCGAGGCTCGAGCCAACAAAACCCTTGTTTGAGCTAAAATTGAAGTGGAAAATTAAGCCTTGGAACTTGGACAGCAGATAAAATGGCAAATCTTCGAAATAAAAGATAATTATCGGAGAAAATTGATGATGGTCTGTATTCTTTTCCGAAAATTCTTTTATAAGGGTTTTAGTTTACAATAAATTATTGTATAATCCGCTATCATATTGTTACGACCCACAAATTAATTTAATAGGATTTTTTTTTATTTTTTAATTTATTTTTTAAAATAAAAATATAATTTAGTTATTTTATTATATTCTTTATATTATTTTTATTTTCTTTAATTTTTTTCACATTTTTTATTTTTATTTTATTTTTTTTAATAAAAATAATAATGTTCCAAAAAAGTTATAAAAAATAATTACCAAATAGAAAATACAATGAAACAACTAAAATTTATTTTTATTTTAAAAATAAGTAAAACAAATTAAAATTTTTTATTTAAGTCATTTGTGGGTAATCACAATATGCCTGTTTAGCATCACTTTTTTTTAAAAATAAATTACATAATTAAATAAATAGTAATTTTAAAGACTACACGACGGAGGACTCGAACCCAACACCTCATGATTTGGTCTAATTTATTAACAAACAGGGATAATGTATCTTTCATTTTTGTTAGCTAATTTATTAAGTCTATTTTATTTATATAGTTTTATCTTTTTTTTATTAAATATATATGGTTAGTTTTGCAACATGTATTAATTTGGTTACTGGCTTGGAAATAATTAAGAAAGACATACTCAAAAGCCTTCTTAGGACTTGGTCTACAAGTGTACTTTGGGCTTAAGCATGGACTTGGCTTTGATTTGGGCTTGGCTTTGATTTGGGGCTACGGGGTAAAATAGTTTATCTATAAATGGTTTTTATTTTTTATTAAGTAGGAGGCTATGAAGACTAAAAAGGGAGCTATAAATAGAATCACCCTTATGTTTTTTTGCCTTTATTAATTAAACAGAATATTTAGAGGGCGTTTGATTTGGTGGATGAGATAAGTAAGATTGATAGGATGATTAAATAATCCATTCAAATTTGGGGTGATAAATAATCACTTCATTTGATGATTGGATGCAGACCGAATTGAACGTGGATGGAGGGAGTACTATTTTAAAAGTGTTATTCGTATGTGGAAGAGGCAATCTGTTTTTTATTTTGTCACAAACCAAAACCATTGGCAGATAACCATTTTATCTCTCTTAATTAAAAAGGGACTTTAAAATTGGTTTTAAATTTTTTATTTTCATTTTACTTAAATTAACCTTTTTATTTAAAACCAAACATTTCATTAAATTTAAAATTTAAGCATTACATTGATTAAAATAAAATATAATAAAAAAATATATTACAATAATATAAATAAAATGAAGAGTTGGAAGAGGAGTTGGAAAAATAAGCATTATTAGAGGAGAAAAATGAAAAATAAAAGATGAGTAGTAGTAATTGATAAAATCGAATAAATGAAATACCTATTTATAGATAAATTTTATAATAGAAAAAAGCGAAACAACAGTTGCAATGACTAATTAAAAAAAATAGACAAAAAGAACCATTGGGATCAATTTAAAACTTAATTTTAAAATAGCACGCGCATAGCATGCACCTCATATTTCTCGACAAAAATCCGACATGAGGCTTAAAGCTTGGCACGAGCTTGAGGTGCCGCACTAGAAGGGCAGTGCGGATAGCTGGGCTCATTGTGGCAATTAGAGTCCCGTTGTGAATGCTCTAGAATATATCTTATACACTAATATAGTGACATGTATTTATTCGTATGTATAGTATTTATATTTTATTTGATAAAATATAAATATAATATTTATTATATTTAATTTTTCAATTAACAATTTGATCTATTTAATTTTTTAATTCTATTATTTTATCTCCTACCAAGATTAATTAGAAAGAATTGGTAAGACCGAAAGAGTATAATTTATTGATATATATCACATAAATTTAGTGTAATATCTAATGAATTAATATATTCTTATAAATATATAATATGTAAAATAACTTTAAAATAAAAATACAATAGGAATAAAATAGGTCATCCACATATTATGTTTAAAGCTCTTTTTATATAATAGTATAGATATATTACATTTAAGAGAATATATATTGTTAGTTTGCATTTGCAACATATATTAATTTGGTTATGGGCCGGAGTTTGGGCTCACCATCCTTCATTTTCAAGCTTCAATAACTTTATAAATAGTATCAAACCGCAAACACGTTTCTATGAAATCTATTTTTTAATGTTTAGAACTTAGAAACCCAAAAACTTTTTTATTCCATGGGCAACTCACTATAAGAAGCTCCATCGTAATTATGTTTTTTCCCCCTTTATTAATTTAACAGAATATTTAGTTGATAACTAAGAAAAGAGCTGACAATATCAGTTCTCTTTTGTTTGAATACCAACAGAAATCTATATGATCGACGTTTTATATGTGAGAGAAATGAAATTGTTAGCATATGAAGCACAAGATTAATTTGACATTGGGAAGTAAAGCAAGATAAACAACAATCTAGATTAACAAGAGTGCTACTAATGAAAATTGCTCTGCTTCCCTAAATAAGCAAATATATAAAGAAAATTTGAAGAGGAAACGAAAGGATATCAAGCTCAGCACATACTGCATTCCTCTGATTGAAGACATAACTTGGTAAGATCAATATTCAAAAAAGTAAATTGTGCAGTTTATGAGGTTTCATTCATAGCACTAAGAAATTCATCCAAAAGTGTCGAACTGCTCTACTGCCCTGAATAAGCAAAATACAACAACAAAATGAAACAAACAAGGTAACAAAAACTGAAACAGGGTTAAAGAAAACTAAAATCCAACTCCCCAGATCGGAGCATAATGCCGTCATTGCAAAATATTTACAGAAAATGTACGACAAACGCTATTACCCGTCCAAGAAGACAATCAGCTAGTTACTTGGAGTCATGTGGCATTCCTATGATTAAAGACATAACTTGGTAAGATCAATATTCACAGAAAATCAATTGAGCAGTTGGGGAGGATCTTGGCATTCTCAGCAGTTTCTGTGATGCCCGAAACAAAGATTTTGATGGACATTTAGGTGGTATGATTCCTCTTACTCTGAACACCATCTTTTCTAGATTGCTCGCGTATTTTAACAGAAACTCTAAAAACGGAAATACTTCGTCATCCTCATCCTCATCCCAAATAACCTCAACTGTCCTCAACTGCAGAAAGGACTCGGGAGGATATGCTTCAAACTTGAGGGAGCTCTTGGCATCAAAGTTGAGTGACTCTTGGTTTTCATGCATCTCGAATCCTACTCTACATTTAAGGACTAACTTCTTTAATTGAGGGAAACTCTCAAGTAGACTTACTAATAGTTTGTAGTCATTGAAACAAAATCCAAGATGCAAGGACTTGACATTAGGAAAAGAGGAAGTCATGCATCTCTTTATCATAGCTCCAAGCACCTGACGTAAAACAAGTTCATGATAATAATCAGCTCACTGAAGCAAACACCAAGTAAGAAAAAAAGGCAAGCATTGATTTTTAGGGATGCAACAATGACTTCATCAAATTAAAAGAATGTCAAACATTCCATATCATTTATGGTTATTAGTTATTACAATACTAACATACAAGTCACAAGCTTGATGCTACAAAGTAATGCGTATATAAAAATTCTAGAATGGATTTAAAAAGGCCAAAAAAGGATAGGAGTTAGTTGCATGATGAAAGTGGGAACTGTAATATAAGTGGTTCAGTTAAAGAAGCCAATGATGCAACAAAGAAAGCATACAAACACCACCATGCCATCCAAGCTGACATGCATTGAAGTTAGAATTAAGAAAACATGACTAACAACATTGCTAAATAAATAATGAAAACTTCATCAACATATTTAGAAATTAATTTGATCACTTCATCCTCATTGCTACTCTATCAATACATATATAACAAATGCAAGACGCATAAGATAAGTTTAAAGAACCGAACCTTGATGCAACAGAACATTAATGTGACATTTTCAACATGTTGGATGGTTGAGAGAATTTGACAGAACACGTCTCCCAGAAAATCATCCGAGGTAAACAAGCCACGCTCGGTGTCCATCCCAGGAAAGTCCACATCGTATACATCAAAGCAATGTAGACCAAAAAACGCAAGAGTTGCGTGGGTTAAAGATGAGACGTTCACCAACAGACACTTTTTATATGGAGCTCCTTTAATTTCTAAGGTGTGAAGATTTGGGGTGCAAATTCTCAGTTCTGAATCCCAACATAGTTCAGCACAAAATTGAAAATACCTGTGAATCGACAGCACTTTCAAACTAGTAGATTGGATACACAAGTTTTCACCTATATCTAGAAAAGACATGATCAAGACTTCCAACCGAGGACTACCACACAATATTTGGTTAATCACACGTTCAGTGACCTCATCACCATTAATAATTGTCAAACTCTTGAGGTGATTCCACTGAACATTCCCATAAACTCTCAAGTTACAATCCTCAAACGATAACACTTTAAGCGATGAACATGAGTATACACACTGCGGCACCCAGTATATGTCGTCATTATCATTAATTTCAAACAGAATATGTAAGTATAATTCTTCGACCCCCTTATCCTTGGCAAATTGAACCCACAAATCAGTACCCAAATACATGGGCTCATCAAACTCATAACCCGATGTGAATTTAAATTTCAGAACCCTTAACCCATTCCAGCGCAATAAGGCCAGATCAACGAAGTTTCGAAGCTTTGTATCCTCTTCAAACCCCATAGCAGCATTGTCGAAATTAAGGTAGGGTGCGGTGGTCCAAAGGTTTTTCCAGCGCTTCGATAGAATCGTTGTCCTAACAACATCAGTCATAGGCAACGACCAAAATATGTGAAATATTAACGAGTCCGGCAACTCACTGAGTCGATCCATGAAAACCTCTGAAACATAATGAAGCATCAATGAACGAAATGCGCATCAAAAACTCAGAATTCACCTTAAACTTATTGGAAGCAAAATAACACATTGTAGTATCAAATTCTCGAAGATTACCTCAAGATGAACGCTTCTTCGTTCTCGAGCCAACAAAACCCTTGTTTGAGCTAAAATTGAAGTGGAAAATTAAGCCTTGGAACTTTTTTGGACAGCAGATAAAATGGCAAATCTTCGAAATAAAAGATACTTATCGAAAGAAATTGATGATGGTCTGTATTAAGTATTTTCTAAAAATTCTTTTATAGGGGTTTTAGTTTACAATGGATTATTGTATAATCCGCAGCCACATTGTTACCGTCAGGATGCCACAATTTTATGTGTGTCATTGTGTCCCATTCTTATATCTATTATTTTAAAAAATATTTTTTTATAAAAATACAATTTATGGAGTATGATACTATGAATTATATTTAATTTTTATTTTAAAAAATTAAAATTTTTAAAAAGTACTCCTATATATCATGACTTTGAATTTATCAACCTATTACTCCATCCGTCCACGAAATGAGTACCCATTTGTGGACGGCATGGGTTTTAAGAAATGTATGGAGAGTAGTGTGAATAGTTTAAGAGTCCCACTTTTTGAGTGTATTAATTAAAGAGATGTGTGGAGTACACTTGCCAAAAAGGGAAATGAATACTCATTTCGTGGACGGACGAAAAAGGAAATATGAGTACTCATTTCGTGGACGGAGGGAGTATTAACTAATAAAAGTGAAATTAAATGATAAAAAATAATTATATACCATAAATCGATGGAATAAACCCTAGTTAATAATCACAAAATTAAACTAAAGTATATAAAGTTGAAATTGAAGAAAAAATATATAAGAAAATAAATAAAATTGAAAATGGGACACAAAGTGAGACATAAAGTGTGGTACACTGAATCTCATTCCGTTACCACCCACACCCGCAAACTAGTTTAACAAGAAAAATTTTAATTTGTTTAATTTGTTTTTTAAAATGAAAATAGAATTTAGTTATTTTATTATATTCTTTATATTATTTTTATTTTCTTTAATTTTTTTTTTACATTTTTTATTTTTATTTTATTTTTTTACTAAAAATAATAACATTGTAAAAAAGTTAAAAATATAACTACAACGCAAAGAATATAATAAAATAACTAAATTTTATTTTGATAAGACACGACTCTTAATTAATGCAAAATGAGTAGAGAGAGACACATCATGTTATATAAAATTTCTCAAAGTATAAAGAGACAATTTTTTGTGAACGTCTCAAAATAACAAAAAATGACTAATTTTTGTGAACGAGTGAAGTATAAGTTAAGAGAAAATAGTATGTAAATAAATTAAAATTGTAAATATTATTTAAATAAATTAAAATTAAAATTGAAATTTTGTTCTCTTTAATCTCCATGCCCAAAAGGCATAGACCATTGTTCCATTGTTTACGTATATATTAACTTAATCCAAAAGTTTAAATTTGCTCTGCCGCCCTCAATATAATCCCCAAAATAAAATGAAACAGAGGAAAGAAAATCTGAAACATGACAATGCTCATTGCAAAATATTTACAGGAAATTTACAACAAGCTATTACCCATTCTAAGAAGATTATGAGTTTACCAGAAATCATGCTGCATTCCTATGATTGAAGACACAACTTGACAACATCAATATTCGGAGAAAATAAATTGTGCAGCTAGCGAGGATCTCGGCATTCTCAGCAGCCTCTGCGATGCTACACGCAAGGAATTAGATGGGTGTGCAGGTGGCAAGGTTCTTTTTACTCGGAACACCATCTTTTCTAGTTTACTGGCGAATTTCAACAGAAACTCTAGTAATGAGAATATGGTGTCACCCTCAATCCAAGTAACCTCAACTGACCTCAACTGCAGCACAAAGGACTTGGGAAGATTTGCTTCAATCTCGAGATAGCTCTCAGGATCAACATTCAGTGCATCTCGATTATAATGGCCCCTGTCATCCGCTCTAACTTTAACGACTAACTTCTTCAATAGAGGGAAAATCTCAATCATGCCTACAAAACATCGCTGTTTAATGAAATGAAATTTGAGCTGTAAGGACTTGACATTAGGAGAAGATGAATTCACGCATCTCTCTATCATAGCTCCCAGCACCTGTTGTAAAAATAAGTTTTACAATAAGAGGATGAGCTGATTGAAGCAAAGACCAAGTAAGATACAAGGCGAAACATTGATTCAAAGGAATGCAACAACAATTGACTCAAAATAAAAAAGGGTCCATAATTAGTTCAAAGCTAATCCCAAATAATGCGAAATCTACTTGGTAATGCATAAAATCTTTGTAATGTGATCAACAAGGCAAAAAAAAGGATGGGATTTTATTGCCAGATAAATGCGATAACCTTAATATAACTGATTTAGTAAAGAAGCCACAAAAAGAAAAAACATACAAACATGGCCACAACATCCATGCAATCAAGAGAAAATGATCAATTGGTATGCCTAATAAACAATGAAATCTTTATGAGTGTGAATGTTGCTGTGCATTAATCTTTAATAAATGTACAAAAGATAGTTCAAAGAAACCAAACCTTGAAACAACACGACACTAATGTGACGTTTTCAACATGTTTGATGCTTGGAAGAATTTGACCAAATAAATCTCCAAGAAAATGGCTTGTTGGTAAAGAGCCATCTATCCCAGAGAGGTCGTCACAATATTTTTCATCAAATTCATGAAGACAAGAAAACCCAAGAGTGGCATGAATTAAAGATGAGACATTCATAAACAAACACTTTCTATATGGAAGTCCTTTAACATCTAATCTTTCAAGATTTGGGGTCCAAATTCTCAGCTCTGCCGTACTATAAGATTCATCAGAATAGGAATCTAAATACCGGTAAATCAACAGCTCTTTCAAACTGGCAGATCGGATAACCAAGCTTTTACCACATTCTAAAAGAGACATGATTAAGACTTCCAACCGAGGACTCCCACACAATATTTGGTTAATCACATGTTCCGTGACCCCAAAGCCATCAACAATTGTTAAACTCTTGAGATGATTCCACTGCACATTCCCCTTAATTCTAAAGTAACAATTCGTGATCGATAACACTTTAAGAGACGAGCATGAGTATAGATACTGTGGCACCCAATATACGTTGTGTTCTCCATCATCAGCCCAAAATATCTCATCTATCACCCTATGCAAGTATAATTCTTCGACTTCATATTTCTTGGCAAATCGCACCCACAAATCAACATCCCCATTTATTGATTTATTTTCACCAGTATCAACCTTGAATTTCAGAACCTTTACCCCATCCCAGCGTAATAAAGGCCGCTGCACGGAGTTTCGAAATTGTTCTGTAGTATCAAAACTCGAATCAGTTTCATCAAAATTAAGGAAAGGGGTGATGGTCCAGAGGTTTAACCAGCGCTTTGACAGAATTGTTGTCCTAACAACTTCCCACATAGGCAACAACCAAAATATGTGAAATATAACAGAGTCGGGCAACTCACTGAGTCGATCCATCTTCAAAATCAAATCATCTAAAGCATAATCTAACTCAAAATCCAACTAAACATATTCGGAGCAACAACACATACTGTCAAATTCTCGAAGATTACCTCAAATGAACGCTTGCTGCAGCCCCAAATTGCCCTAGTTTGAGCTAATCAACAATTTGAGCCGAGCTAGAGAAAGAGCTTGTTCAACGAGGGGATCGAGACGGAGCAAGCGCCAACAAGTAAGGGGCGAAAGGATCCATGGTGGCCGCGACTAGAAGCGACAGAGGCGGCGGCGGAGTCGGTGAATCTGAAAAAAATCAATTGACAATGGCGGCGGAGGGTTGGGAATTGGAGATACAGAGGGTTTATGTGTATTTCAAGTGGGACCCACCATTTCCACAACTACCAAGGCAGTAGTAGCTCAAGTGCTCAACCTCATTTATTTGCTACCCCTGTTCAAATATTACACCACTGGATCTTCGCCACATTATTAAAGTGCTCTCTATGTTCACAAAAAATATGTCATATCGTGAACCCGATACAAATTTTAATAAAATGTAAGTGAAATTTTTAATCGAGTAATAGTCTCACTTTCGTGAGTTTCTAATCAGTTCAAACTCAAATATTATTTTATACAAATATCTGATAAATCGAATTCAAATTCAAGCTCAAATTCGACATTATTTAGTTCTGTGCACGAGCCAAGCTTGAACTGTCAGTACTCGCCTCGCCTCTACTCGTTTACGACCCTTGTGGTATTTGTTGCCTAACTTAATTAGTTTGTAAATGAGAGAGGGAGAAGAGATAGTGAAACGAGATATGAAAGTGAGAGAAGCCATAAATAAGAGGGGTATAATTGAAAATAATAAAATATATTAAGGTTATTTTGGTAAATTTATTGTTTCTTATAAGTTGATGGGAAAATAAATTGGGGTGGGGGAATTTTTTTTTTTTGAGAGTTTATAAGCTCTTGGAACTTATTTTTACACCTTATAAGCTGTTTCACAACTTATTTTACCAAACACTTTAGAAGAGCTTATAAGCTCTTAAACAGTTTATAAGCTGTTTTAAATAGCTTATAAGCTCAGCCAAACACTCTCTATGAATGTACACAGTGTAGTGTGGCTCTGGTTTATTTTGTATTTATTAATTAATTAATGGAGTACGATTAATCAATTACTCAATCATTTATTTTATTTATATAAAAATTGAAGGAAAATGTGTAATTAAATAAAAAAGATAAAGTGTCATAAGTGCCTAACCCGACCCGCGTGCCTGATCCTATCCGGCACGCGACCCGCGCTCTTGACCCTACCCAGTCCGCCCAATTAAGGGCAAAAACGTCCCAAAGCTATAAAAATGGCCAACATTTATATTTTTTCAATGAGTGGCCATAATTTGTGTTTTATGATTCATTTTGGCTATTTCAAAATTTTACTCTAAAAAAATTACATGATTGTTTAATTTTAATTATTTAAATTATAATAATTTTTAATACAATTAAGGAGAAGGAAATTTGTAAATAAAAAATTAGTTATATATCCTAAAATTAGAATTTAAAATATATTATATAGATTTATTTAATTATGTGTACAAATTATTTATTTATTTATATAAACAAATTTGTTATTATATTTTCTTTTTTATATTATTTGTATTTTTCAAACATTTTAATTAATTTTTGGCTGTTTAAATATGAACTTTTAATAATATAATACAATTTGAACTTTAAAGAGCCCAAAAGTATTATATTAAATGATTGTTATTAATTTTGTTATATTATATTAATGGTTTAGTGTTATTTGTTCAAAATGAGATTGACTTAAATTATTTGCTTTACATTCTATAATGTATTCAATTGTTATTATACAATACTCATTAAATTTAAAATTATACTCATCAATTTTTTTTGGAGGAGATATACTCATCAAGTTGATAATATTGTTGTTATACATTATTTTAAATCAAATATTAATATTTAAATTAACATAATTTTTTTTGTTACTAATTAATCTAACTAATAAGTAATGATATTTTTACCTAATTTAAAATTTTAAAAATAAATAAATATATCTTGTGATGAGTCTGATGACCTACTAGATGCAAATTAGAATTAAGTCGACAGTTGCAAATTAAAGAAGAACATATAAACACACAAAAGAAGATCACTCTCTTTTAGCATTAGATTAGGAGTTAGGACTCCTCATACGATTAGGGTTTCTTTAGTTTTCTACTAGTATTCATATGTTGCTTGAGGCTTGCAAAACAGACGGATCGTGTCGTGTTTATTGTTGCATCAACTCTTCTTTATCAGGTAAACTTCGACACTTTCATAGTATGTGTTAATATTAATATTACTTCGGATATATATATGTTTAGGTAAATATTTGTGTTGGTTATGTTTCAGAGGTTTAGATTTTGCCGAATAGGAAGATGGCAAACTCAAATTACATGTCAACATCATGACCGGCTGAGCGAGCTGCCCGACGCCCTAATCTTCGAGATGTTTCGGTTGATGCCGATGACAGATGTGGAGAAAATCCATCTGGAGATGAAGCTGTGCTTGATTCGGCGACGAATCTTTTCTTACATGGGGAGAATGATGGAGATGCGAAGCCCCATTAGCACATCTAGAGAAATTTGATTGTCTTCTTCCAATTAAGTCATATACCATGCTTAGGATAAACATAATTTAGTTTTAGTACGTACCTTTTATTTAGAACAATAACTTAGATTGATTTGAAAATTAGGATAAAAAAAAATAGGTTTGCAAAAATATGACTCAAATTAATAAATAATGCACACACACGATGATTTTCAACCCAATTTAAGGGTTTGGGATTTACTTGAAACTAAAATGGGCCGAAAACTAAATTTTCGAATTTGAAAAAGTATGATACTAATTATATATAATGGGGCCGAAAATTGTTTTTTCATGGTTGTATTACTTATTAATTAGTGTCTTAATTTTGCAACCCCAAAATTTTCAAAGTTTATTTCTTTGTTCACCTAAAAACCTCTATCTTTTAGCATTAGATTAGCACTCCTTATGCGATTAGGGTGTCTCCTAATTTTGCAAGCTCAAAAACTTTTTATCCTAATTTTCAAATCTTGTTTTATTGACCTAAAAACCATCTAACCATCCTTTAGCGTTAGATTAGGACTCTTTATTCGATTAGGGTGTCTCCTAATTTAGCAAGCTCAAAAACTTTTTATCCTAATTTTCAAATCTTATTTTATTGACCTAAAAAATCATCTAACTATCTTTTAGCATTAAACTAGGACTCCTTAGCCAACTTCAATTGTCGGCCCATTTAAAGAATTTATATCCTAGTCGAAACCAAAATGGGGCTAAACTAATTAAAATGGGTCGACAATTGTCTTGCAAGTATATTACTTATGTTAATTAGTGGCCTACTTTTGCAAGCCCAGAAGAGTCATCTTAATGTCCATATAATCTATATTATTAACCTAAAACAAGCGTTAGGGTTTCTTGCTCAGGTAAACTTCGACACTTTGATAGTATGTGTTATTGCTTCGAATGTGTTTAATTAGGTAAAAATATTTGTGTTTGTTATGTTTCAGACGTTTTGATTTTGCCGATTACGAGATGACAAACTCAAAGAGATGCAAATATCATGACCGACTGAGCCAGCTGCCCGACGCCCTAATCTTCGAGATGTTTCGGTTGATGCCGATGACAGATGTGGTTAGGACATCAGTTCTATCCAAGCGCTGGAGAAACCTTTGGGCCAACACCCCCTTTCTTAATTTCGACAACGATACTATGTTGTTTGATGATGATAGGCTTCGGAAATTTGTTGATAGGGCTTTATCTCTCTGGAAAGGGACTAGGGTTTTGAAATTCAAGTTTCAAGCGAGTCGTCGTGTGGCTGGTGATGATTCAATATACAGTGATGTTGATTCGTGGGTGAGTTTTGCGGAGACACGTGGAGTCGAAGAATTGTATTTATGCTTGGACTGGGATTGCTCGTATAGCGTGCCTCAGTGTCTCTACTCATGCTCATCTCTTAAAGCCTTAAAGCTCTTAGATTGTAACTTGAAGATTTTTGGGAATGTGCAGTGGAATCAACTCGACAGTTTAAGTTTATGTTTGAGGATGGTGAATGGACATACGATTAACCAAATATTGTCGGGTAGCCCTCGGTTGAGAGTCTTCATTTTGGGATGTATAGACATAGATGGAAACTTGAGTATCCAATCAAATAGTTTGAAACAGCTCGGGATTCTCAACTTGAGAGGAAGTGAAGATTATGCGGTTTCGGAGCTGAGAATCTGTACCCCAAATCTTAAAATATTAGAACTCAGAGGGGTCGTTAATCTATATGCTAAGTGTTTGCTAATGAACGTATCATCTTTATCCCATGCAACTCTTGGATTACATGGAATCGATTCTCATGAGTATGGCTTGTTTTCTGGAAAAGCATTGAGTCAAATTCTTCCAACCATTCAACATGTTGAAGACGTCATATTATCAGACTGGAGCGCCAAGGTTTGGTTAATTTCTTTGCATTAATGTCTTCAATGGCTTACATTTATTGCATTTCTTTGTTGCTTCAATGGCTTCTTCATGTTTGACCTAGTAGGTTTTGCTCTATATGTCATTAGCTTATAACCAATTGCAGCAATGCACTTAGGTGAAATATCATGCTTGTGACTTATATGTTTGTATAGGGAGTTAGATTAATTGTTTTTACGACAGTAACTTAGACTGATTTGGAAACTAATGCAAAAATTTGCGGGCTTGCAAAAGTAGGACACTATTCAATAAGTAATGGATATGCAGGACAATTCCCGGCCCAATTTAAGGCTTTACTCTGAGGTTTGAATGTTGCAGACATTAGTCAAACTTTTAAAATGGGCCGCGAATTGTTCTGCGGATGCATTACTTATAAATTATCCTACTTTTGTAAGTCAAAAATTTTTTTATCATAGTTTTCAAACCAGTCTAAGTTATTTTTTAAAATCCTCTAACTCTTAGTGTAGCAGAGAATTCCTATATAGCATCTCCTTGAATTAATTTGCTTGACTTTTATCTTCCTTGATTTTTTGCTTCAATCAGCTGATTATGAAATCAAACATATTGCTTTACAGGGGCTCAGAGCTATGAAAATGGATTCATCTTTTCCTAATGTCAAATCCTTAGAGCTTAGATGTTGTTCATATGACTACAAACACGTAGTAGGTGTTCTTCAGATTTTCCCTAAGTTGGAGAGATTAGTCCTTAAATACCATAAAGGAGATGGTCACCACCAAGATCAAAGAGAATCACTCAATCTACCCGAGTCCTTTGTTTACAGTTGAGGTTACTTGGGCTGAGGGTGACGACGTATTTCTATTGATTGAGATTCTGCTAAAATACGCGAGCAAGTTGGAAAATATTGTGTTCCGATTAATAGAAACCAAGTCACCTTCACCATCAGATTTTGTGTTTTTGTTGTCACAGAAGCTGCTGGGAATGCGAAGATCCTCAACCAACTGCACCATTGATATCACCAAGCTTCCTTCACAAATTTTGCAATGACTACATGTTTTAATTCTTCTTTCCTATATTATTTCTTTTCACCAAGTTTCCTTCACATATTTTGCAATGACCTCTTGTTTTAATTTTTATTTCCTTGATTCTTTCTTTTGGAGATTGTGTGTGCTTAATTATTCAAGGCATGTACTAGAGCTATTTTACACTTTTGGATTAAGTTGATGCTCTTTTGATATGTTGCACATTTGTTAACTTAACGCTATGAATGAAACTATACGATCTAGTGCCTTAGATAGTTAGTAGTTAATTAGTTTTTAAATTGGAATTCGAAAAGCTATGAAAAATCGAAAATCATGGGGAAGTGCAATTTTCGATTGTTTTATATTTGGTGTAAAAATAAATAATTTATATGTATTTTTTAATTATAATTGTTTTTAAGGAAATTAAGAAACCATTTTGATTTATTTTGGATCTTCTTAATGCTAAAATATTTTTTTAGAAGTTTATAATTTGTATTAATTATAATATAAATTTGTAGATGAATAATTAGTCGTGTTTGTGTATGAATTTTAATATTTACTCACATATGCATATTAAATATTTTATAATTAGCTGGATTTTAAAATTTTAGAAAGAAAAAAAAAGAAGTTAAAGAAAAAAAATAAAAAAATATAGTTTATAATAACCTTCAATTTTATTATAACTACAAAATTAGCAGTCAATTTGGGCTTGCTAAGGTAGGACACTAAAGAATAAATAATATACTCACAAGATAATTCTTGCTTTAACAATATTATAATAATATGGATATAAAAATTAACGATTTGATAGTTTCCTTTAATTAGTCATATATATTGATTATACAATTAAAAGGATCTAATAAAACGAAAAGTGAAGATGGGACCAAGGGAAATTTGGGGTGTATAAGCAAGATTAGTTTAAATTCACATTTGCTTAAAATATATGTACGATATTAGTTTAAATAAAGGGTTGGGTTTTGAGATAGTCATTAAATAGTGGAAACCACAAATTTAATTTCAATAAATTATAGCCAATTTTTTAAAATTCGGATAAAATTGCCCAAGAGCAAACACAGACAAAGTTGTAACCAAGAGTGATCAATTGCGATCTAATATAATTATAAGTTTGGGTTATAATTATGATCATAAATTATAGTACTACTTTTTTCTACATATTTTACACAAATATATGTATAATCTATATTCATAATTTTTGTATTTATATTTGGCATTAATAAAATTAATTGTACTAAAAAAAAGGATAAAAAAATAAGAGAAAAACGGGCAAGTTGTACATTACTTACTAATTAGTGTCTTACTTTTGCAAGCTCGAAAATTTAGTTTTCGACTGATTTTAGTTTCAAGTAAGTCCGAAACTCTTAAAATAGGCCAAGAATTGTCTTGCAGCTGGTGCATTACCTATTAATCCGTGTCTTACTTTTGCAAATCCGAAAATTTTTGTCCTAATTTCTAAATCAATCTAAATTATTATCCTAAAAAACCATCTAACTCCAATTTGTAGTAATCAATATGTTACATATGTTAAACAATCAAAATTTCACTTACCCAGGATTTTCAATTTTTCATATCTTTTCGAATTCTAATTTACAAACTAACATCTAAGGCACTAGATATCGTTAGTTTCATCCATAGCATTACATATCGAATGATCATTATCTTAATTAAAAAGTGTAAAAATTGCTCTAGTGCCATGAATAAACACATACAAAAATCTCCAAAAGAAACAATCAAGGATAGAAAAATGAAAACATGAGGTCATTGCAAAATCTTTGAAGGAAGCTTGGTGAGATCAATTGTGCAGTTAGCTGAGGATCTTCGCATTCCCAGCAGCTTCTGTGACAACAAAAACAAAGAATCTGATGGTGGTGAAGGTGACTTGGTTTCTATTAATCGGAACACAAACAAAGAATCTGATGGTGGTGAAGGTGACTTGGTTTCTATTAATCGGAACACAATCTTTTCTAACTTGCTCGCGTATTTTAGTATAATCTCAATCAATGGAAATACGTCGTCGCCCTCAGCCCAAGTAACATCCACTGTCCTCAACTGCAAAACAAAGGACTCAGGTAGATTGAGTGACTCTATGTGATCTTGGTGGCCATCTTCTTTCTGGTATTGAAGGACTAATCTCTCAAGCTTAGGGAAAAGCTCAAGAACACCTACTACGCGTTTGTAGTCATATGAACAACATCTAAGCTCTAAGGATTTGACATTAGGAAAAGATGAATTCATTTTCATAGCTCCGAGCCCCTGTAAAGCAATATGTTTGATTACATTCATAATCAGCTGATTGAAGAAAAAACCAAGGAAGATAAAAGGCAAGCATCAAGGCGAGGATTTTTTAGGACAATAACTTAGACTAATTTGAAAATTATAGGACAAAAATTTTTCAGCTTGCAAAAGTAGGATGCTAATTAATCTACGACAGTCAAAGTAAAGCTCAAAACTATTAAAATGGGCTGATAATTGTCCTGTAGGTGCATTACTTATTAAATAGTGTCCTACCTTTTTGCAAGCCCGAATTTCTTTTCTTAGTTTCCAAATCAATCTAAGTCACGTATGATCCTAAAAAACCATCTAACTTAGTGTACTAATTAACATATAAGTCACAAGCATGATAGTTCACCTAGCTGCATTGTTGCAATTGGTTATAAGCTAATGAGCAGCAAAACCTACTTGGTCAAACATAAAGATGTTAAAATATGGTATAAACATTTTGTAAGAGAATTTGAGAGATTGTAAGTATTGTTTCTTGTATTTCTCTTGCTTATTTTCATATTACATTGATATCTATTTATAGATTACAACATGAAGCAAAGTCATACAAAATCCTACTAAAGTCACACAAAATATATCTTTTGACTATTGCTAAATATTTCTATACTTCTAGATGTGGTTGTTTATTGACCTTGATTAGTATTTTCAACACTCCCCCTCAAGTTGAGTAACGGGATTCCCGATATTCAACTTGCCAAGAACTTCTGAAAAATTCTTGGAGTTCACAGCTTTGGTTAGGATGTCTGCTAGTTGGTCTTCAGACCTTACGAATGGGAGCGTCACAATACCTCCTTCAATTTTTTCTTTGATAAAGTGTCTATCAACTTCTACATGTTTTGTTCTGTCGTGTTGAACAGGATTTTCTGATATGCTGATGGCTGCTTTATTGTCACAAAACATTTGACATGTCTTTGTCGGTTGAAGACCCAATTCAGTCAACAATCTTTTTAGCCACAGGACTTCGGTTAGTCCACTCTTGATTCCCCTGAACTCGGCTTCTGCACTAGAGAGTGCTACCACTTTCTGTTTCTTACTCCTCCATGAGACAAGGTTGCCTCCAATAAAGGTGAAGTATCCTGCTGTTGACTTTCGATCGACGGGATTTCCAGCCCAGTCAGCATCAGTGTATGCCTGTATTTCAAGGTGTCCAGATTTCTTGAATAACACTCCATAATCAAAAGTTCCTTTCAAATATTTTACAATCCTGATCGCAGCTTCCATGTGGTTAGCTTGTGGTTGGTGCATGAATTGGCTTACCACTCCAACGGCATAAGAGATATCAGGTCGCGTATGAGAAAGATAGATGAGTTTTCCCACTAAGCGCTGATATTTTCCTCGATTAGTCAGTTCTGCTCCTTCCTCAATCTGTAGCCCGTGATTCATAGCAATAGGCGTCTCTGTTGGCTTGCAATCTAGCATCCCTGTTTCTGCTAGAAGGTCTAGAGTATACTTCTTTTGGTTGATAAAGATCCCCCTGTTTGACCTGAGAACTTCTATTCCAAGGAAGTACTTAAGTCTTCCCAAGTCCTTCATCTCAAACTCCTTGAACAGCCTATCTTTCAACTTTTGGATTTCTTCCAAGTCGTTTCCTGTTATGATCATATCATCAACATAAATGACTAAACAGGAAATAAGGTCACCTCTCTTCTTCAAAAATAAGGTGTGATCGGCATTGCTTTGCTGGTACCCAAACTTTTTCATGGCCGTGGTGAATCTCCCAAACCAGGCTCTGGGGGATTGTTTGAGCCCATACAGTGTCTTCTTCAATTTGCATACTTCACCAACTCCGAATTCTTCTGAGAAACCCTGGGGAACTTCCATGTAAACCTCCATTTCTTCTTCAAGTTCTCCATGGAGGAAAGCATTTGTAACATCGAATTGGTGGAGGTCCCAATCTTTATTAGCAGCAATAGAGAGGAGAGCCCTGACGGTGTTCATTTTTGCAACAGGAGAGAAAGTCTCCTCATAGTCGATCCCATATATCTGTGTGTACCCTTTTGCGACCAATCGAGCTTTGTATCGCTCAATTGACCCATCTGGTTTTCTTTTGATGGTGAAGACCCACTTACATCCCACAGTTTTCTTCCCTTTTGGCAATCTGCACTTCTCCCAAGTATGATTCCGATTTAACGCACTAATCTCCTTCTTCATGGCCTCTCTCCAGTGCTTAATTTCAAGAGCCTGTTCAGCTGTCGTCGGGATATCTTCATCATACAGTGCTGCTTCATAAGCAACAGCAGTTCTGGATAGATTTCCTTTAGCGATCTTTCCAATAGAATACCGAGAGTTCTTCCCGACCTTCTCCGGAGTGTACCTTTTAGGAGGAATCCCTCGAGTACTCCTAGGAGGCAGCACGTATCCCCTGGTATCTTTCTCTGCAATATTCTCCTGTTCTTCATCAACAACTTGATGAACATAATCAGGTACCTCAGAGGATAAAGTTTGATGAACATAATCAGGTACCTCAGAGGATAAAGTTTGTTCTGAATGCCTTACCTCGGATATCAATGGTGGAGGAGATATAGAATCAGGGTACCGAGGAGATATGGGCTCTGTAGTGGATGAGACCTGCTCAGTGGCAAGGTTAACTGTTTCTGTTGGTCCTGCTTCCGTACTTGGCATTGGTAACCAGCTTAACAAGTCTATTTTATTTCCTTGCTCTCTCTCCCCCTGACTGTTAAGTTGGTTATCATAGAAGAACTCAGTTTCTTGAAAATCACAATTCGTGGTGGTTAAGACTTGACGAGTTTTAGGATTGTAACACCTATACCCTTTCTGATTAATGCCATAACCTACAAAGACACATTTAATGGCACACGGGGAAAGTTTAGTTCTTTCATGTTTGGGGATATGGACAAAAACAGAGCACCCGAAAACCCTAGGTTGGAGAGTAAGAGCAAGAGGGACAGATGCCAAGGTGGAGAGTTTTTCTAAAGGAGTCTGTAACTGGAGAGTTCTAGTGGGAAGACGGTTTATAAGATAGACAGAGGTAGCAACAGCTTCAGGCCAGAAGTGTGTGGGTACTTTAGATTCAATCATCACAGCTCTAGTCATTTCAAGGAGAATTCTATTTTTTCTTTCTGCCACACCATTTTGTTCAGGGGTATGGGGACATGTAGTTTGATGGATTATCCCCTTTTTTTGACAAAATTCCTGCATAGATCTATTGACAAATTCCCCCCCATTATCGGTTCTAAGAGTCTGAATGTTTTTCTCAAATTGAGTTTGAATCATGGTTGAAAAATGGGTAAATTTTTCAAAAACTTCAGATTTGTGTTTGAGGAAATAAACCCATGTCATCCTTGTGCAATCATCAATGAAAAGCAAAAAATATTTAAAACCCGGACCTCCGGCAATAGGTGAAGGTCCCCAAACATCAGAATGAATTAAAGAAAAAATAGATTTAACCACAGTATTATTAGGTTTAAAAGAGTGTCTGTGGCTTTTAGCCAAAATACAAGTTTCACAAGACAGAGTTCCCCCCTTTATTAATTCAGGAAATAATATCTTAAGATAACTTGTGGAAGGATGCCCTAACCGACGATGCCAAAGCCAAGCGTCACGGTTAGCAGTTCCGTGAGCGAGCATCACCTCGCCTTGTTGAGCTATCTCATCCACATAGTATAACCCATTTCTCTCAGTGCCACGTCCAATAATCTCCCCCGTCCTGATATCCTGAAGAAGACAAAATTGAGGATTCATTAGCATAGTACAATTTAGTTCTTTTGTAACATGGCTAATAGACAGGAGTTTATGAGACAGAGAAGGGACATATAGACAGTTTGAGAGGTGCATAGTAGGAGAGATTTCTATGGTTCCAGCCCCTTCAACACGGGTTAAGTCACCATTTGCAGTTTGAACATGTGTTCGGTATGGTGCTGATGCCTTCATGATATCAGTTTTATCAAAAGTCATCGTATCAGTGGCTCCACAATCAAAAATCCACCTTTTATCCCTATCCCTATTATCAGATGAGTTTTGATATGTAGCGGAAGATTTTAGGGATTTTCTACATAAAAGGTTGGTATTTTTCGTATTACACAAAGGTTTGGGGTGGTTTTTTAATTTATGAAAAACTAGGGAGTTAGTTTTCATAAGATGGGGTTCTTTCTGGAATTTAGAATAGTTAAGGGGTGGAAATTTCGAATTTGCAAAATTTGAGGGACTTGACCCCAAAAAATGGGGTCTTTTATAGTAATATGAGAAAGTTAGGGGTTTATGTTGCAAAACACCACCAAACCCTTTAATTTCACCTCCAATACCTGCGCCTCCTTCATAGGCGCCTTCTCCTCCACGATTTTTTCTACCCCCTTGCACAGCCGGACGTTCTTCAGCCACCTCCGCCGCCGCTGGTCGCATCACGGCCGGTGCCGCCGCCCTCACGGTCAGCGGCGACTGATCTCCAGCCGCCGACATCTCCCTCGCGCCCCACGTTCCAGCTGCCAGTCGGTCGACAGCCATGGCCGCCGACACCGTGGCCCACGCCGGCCGGTTTTCGGCCACCGTCGTTCCGGTTGGTGTTGCTCCACTTCCGTCTGCCATTTTCCCTTTCGCTATTTTGTTGTTGTCTTCCCACCATTCCGGGTAACCAACAATTTGGAAGCACATCTCTTTGGTGTGTTTGTTCATGCCACAATGAGTACAGTAGAGCTTGGATTTATCTTCCTTTTTTCGATTTTGGAAGTTTCCTGAGCGTGGTGGGTTGTTCCTGATGGTGGCGGTGTGTGGTGGTCGGATTTCAGCCCGTTGAGTAGGGCGGTGGACGGCGGCGAGTCCGGCTCCGACTCCTCCCGATGATGAGGCGTCGATGTCGGCGTGGTTGGTTGCCGGCTGCAAGATTTGTAGTCGGGCGGCCTCTCTTCTCACTTTCGAGAACGCCGATTCCGCTGAGGGAGCCGGGATTTCCTTGAGGATATCCCGTCGAACGTGGTCATATTTTGAGTCCAACCCGGATAGAAATTGATACAGACGCCGACTCTCGATGAGCTTCTGGTATTTGGTGATGCCCTTTTCGCAGCAATCCAGCGGATTCGGCTCCCGTCTGTCGATGTTGAGCCATATGGCTTGTAGTTCATTCCAGTAGTCCTCTAGGGTAAGTTGTCCTTGGTTCACCTTATTTGCTTTCACCTCCAAGTCGTAGATTTGGAGCGGATCTGTGGCTCCACTACCGTATGTTACTGCTAGACTGTCCCAAACGGCCTTAGCCGTCTGATGTTGGGCGAAGTTCATCACTAGTTTCCCTTCCATATTCTGTAGTAACCAAGAAAAAACAGCCAGATCTGTTTCTTCCCATTTGTTGTAATTCGGATCTGCAGGTTTTGGTGGTGGTGGTTGTCCGGTGATGTGTCCGGACCTGCCCCTGCTGCCTATGGCTACCTTCATGAGGCGTGCCCATAGGGGATAATTGTTGCCATGTAATTTGAATCCGAGCACGACGTTTTCGGAGTTTCGCATCAGATTGGCTATTTGTTGGGTTAGCTCGTTTGTATCTGATTTTGGTTCTATGATCTGCCTTTCTTCTGACATTGTGATCTAATTTTTTTCAGGAAGGAAAATGGAGGAAAAAAAACGGCTTGGCTGCCTTGATTTGGGTTGAGGTAAAAAAGGAACAATGAGGAAAATTTTTCTGAGTTCCAAGGATTAAACATGCTCTGATACCATGTTAAAATATGGTATAAACATTTTGTAAGAGAATTTGAGAGATTGTAAGTATTGTTTCTTGTATTTCTCTTGCTTATTTTCATATTACATTGATATCTATTTATAGATTACAACATGAAGCAAAGTCATACAAAATCCTACTAAAGTCACACAAAATATATCTTTTGACTATTGCTAAATATTTCTATACTTCTAGATGTGGTTGTTTATTGACCTTGATTAGTATTTTCAACAAAAGAAACCATTGATGCAAATCAAGAAATCATACAAAGGTTGAATTAATTAATTTGCAACAAAGGTAAGCCATTGAAGAGAATGCAAAGAAACCAAACCTTGGTGCTCCAGTTCAATAATCTGACGTTTTCAACATGTTGAATGGTTGGAAGAATTTGACTCAAGGCTTCTCCAGAATGCAAGTCATACTTAATAAGCTCGAATACACATGATCCCCATAACCTAAGAGTCGCATGGGACAAAGATGATACATTCATCAGCAAACACTTTGTATATGGATTAACCCATCCGAGTTCTAATTTTTCAAGATTTGGGGTACAGATTCTCAGCTCCGAAACCAGATCTTCAAAACCTCTAACAGGATACTTTCTAATCAACAACTCCTTCAAACTATTTGATTGGATACTCAAGTTTCCACCTCTATCGTTATATCTCAAAGTAAAGACTCTCAACTGAGGGCTACCCGACAATATTTGGTTAATCGTATGTGCATTCACCTCCCCAGAAGTTAAAGTTAATCTCTCGAGTTGATTCCACTGCACATTCCCAGAAATCTCCAATTTACCACAAAATAGCCATACCGCTTTAAGAGAGGAGCATGAGTAGAGACATTGCGGCACCCAATTTGCGCTATTGAGCTGCACTACTTCAACTAAAGATAATTCTTCGACTCCATATCTCTGGGCAAACCTCAGCCACAAATCAACATCACCAACCATTGAATCACCAAGCTTATGCGAAAGAAACTTGAATTTCAAAACCCTAGTCCTATCCCAGCACAATAAAGCCCGATTAACGAATTTCCGAAGCCTATCATCATCAAACAACATAGTTCGATTATCAAAATTAAGAAAGGGAGTAATGGTCCAAAGGTCTCTCCAGCGCTTGGATAGAACTGTTGTCCTAACCACATCTGTCATCGGCATCAACCAAAATATCTCGAATATTACGGCGTTGGGCAGCTCGCTCAGTCGATCATGATGTTTGCATCTCTTTGAGTTTGTCATCTCGATCTTAATCGGCAAAATCAAAACGTCTGAAACATAACAAACACAAATATTTTTACCTAATTAAACATATTCGAAGCAATAACACATACGATCAAAGTGTCGAAGTTTACCTGATCAAGAAGAACTGCAATGATGCAGACAAACAACAACGATGAAGAACAATAAACACGACACGATCCGTCTGTTTTGCAAGTCTCAGGCAATATATAAATACTAGAAGACTAAAGAAACCCTAATCGCTTGTTTTAGGTCAAATAATGTATATTGATATGGAAATTAAGAGAAATCGTTTGATAGTTTCCTTTAATGATTTAATAATAATATTTATATAAAAATTAACGATTTGATAGTTTCCTTTAATGATATTGATTACACAATTAAAAGGATCTAATAAAACGAAAAGTGAAGATGGGACCAAGGGAAATTTGGGGTGTATCTAAGCATGCAAGATTAGGTAAAATTAATATTTGCTTATAATATATGTATGCTATTAGTTTAAATAAAGGGCTGGGTTTTGAGAGTCATTAAATAGTGGAAATTAAAAGATGACCACTAATTTAATTTTAATTGCTTTATTTAAGCCCGTAAATTTAATTTTCAACGTTGGTGCGTTTTTTATTTTGAGAGTCACGTTGGTGCATTTTTTATTAAATAGTGTCTTATTTTTGTAAACTCATTTTTTTTTAATTCCAAATTAGTCTAAGTTATCAATCATGTAAAATATTTTGAACGAAAAAATGGCATAAACTTAATTTTTTCACCAACAAATCAATACAAATGAAAATAGAGTATAATATTCAACATTATAGATAAAGAGAACAAAAATTAATTTTGACACTTTAATGATCATATATAACTTATTTATTTCAAATTAATTTTTTATATTTTTAAATTGAATTAAAGGTCTTTTCGTAATCTTTAATTCAACATGTATATTGAATATTTTTTTCATGAATCGAGATTAACGATTTTTTCAAAAGAATTAAAATAGAAAAAGAAAAAAGAAAAAGATAAAATTTAATGAGAAAGATTGAGAGGAGAGAAAAAATTTGGAGGAAAAAAAACTCTTCTTTTATATTATATATAGATATATAGATTGTCTTCATCTTTTTATTATATTATACATTTTTTCTATTTTAATATAAACAAAATAAATTATTGAGTAATTGATTAAAATTATTAATTAAATAATACAAAACATACCAAAGCCACACTACACTTTCGAGTTTAAAATTATTTAAGGCCATTATCTTAGGGCGATTTGCAAAAATAGGCTATTATTTCTCGAACTTGCAAAAATAGGCCAATTATTTTAATTTTTGGTATTCTTAGGCCACATATATATGTACCCAATCAAGCTATTTTAATTTTCAAATCAGTTTAAATTATTGTCCTAGAAAATCATATAAACTCACTATACTAACATATAAGTGAGTGAGAGGATTTTTTAATTAGTGTCATATTTTTGCAAGTTGAAGCCAGAGCCAGATCGGCTAGAGCATGAGCAGCTTGATTCGCTTCTCTCCTAGCATGACAGAAATCAATGACCACATGACGACGTGCGTGCTCGAAAGCTTCCCACAAATCATCACAAAGGGATCCCAACCCTTTATCAGTATCATGTAAAACATGTATGGTCAGTAGCGAATCAGAGTAGAGAAAAACCGGGCTAAGGTCATTTTCTAAGCAAAAGCCAATGGCAAGCAACATTGCATGTAACTCTCCGAGTTGCACCGTGGGTGTAAAGCCAATGGAATGACCATTTAAAAATTGAAGTTATATGGTTCTTGCTTTATGTATAAAAGTTGACAGTTTGATAGTTTCCCTGAAAAAAAATTAGTGATATTGCAATATATTCACAAGAAATGTATGACAAGCTATTCATCCATCTAAAAAAGACTATTAGTTTCTGCAATATTCTTGTGATTTAACACACAACTTGGTGAGATCAATATTCACTGAAAATCAACTGTGCAGCTGGAGAGGATTTTGGCATTCTGAGCAGCTTCTGTGATGCCAAAAGCAACAGCTTCGATGGGTGTGAAGGCGACATGAATCCTTTTACTCGGAATACAATCCTTTCTAACTTACTCGCGTATTTCAACAGAAACTCTAGAAACGGAAATATGACGGCACCCTCAATCCAAGTAACCTCAACTGTCCTCAACTGCAGCAAAAATGGGTTAGGAAGATTTCCTTCAAACTCGAGGTAGTTCTCAGAATCAAAGCCCAGGTAGTTTTCGATAATAATTAGTAATGTCCCACTACTTTGGGCACAAAAGTTAAGAAAAATTTAGTTAGTGTATAAAGTGAGTTGCTGGAAGATATTTAAAAATTATTTTAAATGAGTTGGTGTATAAAGTGAGTTGGACTCACTGTTAATAATATTTTAAATAATTATTTTTTTATTAAACTTGGTATTGAACATTACTAGTGACGTCCTAATATAATAATTAGGATATTATTAATGTGACGAAGGAAGTATAAAACAGTAAATTATGAATCTAATATACAAACTATGAATTACTAAGTTAGGCAACAAATACCAGTCTAGAGCTGTAAACAAGTAGAGTCGAGTGGAATATTAACAAGTTCAAGCTCGACTCGTTTAAATATTCCGAGTGTTTGAGATCAACCTGAGCTCGATTTGAGCTTTTGTCTTGTTGATGGAGCTCGGTTTGTCACCCCTTTGTTGAGTTTGAGCTTGATTCCTCATCTTGTGTGATATTCGATAATATTGAATTCGAGTTGAAGTATGAGCTCAACTCGTCGTATAAAATGATATTTAAGCTCAAATTCATTAAAAACTCATGAAAATTTTGAAAAATATTTAAAATATGCTCTTAATTTTAATTAATTCAAGCTCGACTTAGTTAAAACTCGTACAATAAAACGATCGAAGGTTCGTGAACATGATCATCAATATATCCACGAACAAATGAATTTGAATATATTTACGAGCTCAACGTGTCGATTGCTGCTTGAAATCATGCTCGAGCTCGGCCCATTTTACTATCGAATTGAGTTTCAAATGAGTTTTTTTTTTAGATGGCTGAGAATTAAAGTTTAAAACAACAAAAATCAAGATTTCTGAATCAAACAAACAAAGGATTTAGAAGTTAGGCAACAGATACGTCGCCTTCCTCGTTGTATGTTTGATCATTTCCCCAATTACAACTTGACCCTATAATATTCAGCAGTTACACCATCACTAATTTTAAATTTTTAACAAAATTTGTCCGATGTGTGTGTTTTAGCACTGGAGGGAACCTTATAATGTCAAACTATTGAGGAAACCTTAATTAATTGTTATTATCTTGCTTCATCTTCTAATTGGATGAGTGAACTCTAGTTAATCCTAATTGGTCAGTGAATCATATTTTATTATCTTAAAATTGTATTAAAACATAATAAATTAAAACTGAAGATGTGCTCCAACTATTCGACAAAATGCCCAGCAGATCACTCACACGTATTGAACTATTGAAGTGCTCCAACTGTTCGATGAATGTCGCATGAAACTGCAACCCTTCTGTTTAATTAAGATGTGTTTTCTATTTGAGTAATTATTGTATAATAGATGTACTTTCCCTCAAATAAGAAAAAAAAACAAATAATAGATGAAATTCCAGAACATATGATACATATTTCTATATAAACCCTTAAAAAACATATAACTAAACTATAAATTAATAAGTAAACAAACAAGCCCGAAAATTTAGTTTTCAGCTGATTTTAGTTTCAAGTAAGTCCAAAACTCTTCAAATGAGTCGAGAATTGTTCTGCGGGTGCATTACCTATTAATTAGTGTCTTACTTTTGCAAATTCGAACATTTTTGTCCTAATTTCTAAATTATTATCCTAAAAGACAATCTAACTCCAATTTGTAGTAGCCCATATGTTACATATGTTAAACAATCGAAAATTGGACTTTTCCCAGGATTTTCAATTTTTCATATCTTTTCGAATTCTAATTTACAAACTAACATCTAAGGCACTAGATATCGTTAGTATCATCCATAGCATTACATATCAAAAGAGCATTAGCTTAATTAAAGAGTGTAAAATTCCTCTAGTGACTTGAATAAACACATAAAAAAAATCTCCGAATAAACACATACAAAAATCTCCAAAAGAAATAATCAAGGAAAGAAAAATGAAAACATGAGGTCATTGCAAAATCTATGAAGGAAGCATGGTGAGATCAATTGTGCAGTTAGTTGAGGATCTTCGCATTCCCAGCAGCTTCTGTGACAATGAAAACAAAGAATTTGATGGTGGTGAAGGTGACTTGGTTTCTATTAATCGGAACACAATCTTTTCTAACTTGCTCGCGTATTTTAGTATAATCTCAATCAATGGAAATACGTCGTCGCCCTCAGCCCAAGTAACCTCCACTGTCCTCAACTGCAAAACAAATGACTCAGGTAGATTGAGTGACTCTATGTGATCTTGGTGGCCATCTTCTTTCTGGTATTGAAGGACTAATCTCTCAAGCTTAGGGAAAATCTCAAGAACACCTACTACGTGTTTGTAGTCATATGAACAACATGTAAGCTGTAAAGATTTGACATTAGGAAAAGATGAATTCATTTTCATAGCTCCGAGCCCCTGTAAAGCAATATGTTTGATTACATTCATAATCAGCTGATTGAAGAAAAAACCAAGGAAGATAAAAGACAAGCATCAAGGCAAGGGGATGCTGTAGGAGTTCCCAATATACTAATTAGAAAATTAGGACAAAAACTTTTCGGCTTACAAATAGGACACTAATAATTAATAAGTAATGCATTAACAGGATAATTCCCGATCCACTTTAAGAGTTTGACTATGCCTACATTCAAAGTAAAGCCCAAAACTATTAAAATGGACTGAGAATTGTCATGTAAGTGCAATATTACTTACTAAATAGTGTCCTACTTTTTTGCAAGCCTGAATTATTTTGTCTTAGTTACCAAATCAGTCGAAGTTACTGTCCTAACTAAAAGACCATCTAACTCACTGTACTAACATATAAGTCACAAGCATGATATTTCACCTAGCTGCATTGCTGCAATTGATTATAAGCTAATGAGAAACAAACCTACTTGGTCAAACATAAAGAAGCCATTGATATATGCAACAAAGAAATCATACAAATGTTGAATTAATTAATCTGCAATAAATGTAAGCCATTGAAGAAAATGCATAGAAACCAAACCTTGGGGCTATAGTTGGTCGATAATATGACGTTTTCAACATGTTGAATGGTTGGAAGAATTTGACCCAATGCTTCTAATCCGAATAACGCAAGATCTACACAGGTTAAAGATGATACATTCATCGGCAAACACTTGCTGTATGAATAATCCCCTAGTACTAATTCTTCAAGATTTGGGGTACAAATTCTTAGCTTCGAAACCACAACTTCAGTTCTTCTCATAGGATTATAATTGGTAATCAACAACTTTTTCAAACTATTTGATTGGATACTCAAGTTTCCATCTCTGTTCATATATCCCAAATCAAATACTCTCAACTGAGGGCTACCCGACAATATTTGGTTAATCATATGTGTATTGACCTTCTCCACACGTAAAGTTAAACTCTCGAGTTGATTCCACTGCACATTCCCAGAAATCTCCAAGTTACAACAATATAGCCATAACTCTTTAAGAGAGGAGCACGAGTAGAGACATTGCGGCACAGAATTTGCAATATTGGGCAGCACAAGTAGAAGTAAAGATAATTCTTCGACTCCATATTTCTTGGCAAACCACACCCAAAAATCAACATCACTAACCATTGAATCACCAAGCCAATATCGCGAATCGGAAATTTTGAATTTCAAAACCCTAGTCCCATTCCAGCACAATAAAGCCTTATTAACGAATTTCCGACGCCTATCTTCATCAAACACGACAATATCGAAATTAAGAAAGGGAGTAATGGTCCAAAGGTTTCTCCAGCGCTTGGATAGAAGAGATGTCCTAACCACATCTGTCATCGGCATCAACCAAAATATCTCGAAGATTAGGGCGTCGGGCAGCTGGCTCAGTCGGTCATGATATTTGCATCTCTTTGAGTTTGTCATCTCGTAATCGGCAAAATCAAAACGTCTGAAACATAACAAACACAAATATTTTTACCTAATTAAACACATTCGAAGCAATAACACATACTATCAAAGTGTCGAAGTTTACCTGAGCAAGAAACCCTAACGCTTGTTTTAGGTTAATAATATAGATTATATGGACATTAAGATGGCTCTTCTGGGCTTGCAAAAGTAGGCCACTAATTAGACCTAATGGTAAAAATAGGACTGTAACATTATAATACATGTCTTTTAACATTATAATGAACGTATATATGTAGCTTTCTTTTAGGATATTAAATTAATTAAGATAAAACAAATATAATTGTTAATTTTCCTAAAAAAAATATATAACTGTTAATTGTTAAAACGGGAATACAAAAAAGAAACAAAAAATTTTTTTGCCAAAAAGTTGACAATATGGCAGTCCACGTCAGCAACGGGCTCTACGTGGCATTAAAAGCCCGAACAATTAATTTTGGGCCCGAAAAAGGAGTGTAAATGTTAAAAAAAAAATTATAGTCCTTATTTTCAAAATCCGTAACTTATAGTCCTTTTTCTAAAAATCCTGAAAGTTACGGTCCTATTTTTACCATTAGGTCCACTAATTAACATAAGTAATATACTTGCAAGACAATTGTCGACCCATTTTAATTAGTTTAGCCCCATTTTGGTTTCGACTAGGATAGGAATTCTTTAAATGGGCCGACAATTGAAGTTGGCTAAGGAGTCCTAGTTTAATGCTAAAAGATAGTTAGATGATTTTTTAGGTCAATAAAATAAGATTTCAAAATTAGGATAATTTTTTTTTGAGCTTGCTAAATTAGTAAGGAGTCCTAATCTAATGCTAAAAGATAGTTAGATGATTTTTTAGGTCAATAAAACAAGATTTGAAAATTAGGATAAAAAGTTTTTGAGCTTGCAAAATTAGGAGACACCCTAATAGCATAAGGAGTGCTAATCTAATGCTAAAAGATAGAGGTTTTTAGGTGAACAAAAAAATAAACTTTGAAAGTTAGGACAAAAATTTTGGGGTTGCAAAATTAAGACACTAATTAATAAGTAATACAACCATGACAAAACAATTTTCGGCCCCATTATAATTAGTATCATACTTTTTCAAATTCGAAAATTTAATTTTCGGCTCATTTTAGTTTCAAATAAATCCTGAACCCTTAAATTGGGTTGAAAATCACGTGTGTGCATTATTTATTAATTTGAGTCATATTTTTGCTAACCTAATTTTTTTTATCCTAAGGGTGTGTTTGATATTGGCTAATACACTGTATTAGCTAATTTAGTACAGATCAGTCTAGTGTTTGTTATTATTTAGTAATAATGCGGATGACCCGGTTTAATCCCATGACCCAGTATTATTAATTCAGATTTCTTAGGATTAATAATACCACCTCCCCCATAGGATTAACTTAAATCATGATATTCTGTATTTAGCCATGATAGCAAACACCAACTCAGTATTAATAATCTGTCATTATCCACGCTAAATATCCTGATTACAAATTATCCTACATAATCCTTTACTGAAAACCAAACGAGCCCTAATTTTCAAATTAGTCTAAGTTATTGGGGCCGTTTGATTTGCAGTTTAGGATTGATTAGGATTAAAATTATCTTGAGAAATTAGTGTGGATTAGTGTGGATTTATATTATTTCATGGGTGTTTGATATCATGACTACTTAATCCTATATTATGTTTGATATCCATAGGATTATGTTGGATTATATTATCTAATACCAAAACTATCCTCACATAATTTTAAAAATATCATGTGTGTCCACCATTACTTGGGCATTTGCATTGATATGCGTGAGGAAGGGTAGCAGAATTTTTATCCAATTTCTCAGTATTAAATTTATCCGAGGGGGGTGGGCGGATTATTAGTATGGGTTAATCCCACAAAATAGCATGGAGAAGTAGGATTAAGTAGGAGTTGACCATATTAACTGCATATGATATCAAACATCACACTAATCTGTATTAATTTAATTTATCCTACCTATAAACCCATATCAAACAGGCACGTACTAAAACTAAATTATGTTTATCCTAAGCATGGTATATGACTTAATTGGCAGAAGACAATCAAATTTCTCTAGATGTGCTAATGGGGCTTCCCATCTCCATCATTCTCCCCATGTAAGAAAAGATTCGTCGCCGAATCAAGCACAGCTTCATCTCCAGATGGATTTTCACCAGATTAAGGAATCAAATGCTTTACATTGAAAACGTCAGAGGTACGTATACGTAGTAACGTAAATGAGAAGGAAGCTTTAACAGACAAGCATTTGGGTTCATCTTTGCAATGATTTCCACGGGGCCAATCTTTCGCGCAGACAACTTGGAATACTCAAGAGCAGGGTAACGATCACGAGTTAAAATCGCCCAAACAAAGACCCCAACGTCAAAATCAACAATGTGGCGACGCTGATCAGCAGCAGGCTCGCACTCTAGGCGTTGGTGTCGAGCAACCGAGCACGAGTGGGAGCATGAAACTGCTGTAAATTTGGATTGATATCGTAGTAATTGATGTGGCAACATTTTGAATACTTGAAAAGACTCCAGATGAGATGTATATATAATTTGTTGTATTAAAGATACATTACATTTAAAAATTGAAGTTATATGGTTATTGCTTTATGTATAAAAGTTGACAATTTGACAGTTTCCCTGAAAAAATTAAAATAGTGATATTGCAATATATTCACAAGAAATGTATGACAAGCTATTCATCCATCTAAAAAAGACTATTAGTTTCTGCAATATTCTTGTGATTTAACACACAACTTGGTGAGATCAATATTCACTGAAAATAAACTGTGCAGCTGGAGAGGATTTTGGCATTCTGAGCAGCTTCTGTGATGCCAAAAGCAACAGCTTCGATGGGTGTGAAGGCGACGTGAATCCTTTTACTCGGAACACAATCCTTTCTAACTTGCTCGCGTATTTCAACAGAAACTCTAGAAACGGAAATATGACGGCACCCTCAATCCAAGTAACCTCAACTATCCTCAACTGCAGCAAAAATGGCTTAGGAAGATTTGCTTCAAACTCGAGGTAGTTCTCAGAATCAAAGCCCAGGTATTCTCGATAATCATCGTGCCTATCCTTCTTAGTAAATTTAATGACTAACTTCTTTAGTAGAGGGAAAATCTCAATAATACCTGCAAAATAACTTTCCTCGAAATAAAATCCGAGCTGTAGGGATTTGACATTAGGAGAAGATGAATTCATGCATCTTTCTATCATAGCTCCAAACACCTGTTGTCACAATAAGTTTATGTAAAAGTGTGTCTATAATTGGTTCAAAGCTAATCACAAATAATGCAAAATCTATTTGGTAAAGCATAACATCTTTAAAATGTGCATTGAAAAAGGCAAAATCTTAATATAATATGATTCACTAAAGAAGTCATTGATCAAATGTGAGATATAGATGCCGAATAAATAGAATTAAGAGAACATGATCAATAGGTATATATGTGTAGCTGAATGAACAATGAAATCTTCATCAAGTATGCTTAATATTTATGTGAATGTTGTTACTCTGCATCAATCTATAACAATGTAATCAATAGAAGATAGTTGAAAGAATCCAAACCTTGACGCAACAGGACACTAGTTTCACGCTTTCAACGTGTTGGATGCTTGGAAGAATTTGACCAAATAAATCTCCAAAGAAATGGTTTCTGGGTACAAAGCCATCCATCCCACAAAAGTTGTCACAATATGCTTCATCATAGAAATGTAGATTAGAAAACCCAAGCGTTGCACGAATTAAAGACGAGACATTCATCAACAAACACTTGTCATATGGACTTCCTTTAATCTCCAATGTTTCAAGATTCGGGGTCCAAATTCCCAGCTCTGTCGTATAAGTAGATGGATCATCGGCTTCATACAAGTACTTATAAATCGACAGCTCTTTCAAACTAGTAGATCGGATGCACAAGCTCTCACCTCTTTCCACAAAGGCCACGGTTAAGAGCTCCAACCGCGGGCTACCACACAATATCTGGCTAATCACGTGTTGAGTGACCCCAAAACCTTCAACTATTGTTAAACTCTTGAGATGATTCCACTGCACATCCCCATTGATTCTAAAGAAACAATTTGTGATCGACAACACTTTAATAGATGAGCACGAGTAGAGAAACTGCGGCACACAATGTATCTCGTGATCAGTATCGCCACTCCATGATACATAATCCTCTATCACCATATGCAAGTATAACTCTTCGACTTCATATTTCATGGCAAAACGCACCCACAAATCAACATCCCCGTGTATTGTTTCCTCGTGTTCCACTTCAACCTTGAATTTCAAAACCTTCACCCCATCCCAACGCGATAAAGCGCGATGAATGAAGATTCGAAGTTTATCTCTGGTATCAAACTGGTCAAAAAAATCATCAAAGTAAAGGAAAGGGGTGCTAGTCCAGAGGCTTTTCCAACGCTTCGATAGAATTGTTGTTCTAACAACTTCCCTCATAGGCAACAACCAAAATATGTGAAATATTACAGAGTCTGGCAACTCACTGAGTCGATCCATCTTCAAAATCAAATCCTCTAAAACAGAATCTAACTCAAAATTTACCTAAAACATATTTGGAGAAATATCACATTTATCAAATTCTCGAAGATTACCTCAAATGATCTCTCGGTTACTGCAGCGCCTAATCAACAAAGGCAGAGAATTCAAAAGCCGTTAGAGAGGATGTGGAATCGGACTTGAAGATACAATTTCTAGGGTTTTGTGTGTTTGTATGTTCTTCTTTTGCAATGGTCGAGTTAATTGTGTAATTTGCAATTGTCTTTGTCTTTTGATTTAATTACAATTTTTTTTCTGTTTTAATATAAATAAAAATAAATTATTGAGTAATTGATGAAACTTATTAATTGAAAATTAGTAATGTCCCACTACTTTGGGCACTACTGAGTTAAAAATATTATTAAAAGAAAAAGGGAAAGTAAAATCAAGCAACCCATTGAAAGCACAACGAAGCTAACAAAGGGTCGAACCTCATAAAAACTTTTTCGGCGAAAATTCAGAGGGACAAAATGCCAATGAAAGAAAAGAGAACCCGTCAAGCCCAGCCATAAGCAAGAAAACGAAGCCCGAAAGAGGGGCCAAACAAAGCACGCGCAACTGGAAACACAGACCGCACGAAAAAAGACCCAACACCAAAGGAGCCCGACCAATAAAAATTAGTAATGTCCCACTACTTTGGGCACAAAAATGAAGAAAAAATTAGTTAGTGTATAAAGTTGCTGGAAGATATTTAAAAATTATTTTAAATGAGTTGGCGTATAAAGTGAGTTGGACTCATTCTTAATAATATTTTAAATAATTAATTTTTTATTAAATATGGTATTGAACATTACTAGTGAGACGTCCTAATATAATAATGAGGATATTATTAATGTGACGGAGGAAGTATAAAACAACAAATTATGAATCTAATATACAAACTATGATTTACTAAGTTAGGCAAATACCAGTCTAGAGCTGTAAACGAGTAGAGTCGAGTGGAATATTAACAAGTTCAAGCTCGACTCGTTTAAATATTCGAGTGTTTCTGAGCTCGATTTGAGCTTTTGTCTTGTTGATGGAGCTCGGTTTGTCACCCCTTTGTTGAGTTTGAGCTTGATTCCTCATCTTGTGTGATATTCGATAATATTGATTTCGAGTTTAAGTATGAGCTCAACTCGTCGTATAAAATGATATTTAAGCTCAAATTCATTAAAAACTCATGAAAATTTTGAAAAATATTTAAAATATGCTCTTAATTTTAATTAATTCAAGCTCGACTTAGTTAAGACTCGTACAATAACTCGATCGAAGGTTCGTGAACATGCTCATCAATATATCCACGAACAAATGAATTTGAATATATTCACGAGCTCAACGAGCCGATTGCTGCTTGAAATCATGCTCGAGCTCGGCCCGTTCTACTATCGAATTGAGTTTCAAATGAGCTTTTTTTTAGTACTCCCTCCGTCCCAAACGAAATGTCCTGTTTTTCTTTTTGGGCTGTCGCAAACGAAATGTCATGTTTCTTTTTTTGGCAATACACTATCTCTCTATACTTAATATTTAAATAATTTCCACCAACCCACTTTATCTACTTTATACACATTTCTTAATCTCCGTGCCGAAAAGAAATAGGACATTTCCTTTGGGACGGAGGGAGTAGTATAATTTTTTTTTGAGATGGCTGAGAATTAAAGTTTAAAATAACAAAAAGCAAGATTTCTGAATCAAAATTACAAACAAAGGATTTAGAAGTTAGGCAACATATACGGCGCCTTCCTCGTTGTATGTTTGATCATTTCCCCAATATAATCAGGTTTTGAAGCCGCTGCATCTCATACGATCTGATAAACCGCAACCGCGCGCGCCTCCGCCGTGAAATGCTTTGAGGTAATTTTCATCCAATCTTCTTCGATGATTTTGTAAATTCGTGTATAATTTACCAGATTCTGCTTCTGAGCTTCAAATTTTGTAAATCTTATCAGATTAAAAAGAAAAAAGAAAAAAAGATGATCATCAATAAGGAGTCCTCTGCCTGCGATCTACTCAGTGAGTTGCCCGACTCTTTAATTTTCGAAATTTTCCGGTTTCTGCCGATGACAGATGTTGTCCGTACAACAATTCTGTCGAAGCGTTGGAATAACCTCTGGACCACCTTCCCCTGGCTCGATTTCAACGATCGTCGGCTCAAAATCGATACTGATAAATTCCGAGACTTCGTCAATGGAATAGTAAATTCATGGAGAGGGATGAAGATCGTGAGATTCAATGTTGAATTTCGCGAATCCGATCCTAATCTCAACAAGTCATTACCCAGCGACAGTGATATTGATTCTTGGATTCAATTCGCGACGGAGAAAAAAGTCGAACAGTTGCAGATATTTTTAGCCTACAAATTCTCAGTGCCGCAGTGCCTCTACTCGTGTTCATCTCTCAAAGTTTTGCAGATAATGATAAGTGATCCTCAAGTTCATGGCAATGTGCAGTGGGATCAGCTCAGGAGATTAACTCTCTTTGCCGAAGGCTTCACCAAAAACGCGATTGATCGGATTTTGCGCGGTAGCCCTCGGTTGAGAAAGTTTAATCTGATTCTTCGCAGCAGCAAGGGAGACTTGCGCATCAAATCCAGCAGTTTGAGACAGCTCAGTATCATAATGTTTTATAAGAAAGATGCTCGTGTTGTCGAAGATCCGGAGCTCAGAATCTGGGCTCCGAATCTTGAAAAGCTAGAGATTGGAGGAGTTCCATATAGCAAGTGTTTTTTGATGAACGTTTCTTCTTTAACTAGAGTGGCTCTGAACATTGATGGTCCAAAGAAGTTATTTCCTGGGATTGATTTTGTTGGAGAGACACTGAGACGAATTTTTCCGGCCATCAAACATGTTCAAAAACTCACATTGTCAAATTGGTGCATCAAGGTTCGTTTTCTTGGCAATATATGTATGGCTTGCTCCCCTTCCATTTATTTATTTGTTTATTATAGTTATTATGAATAGAGTTAATTGTCTATGAATACACTAATTATATCTAAATTTTGGGTTTTAACTAAATTTATTTTTTTGGTAAAAAAATACATAAATTTGTACTCTCTCTCCGTCTACAAAAAAAATTGTCATATTGTAAACGGAATGAGTTTTAGTAAAATGGGAGTGAAATTGTTAGTGGAGTAAGAGTTTCATTTTAAATTTAAGTGGAGTTCTGTGGACCCTGTTACTATAAATGAAAGTGACAAATTTTTTGTTAACGGACGAAAAGGGAATTGTGGTAAATTCTTCGAGGATAAATGGGATTTTTTATTTTTTTCTAGATTTGACCTGAGCCCAAAGTTTGCTGGCCAATAACTTGGTTGTCGGGAGTCCGATGGACCATTCGAATATACCGTTGGAAAACTCATGACGTTATCTTTCTAAGGATACTTTATATTGTTGAATTTTGGTCACCGGTAGTGGTCGAAAAATGGCATGAAAGTTGATGTCATGAAATTCTATATTTTTTTCTTTTTCTTGGCTACTTCTAGGGACTAAAATCCAAGAATACAGGTATCATTACAGAAAGCGAGCTATCACCAAAAGGTTTTCGACGGTACCATCGAATTAACAATTAGACTCCAGATAATTAAGTTATTAACCAACAAACTTTTAGAGTCCGGCCAAATTCTAAATTATTAAAAGTTCATGTATTTTTTGATCAAAAAAATTGTGTATAGTTAGTGTAATTATAGGTAATTAACCCTTATAAATATATACATACATATAAACAAATGTTATTATAGTATTATGTAACATTTTACAATTGTTACTTACTTACAAATGTTGGATCCACCCTTGCTTGCTTACATTATGATACATATATATATAGGACTCAATTTTATTAATGGAATATTGTGTTTTAGCAGGCGCTTGGAGCTATGAAAGGTAAACATATACTTAAACCTTTTCCCACTCCCAAGATCTTGATTCTCAATGTTTGTTGCGAAGAACACCCCGAAGAATACCCACAAGATTACCCAGAAGAATACCAACAACAAATTCTGGGTGTTGTTGAGATGTTCTCTACGTTGAGGAATTTAGTCCTTGTAACCAACTATAACGGTCTACCGGAACATTTCAAGGGCTGCCTCGTGTTCGACAAAAATCTCTCCATCTTGTTTCTGCTGCATCTCAGGACAGTTCATATTACTTGGACTATTGGTGACGACAACTCCATATCCTTTTACCGCGAGATAAAAGTAAGGAGTCGGATACACTGTCCGAGTATTTGCTCATGGCATCACAGAAGTTGTTGGAAATGGAAGTATCCTCCCCAACTGCGTAGCTAATATTTTGATCATGCTAAGTTATGTCTCAAGCATATGGAAGCCACATGAATAATTCAGGTAAATAATTGTTGCTTAAGTTGGGGATGGATGTCATTGGTATTATGGTTTTTGAAAACTTTTGGATTAAGTTGATGATGCTCTTTTGATTAATATATAACATAGTTGTTTGAGTTCTTGTGATGAAATTGAGAATACTTATCTTGCTACACCTTCTCCATATGTTAAATTAACGTAATTCCTTATTTTCTCATGATAAATTTGCAACAAATTATTCAGCTGTCGTTTGCTCCGCCTCTGCATGGCCATGGTTTTGGATTTACTTCGAAGTTTTGTCTATGTAACGATTCAATATTTGAAGCACCCCTAAAAGATGAACATGAATAGAGATGGACAAAAGCGGTTATTGAATTGGTTAACACACACAGGAGTTGAGCTAACTTTGTTTGATTTTAAATTCCATCGAAAGGGTAAGATTGGAAAAATTTAAGCACTGAAAATAAAAATATTCAATTATGCATATTATCAATCATCAAATGTAAGCGTCCCTTAAACTCATGGGAATGTTCTTTTTCGAAGAACTCAATTGCAACAAAAATCACAATATTTGCACCGTTTACGGTTTTTAAATTTCTTCATTTATTTATATAATTTATCAAAAAAAAATCACAATATTTGTGCATTTTTTTTACAATTACAACTTTTATCTTTATTTAGGGGAGGAGAAGCGGTGGGATTTGAACCCTAGACGTTTAGGGATAGAAGTTCGCACCATTTGGAAACACAATTACAACTTGACCCTATAATATTCAGCAGTTACACCATCACTAATTTTAAATTTTTAACAAATGTTTTCCGATGTGTGTGTTTTAGCACTGGAGGGAACCTTATAATGTCAAACTATTGAGGAAACCTTAATTAATTGTTATTATCTTGCTTCATCTTCTAATTGGATGAGTGAACTCTAGTTAATCCTAATTGGTCAGTGAATCATATTTTATTATCTTAAAGTTGTATTAAAACATAATAAATTAAAACTGAAGATGCGCTCCAACTATTCGACAAAATGCCCAGCAGATCATTCACACGTATTGAAGTGCTCCAACTGTTCGATGAAATGTCACATGAGATTGCAACCCTTCTGTTTAATTAAGATGTGTTTTCTATTTTAGTAATTATTGTATAAATAGATGTACTTTCCCTCAAATAAGAAAAAAAGAACAAATAATAGATGAAATTCCAAAACATATGCTACATATTTCTATATAAACCCCTAAAAAAACATATAACTAAACCATAAATTAATAAGTAAACAAGATACAGATATATACTGGAACCTTAATTTATATAAAAGCCGCCTCATCTTACTAAGTTAGGGTTTTCAGCTGCAGCACACAAACAATCAATCAATCAATCTTCGCTTTCATCTGCTTCGCGAGTTGATGACGAGATGCAAAATTCGCAGCTCATCAAAACTCGTGATCGACTCAGCGAGCGTCCCAACTCCTTAATTTTCCACATATTTTCGTATCTGCCGATCACACAAGTTGTTCGAACAACATTCCTCTCTAAACGTTGGGAAGATCTCTGGAAAACCGCCCCCTTCTTTTATCTCGAAGATTCCACGGCAAATAAGACTAATCAATTAGAAAATATCGCCGAGCTTCAGATGACTCACACGATGAGTGAGCTAACTTGGTTCAAATAGTTTGTTTTATATGTTGTGAGATCAGTTACCTAACCTGCTGATAGCAAGCTGCTCAATTGGACAGATAATTGAACTAGAGTTTGCTCAGTTAGGTAAATAACTAAATTAGAGTGCAGAATGTGGTGATTATAAGTTACTTGGATTGTTACTTAGAAAAACTTTTATTTAAATTTTATGAGCTTAGGATATTAGTCAATTTGTATGCAGGTTCATTGATTGGGTCAACTGACTAAAGGTATGGTGATGTGTGTTGTTGAGTTCGTGTGCTAATGTGATGAGAATTTAATAATACATAAAGCTTAATGCAAAACATACAACAATTTATGTTTGATTTCCTTAATTGAAGTACTTTCATATTTATGTTTAGTGTGATTTCATGGTATTTCAATTATTGTAATTTTTAAATTTAAATTAAATCAAAAATAAAAAAATTCAAAAGTAATTCATACGAGTCAACATGATGAACCAAACCAATGCAACAGTTAATTTATAAGTGGGCCCGAAATATGGACGAGTCAAGTTGAGGCTCAACCAATGTTGACGAAGACTAGGCCCACATTGAAGAAAAGAGTAAGGCAAATAATAGGGTTTACGAAGATATCTATATATGCTCTCTATATAATCGTCCATTCTCAATCAATCTCTTCAATTTCAAGTCAACTGCAAGTTAGCTACGGTTTTTAGTTGCAGCAAACAATCAAACAATCTTCCCTTTCATCTGCTTCGCGGGTGGTTGACTCTGCGTAAACTACGAGATGGAAAATTGGAAGCGTAGCAGAACTCGTGATCGACTCAGTGAGCTTCCCGACACCTCTATTTTACAAATACTTTCGTATTTGCCTATTACACAAGTTGTTCAGACAACAATCCTCTCTAAACGTTGGGAAGATCTCTGGAAAGCCGTCGCCTGTCTTAATCTCGACGATTCCACGATTAACTATTTCAAGGATCTTGCGCGAGCTCGGGACTTCGTTAATCGGGCATTAGTGTTGTGGGACGGCGGCAATAAGATTCAGAAATTCAAGATTGATTTTGTAAGTACTAATTCTCTAGAGCCGTTTGTTGACGACATAATCGATATTTCGTTGGGCTTCGCAACGGAGAAATCAGCGGCGAAGTTAGAGGTTCATCTGCATCAGATTAATTCGACAGAGAGATCGAAGTATAAATATTTGGAAAATTATCACTTGGTGCTCAAGTATCTCTACTCGTGCTCATCGCTTGAAGTCTTATCGCTCAAAGACTGTAGCCTTCGGATTCACGAGAATAATAATGTGAAGTGGGATCGGCTCAAGAGTTTAACGATTCATGTGGATTTACGTCGCGTTGAGGACGACGTGATCAGCCAAATCTTGGTTGGAAGCCCTACGTTGGAAGTGTTTGCGTTGTCTCTCACAGACATTAATGCAACCTTAGTTGGGAACTTGTGCATCCAATCTACTAGTTTGAAGAAGCTCTCGATTGTGAATATGATGGAATTGGAGCCGTGGATGGATAATCAGCTCGAAATCCGAACTCCGAATCTTGAAACCCTAGAAATTTTAGGGCTTACATACTTCAAGTTTCCGCTGAATGCGCCGACTTTGACTGATGTAACTCTTGGATTTTGCCGTGACGAACATGATTTGTACTCTGATGAGTTGGGCAAAATGATTGAAGAAACATTGAGCCAAATTCTTCCAACCAGATATGTTGAAAGTGTCACCCTATCGAAGGATTGGTGCGGCAAGGTTAGGTTCTTTAGCCACTATTTTTATTTATGATGGGATTAATTAAGATAGATGAGTAGTTTGAAGACATCACCATTAATTTATGATGGGATTAGATGAGTAGTTTGAAGATATCACCATTAATTGATTCTAATTATGCAATGTCTCAAAAGGTAAGTTTGTAAAGAAAAAATTATAATCATGTAAAAATTTGCCTTATAATTAAAGTCTACAATTTGTATCGAATTTAGAATTTGGTGGAGAATCTTTCGGCTTCAAAACAAATACGTACAGAAAAATGCTTATTTTAATGATAATCCGACTAATTGTTGCTTATTTTGATGACAATATCACTAATTGCTGTATATATATTTCAGGACCTAGGAATCTTGACAAGTATATGTTTCGATTATTCATCGTCTTTTCTCATGGTCAAGTACTTGGAAAAGGATCAGTTCTTGGAGAAGGATATGTTTTTTTTTTCGAAACAGGAGAAGGATATGTTTGGTTTCACCTTTTCCCATGTTGAAGATGTTGCAAAGCAATGTCAATTTCTCAAAATTCGAATAAATAGCCGCTCTTCTTGAGAGATATTTAGTCTTCATTGAAGAAAAAGGCGATGACGATGAAGACGAAGATGATCAACAGTCACTCAAGTTTGAAGCAAATCGCCTTCGTTCCTTTCTGCTGCACAATTGATTTTCATGTGAGCACTCATGATTATTTCTTAAAAGGGACATAGAATTCTTTTGTAAATTTCCTTGATATGTTTATTTTTAGAATTGAGAGTTTAATTTCTTTGCTTTTTAATTTCTTTTTTGAGATCTTTGGAGTGTTCTTCTTTCATTTCGTCTTATTCGGTCGTTTTGGTTGTTTGCTTTGTAATTGATGAATACTCTTTTTTCTTTTGTTGGATTTTTCTCGTTCTCTGTCCGTAATTAAATCCTGTGCCACTCCCTGTCCCAACCTTAAAACTACACCGTTTTGGATTTAAATTATTTTCCTTTCCTTTTGCTAACATTTAATTGAAGGATTCACACATATCGGCTCGGCTGATTGAAGCCACGAATCTTCTTCTTCCTCTTTGTTGGCCCAATTCTCATTAATTCTCCTCTGACCTGGCCCAACTTCCAGGCCCAAAGTAGTTCCTCGGCCCCTTTTCAAACCCTAGCCCGCTGCCCCATCTGATATACCCCCACCTCACTTAGCGCCGCTCCCAAACCCTAATCCCTCTCTCCCTCACACTTCCCCCTTCGTCTTCCCCGCTGCACCGCCCTTCCACCACCCGTCTTCTCGTTTCCCACCTCCACCATTAAGGCTTCTCCCTTCTTCCCGTAGTTTTTTCCCTCACCAAAACCTCTATATAATCTGGTCCTAATTCCGCACAGCGATGGGAAGATCTTCCGACAAAATTTAGAGAAGGCTCTGCTATTCCTTCTGTGAGATTCCTCTCCTGTGTGTGAACGAGGTCTTCCCTTTGCTGTGAGAGTTATCGCCGGATTCCTGTTTGGTGATACTCTGTGTATGTGCAAGCCATCGGAATCCTGTCCATCGGATTCCTGCTGCTGGTGGCTGTGCAATCGAGATCTGGGTGTTGATCTGTTCTTACTATCGCCTGAGTCGTGATCATTGAGCTGCTGGAAGAGTTGCTACCTTGTGTGGGAAAAATCTGAGCCAAAGTGTCCCGAGGACACATTTTTCCCACCTCGAGTTTCCTTTGAATTTCTTCTTTCTTACATGCTTTAAGTTTTCTTTGTGTTTCTTTTTACTTGCTGTATTTTCTTTGTAATTTGCAGGTACTAAGAGGTAAAGAAGAACGAAGAGAGTCGAGAAGTGGACATTGGCACTTGAGTGTGCGGCAGGACGGTCGGGAACCAAGCGGTGAACCCCCGGCTAGGCGAAGATACCCAATACTTCTCCAAACTAAATCTACTCTATTCTCTTTGGAAAATTTCTCTCTTCACCGAAAAATGAGGATTTCATATTCTGCACAGGATTTGCTTACGGATATCCAAAATCAATTTTTTTCTTGTTTCAATCTTTTCTTCTTCTTCTCCACAAGCTTCCATGCTCATCCATCCCTCTATGACAGAGCACATCTTCCATTAATGATATATATTCAAACAAGATTTGTAACTTTTTTTCATTTTCCATCCTTTTAAATCAGTGCAGCCTCTCTTATTATATAGTTGGGTGCTCTTATTTCCCATCCTTTTGTATCTCTTGGTAGAACAGTACTTATCTTTCAATTTTTTATTTTTTATTTAAAACGGTCGGTTTTCTCATGTCCACCAAATGTTCGATAAATTTACATACTTTGGCAGCGAAGAGTTTTCGATCGATTAACAAACAAGGAATTTCCAGGAACACAACAATAATTCTCACTCAATCAAGAATCACAATAACACAAAAATACATAGAAAAAGGGCTGAAGAAACCAATCCATGACTTGAGGCAGGAAAATCACAAAAATAAAATAAAAATCAGAACACTCTGTTCTTCAAACGACAATGACCATCAGACTCTGTTAATTAAGAATTGACGAAGAACTACAGAAATAAAAGAAATCCATTTTACCTCGACTTCTTTGCCTTCCCGTTTAAAGCGGAATTTTGTCTGCGAATGTACAAGCTTTTTTCTTATCCATCAATCTGACATTTCCTATTTTTAGGAAGTTTTCTGTTTTCGGTTTTTCTTTTATAAAATAATTTAATTTGATTAACCTTAAAATAAGTAGATTTTTGAAGAAGAAAAATCCAGTTCTACACGTAATAAATAATGAAAAATAATTAAAAAAAATTTAAACTTTCGGACTTTATTGAAAGGTCAAAAAAAAATTATTTTCAAGGATTTGCTTTTGTCATCGCCTGCATTTTCATCCTTAGTGAGTTTTCTCTTCATTCCCAAGATCACTTTCATTTCATGAGATTTTGTAACATCAATGATTGTATCTATTTTTTTTTTTTATGATTTTTTTGGATGTAAATCTGTAACTTTGCTATCTTGACGAGGGGAAATGGGAGAAATTAAGAGAGAAAAGAGGGAGTTAGAGAAAAGAGAGAGAAATAGGAAATTGGATAATTTTTATATATGCTGCAGTCTAAAAGTAGTTGAAACCCTAACAACAAAATAATACTCCCTCCCTCTTATTACAAATATCTTATTCTTTTTTTAGAAAATATTATCTCTATATACTTAATATTTAAATAATTTTCAGCAACTCATTTAATCTATTTTCTATACATTTCTTAATATCTCGTGCCCAAAAGTAATAAAACATTTGTAATGAGACGGAGGGAGTAGATAAAAGCGTTACCCCTGAACAACTAAATAAAATAACAACATAAGATCAGACAATCACTAAAGTTGATACGATCACCATCAATGGTGGCAGGGACGAATCTAGAATTTTTTTATTATAGGGGCACAAAATATATATAAGCATATTATAAATATAAAATATGTTTAAAAAATTATACTACATAATAATTCAAGTTTATTAGAATTAAAATTTACAAATTTTTATTAAGTGAAATATTTGTATGATTGACCATCGAAAATCTCTTTCTCAATGGGATTTGAAATGCATAGCTACCATTTATCTTTCATCTTACTGCGTAGATAATTTTTTATGATATTCATTGCAGAAAATACCCATTCAAACTATTTATTGGGATTTGAAGATTTAAAGGTTTATTTATTTATTACATACTTTAATTATATATATATATATATAATTAATATAATTAAATAAATAAATTGTGGGGGCACGTGCCCCATGGAAGGCAACGTAGATCCGTCACTGAATGGTGGAGCAGCTCAAACTCCAGAAATCAAGAGAGAAGAGAAAGATTTGATAAACATCAACCAAAATATTCATTCCATTCATATAAATTTAGAGATTACATTATTTATATCTGATAATGAAAATTTAATAGGCGAATGGGCTCGAGCATAATAGGGCCAAGCTATGGAATTGGGTTGGGCGTATCAAAAGTCCACGTGAATGGTTGAATTTTCTCCTCTTTCAGCAAACCGAAAGAACCCTAGCTCACTTCTTCTCCAATCAAGTCCTTTTTCTCTTTCCTTCCTCACAATGGCTTCCTCGGCTTTGTCTCTCCGAACATAACGATGTTTCCGACAGCCTCGATCGACTGAGTGAGTTACCCGATTCCTTAATACTTTCGATTCTTTCGTTTTTGTGTTCGACGAGAGATGCTGTTAGGACAACCATTCTGTCCAAACGCTGGAAAGATCTGTGGACCACCGTCCCCTGCCTTCACTTCCAAGACGAAAACCCTGAGTTTATTTATGGGGTTATTGCAAAATGGAGAGGTGCCAAGATTCAGAGTTTTCGTCTTCAGCATCGGTGGTCATCACCTATGAGTAGCTGTAGCGATGTTAAATCGTGGATGCTTTTTGCGGTGGAGTGGCTGCTTTTTGCGGTGGAGAAGCAAGTTGAAGATCTACATATATTTCCCCGTATCCCATACTGCCCACCTCAGAGTTTGTATTCATGCTCCTCCATTACATCACTACTCCTTGATACTTTGTTTGTTCAAAATCGAGGGGAGTGTGCAATTGAATCAACTCGAGACTTTATCAATTATGCTTCCGATTTCCCCGTGGGCTGACGCCATAAACAAGATTCTCTTGGGCGCCCCTCGCTTGGAAAATATGCTTTTGAGATACATTAAAATTGATGAAAACTTAAATATCCTATCTCGCAGTTTGAAGACGCTCGATATCGACGAGGCTAAAATAAATGGAGTGATCACGGTTTCGGCTCCTAATCTTTTGACTTTAAAAATTCACGCATCTATTTATGATGGTGCTAGGTTTTTGTGCCATGCCCCTTCTTTGACTGAAGCTTGTTTTAAAGAATATTTTGTTGAGGATTATCTGCCTGTTGAGCCGTTCTATCAACTCTTCACAAGCATCTGCCATGTTAAGAAGATCACATTAACGGTGTTGAACATTAAGGTTTGATTTCTTGTTCGCATTAATATAATGAAAGAGTCGAATTGGACAAATTATGCAGATTCATGTCTTTTTATACTCCCTCCGTCCACCAAAGATAATGTGAGTGGAATGGTGTGGATCCTACTACTAAAAAATGGATGTGGCATATTTTTTGTGGACGGACGAAAAAGGAAATTGTGGCATATCTTTCGTGGACGGAGGGAGTATATAAATTCCTCTTCTCTTTCATAGTATTTCATTTTCTATGCTCTAGCTTAGTAACTTGAATTGGTGATCTCCTCATGTTTGTGTTGTATCTGCAGTTGAAGAAGGAGAAGAAGAAAGATATGGTTGTTCAGTTTCCAAATGCTGAGGTTCTAATACATGAAAGCATAAGCAAACGTATTGGTCTACTTGATGTCCTTGATCTTCTTGAGTTGTTCCCAAAGTTGAAGATGTTGTATTTCAATCGACCAGACCAGGTTTCTCTTTTATTCACTTTTAAGAATAAGCCAATATTATGTTTACCATATTAATTCCTTTTTCTTTTTTTTGAGGTAAACCACCCTACTAATAATTTCTAAGCTTCCTCTTTTGCTTTTCTTAGTCATTTTATTCAGTTTGGCTTGACATCTTTTGAGTACTAAATTAGTAGTAATTAATTTCTTTGATAGGGGTTCGAGGTTTTTGATCCCATCAGCGCTGAGACGGCATTCCCCAGTTCCTCACTGATCCATCTAAAGAGAGTTGATATATCTTGCGCTGCACACGACCCCTCAATGATTCCTTTTGTAGGGAGTCTCCTGCAAAACGCTCCCTCGCTCGACGAGATGGTGCTTCGTCTTAGAAAGTGTACACGAAGAAATTATCGTGAGGTGTTGTTGATGGTCGAAGAGAAGGTGCGAAGCATGCCAAGATCCTCCCCAACTGCAAAGGTTATTATAAATGGAAGCTTGATCAATTGACTAAATTAACTGAGGTTATTAGGATGTGAGCCCATGTTTTTATTGTGTATGTTATGTTTTTATGCTGCATCCCCTGCTGCTTTCCATAGCATAATTTACTTTACTATTTTCACTAAATTTACCACATACTAGTTGTTTTCAATTTGCTTAACTTCATTGTGTTTGATATGTGTATATCATGTATGGTATATTGGTATCTTCACTTCTAGTTAAGCCTTGTCATGTGCTCATAAATTAGGTTTAACTATTGGTTTTTTTTTTTTTTTGGACTTGGGGGCGGGGGAGTCGTCGGGTTTGAACTTTAATTAGACTCACTGTTCACAGACACAAGTTCATACTAAATACTTTTCTTAATAAGTAAAAAAATATATCCATTGAATTTAATGATTTTAGTTTTCATACAAGAATATATAAAATGTTATCAAAATATAATTAGAAAAAAGTTATACAGATTCAGTTAGATAATCCATGCAAAAGAATTTAAATGAGTGAATTTAATAGAATGATATTTGTCCATTAACACAAACAAGATTTGTAAAAAAAATAGTTAGAAAAAGGGGAGAATGGACATTAAACCAAAACCCAATTATCAACTTTTTATGCTACAACGCATTTTCCATTTCAATCACGTACACAGCATATATAGGTGCCCAAGAACTTCATTGAACATGAAAGTAATGTGAATTGATGAGATTGTTATTTTCAGGAAAATGATTATGTGGAAAATGAATACTAATAGATTCATTATCCAGTGTTTGGATTTATCAAAACTAATTGCTAAGATTCTGGATTTAATTATATCCTTAAATAAAATTAATCAATATATATAAGAATTAAATTTTATTTCATAATAAATTTGGTTGTGAAATTCTTACATTGCTAGATCCTATAAGTCCTCATGAATTAAGCCACTAAGACTTGTTATATAAATTTATAATATTAAATAAAGAAATTAAAAGGTGCGTCAGAGTCACAGGGGACTCGAACCCAAAACCTTTGGACTTAGGCATTAACACTCGAACCCAAAACCTTAGGACTTAGGCATTAAACACGCACACAGTGCTGCAATTATTTTGCTTATTTACATGGGTGCCGAATTAGTGGATGTCGCTTGCTTTTCTTCCTTGATCGGAGTCGAAATTAATTTGTTTTTTCTTTCCAACAAACACCGTTTATTACCTTACAATTCATCATCGTTTATACTTCATCAACAGCCACAGCTGTCGGCCTCCACAAGAATCATAATTGTTCGAATTTACTTAATTTAATATTGAAAGGGATTCCAATTTTGGAAAACAAAATTTTCACTAATACGAAAAAGGAAGTTTTTAGGCTGCATGTATTGATCTTTTCTTTCCATTTATGATGATTTAATATGGTATTTATTCCTTTTCAGTTTATTAAAAAATATATATAAATATGGAAAACTCGTGGTCCATCCTTATGGCAAACATAAATTTTGGGCTCCACTTTTGCAATTCTTTCTTGAAAAAATTGTAAATGAAACAAATATCAAAAATTGATATAATTAAAATTAAAATATTCCATATATAGAAGAAAAGCGTAAGACAATAATAGGGTTTACGAAGACTCTATATATATTTTAGGGTGGATATATATTTGATGAAGCCTAAGCCATATAAGACAATATTAGGGTTTCGAGATATCTATATATAGACTCTATCTATCGTTCATTCTCACTCAATCAATCATCCCTTTCATCTGCTTCGCGGATGGGAAATTCAAAGCGCAGCAGAACTCGTGATCACTACGAGATGGGAAATTCAAAGCGCAGCAGAACTCGTGATCGCCTCAGTGAGCTTCCCGACTCCTTAATTTTCGACATATTTTCATATTTGCCGATTATAGAAGTTGTTCGGACAACAATCCTGTCTAAACGTTGGAGAGATCTCTGGAAAACCGTCCCCTTTCTTAATCTCGACTACTGTTCCGCGTTTAACTATTGTACGCGAGCTCAGGACTTCTTTAATTGGGCACCCGACTTTTTTAATCGGGCATTAATGTTGTGGAGGGGAACTAAGATTCTGAAATTCAAGATTGATTTCGAATGTTTGTCGCCGCCTATGGAGCCGTTTCAAGAAATAATCGATATGTCGTTGCGTTTGGCAAAGGAGAAATCAGCGGCAGAGTTAGAGATTCATCTACATGAAATTAATTCGACAGGGGTTCATCAATTTTTTGACGACTATTACTTGGTGCCCCAGTATCTCTACTCGTGCTCATCGCTTGAAGTCTTATCAATCAGAGGATGTAACCTTCAAATTCATGAGAATAATAATGTGAGGTGGGACCGGCTAAAGAGTTTAACGATTAATGTGTTGGTTATCCTTGACATCATCTAATGATACGCAGCGGAATATACATTCAAGGATTAGATCTAGATTTACAATTGATTCATGTGTAGAGATTACAAACGTACACAACAATAAAATTAACTTACTTGTTGTGTAGTAAACGTGCGTCTCGATTCCTGCGAATTGAATCCACCACTAGAGGTATCCACGTGCATGTCGATTCGATGCAGGAACAATTCCCAGTGCATGTTTCAATCTTCGACAGCTAGGAAATCTCCGATTGAAACCATAGTACTCTCTAGGTGTTTTCTCTTCTAATGTTTTCGTATATTTTCATATGTGATTCGTAAGACCAAGCTCCCTTATTTATAAGCGAAGAAGACAATTCTAAATTGTCTTGTCTTCCTTAGTCAACAATTACGACTAAGGAATTCACACTTGAGTCAACAATTACGACTAAGGAATTCACACTTGAACTGTCTTACTTAGTATTAGAATATATCAAATATATCCTAATCTAGTCCATAATATCTTTCAATCTCCCACTTGGACTAGCATTAGATTAAACACCAAGCACTAACTTTGCACTCTTAAGCGAATCAACAATACACATAAAGTGTGACCCAATAGGCCTCCATTATCGTCGATAATCAAATTAAAGTCTACACAAAACTCCTAGACTGCGTTGTGTAGCGAACTCGATATATGAAGAACGTTTACGTGGATTCTGTAAACAAAACCTTTATGCGAAGATATAGTAACATCCTTTCATTCACGAACCACTCGATAGAGCCTAGAATTTGCCATTGTGTCTTTCTAATAGCTCTATCAATTTATCTCATCTTTATTAAATGACATCCATCGATCATGTTCAACTTTTAAAGTTCGAACATATCAATTGCACTGGCCAGTGACTTAACGGTCAAGTAATATAGAGAAACTGAGTGTTCTTCTCGAAATGTAAATCGAGGAATGAATCCTATCTTGGCACAACTACCACCTTCCCTTATATCCCGATATACCCAACACAAGCCGTATCTACCCCTTTGGTTGGAGTGCAAGCATTGTACTTGGTCAAAGTATACCATTCAATAAGTAAGATAAGCATTGCCCTCAAGTCAAAGGACTGTCACAAACTCCACACACCAATAATCATAGACACCAAAACAAATGATATATTGGTTGGGTATGCCAATACTCTCTAAAGTATCCATGCATCTATCACGAGTATCTAATATCTCATAGTCGTGGGAACAACTATATTCTCTAAGAATGTGATACAGATCGCATGCCAACTTATAACATATCATCAATATCCCAATCTTGATGATCCTCAGTTGGGGCTCTTTAAGAGTTATACTCTATTGCTAACCTCCCACTAAATTAGCAACAGTATTAACTCATGGGAACATTTAATTGAATGAAAACAAATAATCAAAGTAATCAATCAAATAAATGCATAATGCCATTAGTGACATCAAATGTCATAAATGTGATCAAGTAATAAGTCTCAACACAGATTATTTCTAGACATATTACTTTTACTCCCACTGACTAAAGCCAGTCTCGAAGATATCCAATTCCCAAACACTCAAAGTGTTTGTTATGATTCACAATGCATAACAATTGGTCAAAAGGTTTAGCTATGTCCTCTTATGTGGGAACTTGATCTAATTAACATAATCTTTTGTTTCTAATATCTCTTAAAATCTGTCAATGATGTTAAGCACACAGACTACACCTTGTGTAGTGAAAATCATGACATTCATGACCATCATATTGCCCTAGCGTTAGGATCATCCTTTGTGCGTTAAATCTCATTGTCATTAGAAGGACAATCCTTTCTTTACAAATAGATGCTATATTCCATCGGTAGATGTCCTTTCGAACTTATTCATGGAGTATCGCCTTAACATCTTGCCTATGTAAGTGGATTTTGATAGCCTAACAATCTATTAGCTCAAACTCAATAGATCTTGATCCCAAGGATATAATAGGCTTTACTCAAATCCTTCACCATGAAGGAAATTTACAACTAGTCTTTCATGGATTGCATCATGAGTACAATAATTTTCATTTTCAATATGTCATACATAAATGATGATGAAAATTGTGTTCTCATTCTTGTGTTTCCTATAAACACAATACTTTCTTTACTTTTGACCAAAATCAAACGATTTGATTTCTTTGTCAAACATTTGTTCCATATTCTAGAAGCTTGTTTTAGTTCATAACAACAAGTAACATCTCAATGGACTTGACTTTTGCAATTGGCGAAAAGATTTCATCATAATCAATGCTCTCGCACTGACTATAATCTTTTGCCACTAACCTTGCCTTGCAGGTTTGCACATTATCATTAGCATCAATTAGGTATTACCCCAAATGATAACTTATTTATGGTCTAACCGGTCCATTCAGATTTTATGGCTTCTTGCCACTTCTAAGAATCTATGACTATCATAGTTTCGCATAGGTTCTAAGTTCATCACCAATTCCAAATTCTTTATCATCTTGATCCTAGATCAATAGATACATTCTTTAGTTGGTTTACGTTCTTTAGAACTTATACGACGTTGCATTTGTGCAGGCTCTTCGTTATTCTGAACTTGAAGAACTTGAGGAAGTTGATCCGCTATATCATGATGAAGGATCTTCGACATCCAATGTCATATCTCCCCCCGTATTGAAGAATATTGAATTTCTGCAAAAATCTTCAATACTGCTCTTATTGGATGTGTCTGACGCTCTAAGTAGTGCATCAGTACCAATAAGATCATGAACAGCTCCCACTAAATCCTTGTTTAGACCATCTAACAAGTTTTCTTCCTCCATGTTGACTTTGTGGCTCTCAAATCTTGTCAAGATCTAAGTCATAACGATCTTGTTCTCTATAGACCAAGTCTTTTCAAGAAACATCGCAATCCTAAAACTGAGAATTTATATTTTCCAAGAAAATAGTAGTATTCTCGTGTTTTCTTCGGATATCCCACAAAGTAACACTTCTCATTTTTGATTCCAACTAATCAGTGAGCATTTTCTCTACATATGTAGTGTAACCCAAGGTTCACATATGTGTAAAACTATGCTTCTTTCAATACCACAATCATATGATATTTACTCAACTAATTCAAGTGGAACTTGGTTCAGAATATAAGCAATAATAAACAAGGCATGGTCCCAAAGATACACTGAAAGTTTTGAGAAGCTCATTATGGATCGAATCATATCTAATGATGTTCGATTTCTCCTTTCGGATACCCAACTCAGATAAGGTATCCCTAGAGGAGTCCATTGTGGATGGATTCCATATGACTTCAAGCAATCGATGAACACATGGCTTAAGTATTTCTTTCTCGATCTAATCTTAGAGATTAAATACTTCTCCAAGTTGTTTCTTGACTTCTAACTTAAACTCCATAAATTTCTCAAAGTTTCTGATTTGTGTTTCATAAGATACACATTTCCATACCTTAAGAAATCGTCTGTGAAAGTTGTGAAGTACGAAAATCCACTTTGTGCTTAAGTTGGAAACAGTCCACATATCACTATGTGAATCAACTCAAGTACTTTAGCTTGTATTCTTTTCCTAGAAAGTGGCTCGTTGGTCATTTTAACCTTGAGATGTGATTTCACAAGCACTTTAAGACTTTACGTCAAAAAGTGTGAGATAGTCTAACTTTCTCGATCTTGTTAATCATTTCTCATTAAGTGACCAAGCCTACATGCCAAAGTTAAGTCGGACTATTCGCATTGCTTGTGATAGTTTATTTTACACATTGAGGATATTTTGTTCGCATTGAGCAAATATAAAGCATTCTCAAGTGAAATATTTTCATCTCCATTAAACAAAGTAGAATAAATTCTATTCGCAAAATGGAATGAAAAACTTCAATGTCTAACACGAGAATGGAAATTATATTCCTCGTAATTCCAAGAACAAAATAACAATCTAACATGTCCACAAACCCAAAGATAGATCAAATCCATAAGACCTTATGCATTTAGCAACAACTATTGCTCAAAACAAATGCGTAAGTCAAATTTCCTTGGTCCCACTCTCCTGTTTTAGTTAGACAACACACATTTTAACAAATGTGTGAATTATAACTCGTATCTAATACCCAGGAGCATGAGTTGTTAGTAGACATGTTCACCTCAATGATAAACATACCAAATTTTGCTATCAAAACATCCAATGTTTTGAACATCAAACATTATTCCTTCCAGTGTCCTTTTCTTGACAAAAAGGCATTTCATCTTTGGGTAACTTCTGCTTCTTTTGGTTTCCACCTTAGGATACAAAATTTAGTTCTTTGATCATTCTTTTACCTTTTCTTTCCTTTTGGGTTAGAATTGGCAGAAGCATTAATCATAAGAACTTATTTGTCCTTAGTGGAAGACGATTCAAAATCGTTCCTTAACATGTCATGAAACTCATGGCAGTGTCACTGTCCTATTGTTCATTTTGAATTCACTATGAAGTTCACAAATGAGACAGATCATTACTGCAAGATTAAGTTGATTGAGACAAATATCGAATAGTCTCGTTCCAATCGTGGCCATCCTCTCAATTAACTCAATCTTTTTCAAGACATTCATAGAGACCTTGTCTACTCTATGTAGATTAATCCTGAAGAGATCCATGAGTATCTTATACTTTATGGTCTTAGCTTCTAAAGCATCAACACTCTTCAGGTGTATCAACATCTCAATCGAAAACATATGATCACGTTGTTTATGCAGTTCCAAACTCATAGACACAATCATGACATATTTAGCAGAAGTTACATCATCCATATGTTTCTTATAACTTTCAATGTCAAACATTTTGAAAGTTTCTAAAGTCACATTAAGGATGATGTTGATTGATTTCTCCAAGACATAATCAATCCTGTCTAGCCTTAGCACCAAACGCAAATTACGCGGTCAATCCAGAAAGTTTGACCTAGTCAATTTACCGTATCCAACAAACATAACAAAACAGTTGCAGATAAAACAGAGATAAAAGAAAGCAGTAAAAGGAATCAAATCAAAAAGTCACATTTATTTTACTAATCAAACAAGGCATTTTGTCTTGATTAGCTCCCACTATTTTTGCATATTTTATGACCCCAACATAAAATACGAATTTATCAAACATAAATTATAGTGGTCCAAGATCCAAGTCAATATTATGCAGCCTCTGCTTGGGCTGATGACTACAATAATATTACTTAGTAGGCCTCTAAGCCAATTGCAACAACCATTTTGCAACTCTTGGTTGATTAATCCAATTAATCTGCGTCCTCTAATCACTTTGGTCGAGTTTCACGCCACAAATGATCAAGCAAGTCAACCCCATCACACGGTGCCAACCTATGCATGAGCCTTGGCCTTGTAGACTAGAGCAAACACTTGGGTGTAAATACTCTTGGTCGAAAAGGATGGGTTGCTCAAACAATTATGATGGACGACGCGTTTTGTGCTTACACAAAGACTTATATTTAGTGGGGATTTAGCATGTGATACTAATTGCTTATATTTAATATCCAATATTAAATAACAAAACAATTACTGGGTGCCGCCTACCCAGGCATACAAAATGCGGACCACACGTATTGGGTGCCGCCTACCCATACATAGTAACGCGGACTACATATACAGGGCGCCGCCTACCCAAGCATTAAAGCGGTCTCTAACTACTATAGTTAAATAATAAGCATAAAATCAAATAGCATGCTTATCACAAAACAACATAGAATCTCTACGAATAAAATTCCTTAATCCAATTAAAATTTTATTCTCCAATTAAAATATGGGTTAATCAGTTTGTATTAATTCCAAATTAATACAACATTATTATTTCAAAAATAATAATTTCATATATTAATTCAAAACTAATATAAAACTCATCAAATATTATTATTTCAAAAATAATAATAATTCATGATTTATAAATCAAATTAATGAATTAGTCAATTTATATCAATTCCAAATTAATATAAATATACATTCAATATTATTATTTCAAAATAATAATACTAAATAAAATTCATTAACCTAATTAATTTATATTAATTCCAAATTAATATAAACACACAATGATTATTATTATTTCTAAAATAATAGTAATCAAGATTTATTAATCTAATTAATAAACTTAATTCTGAAATTGGGATTAATATTATTAATTCTAAATTAATAACATATATATATATATATATATATATATTTTTTTAAAATAGTTTCAGCCCACAAAGGGGCCTTTACATTAAAAAAAAAAATCATAAGCCCAGCCTCCAAGGCCCAAGGACTCGCGGCCCAGCAAGTGAACTAGGCCCAGCCGCCCAGCCCAGTGCCCATACCCGGTTCTGTAGCAAGGGTTTGAAGAAGAAGTGCAGCAGCTGCCGCCTCCCTCCAAATCCCGTCAGCCACGCCCGGAGCCCCGCTGCCGGCCTGCCGCCTTTCGCCTGTCAGCCCGCCGCCGCCGCGCGCGAAGCAACGACGCCATCAGACGTCGCGCGTCCACGCCGGTCGCGGGTCGAAGCTGCGTCGGAGAGAGGCGTCTTCAGCGGAGGAAGAAGCAGCACTCTCGACGCGAGCGCGCAGGTCCGCCGCGCGAGACCACCACCGGTGCGACGCCTCTTGCGTCCTCACCGTTTCTCGGCCATTCCGGCAGGAGCTCGAAGCTCCTCGTCGCCGTTCACAGCCCCGGATCCGCCGCCTCCAGCACGCAAGACCTCCACCATCGCCGGGCTCCAAGACCGAGTTGGCGGGTCTGTTAAAGAGTGCAGCGGACGTCGGCTCGAAGCCACGACGCACCGCGACGCAACCAGCGGCAGGTGGTCGGGCGCTGCTCACCGGCGAGCCCCCGAGCCACCGTCGCCGCCTCGTTCATCAAGGTGGTCGGCTTGGATCCGGCGAATGGCCCAGCAAAGATAGCCCAATTTCAGAAAATGGTTTCGAAATTCCTTAATCCCAAATTTCCAAAACTTGCGATTTCAATTTCCAGTTTCAGATTTCCAAAATCACATATTCTTAACCCATAAACAATTAGAACACAATCACAATTGTAAATCGAGCCCCGGGCTCTGATACCACTGTTGGTTATCCTTGACATCATCCAATGATACGCAGCGGAAATAACAGTCAAGGATTAGATCTAGATTTACAATTGATTCATGTGTAGAGATTACAAACGTACACAACAATAAAATTAACTTACTTGTTGTGTAGTAAACGTGCGTCTCGATTCCCGCGAATTGAATCCACCACTAGAGGTATCCACGTGCATGTCGATTCGATGCAGGAACAATTCCCAGTGCATGTTTCAATCTTCGACAGCTAGGAAATCTCCGATTGAAACCATAGTACTCTCTAGGTGTTTTCTCTTCTAATGTTTTCGTATATTTTCATATGTGATTCGTAAGACCAAGCTCCCTTATTTATAAGCGAAGAAGACAATTCTAAATTGTCTTGTCTTCCTTAGTCAACAATTACGACTAAGGAATTCACACTTGAGTCAACAATTACGACTAAGGAATTCACACTTGAACTGTCTTACTTAGTATTAGAATATATCAAATATATCCTAATCTAGTCCATAATATCTTTCATAATGTGGATTTAGGTCGCATCAAGGAAGATGTGATCAGCCAAATCTTGCTTGGAAGTCCTAAGTTGGAAGTGTTTGTGTTGTCTGTTATAGACGACTATTGTAGCTTTCCTCCGCATTTCTGGATCGAATCTACTAGTCTGAAGAAGCTCTCGATTGTGAAGTTGATGGGATTGGGGCCGCGGAGGAATTTTGAGGTCGCAATCCGAACTCCGAATCTCGAAACCCTAGAAATTGTAGGGTTTACATGCGACGAGTTCCCGGTGAATGCGCCGTCTTTAACTGATGTAACTCTTGGACTTCGGCCCTTATACAATGAAAAGTTTCAAAGAATGAATGAAGTGTTGGACAAAATGATTGAAGAAACATTGAAGCAAATTCTTCCGACCAATGGATATGTTGAAAGTGTCACATTATTGACGGATGATTGGACGGATGATTGGTGCGACGAGGTTAGGTTCTTTATCCACTAATTTTATTTATGATGGGATTAATTTAGATAAATGAGTAGGCATTAGTTTGAAGATATCACTATTAATTGATTCTAATTATGTAAAGTCTCAACCGGTACAGACTAAAAACTTCTAATAAAAACTTCTAATCATGTAAAAATTTGCTTTATAAAAGTCTACAATTTGTATCGAATTAAACATATTTGTTTTTAATTGGCTTCGAAACAATTAGCTTGATACACCAACATGCCTTATTTATTTTGATGAGAATGAGAATCTAACTAATTGTTGTATATATATTTCAGGAGCTAGGGTTCTTGAAAAAGATATGTTCCAAGTTCTTGGAAAAGGAAAAGGATGTGTTTGATTTAATCTGTTCCCACGTTGATGCTGATGAAAATATTGAATTTGGATATAAGTTTCTCAAAATTCGAATAAATAGCAGATCTTCTTGAGATATTTCCTAAGAGATTGAAGAAAAAGGTGATGACGATGAAGACGGAGATGATAAATTGATAATGGTCACTCAAGTTTGAAGCATTTGAAGTAAATCTGCTGCAGTTGAGAATGGTTGAGATTATATATATGGACTGAAAAGTGACAACTCCATATTTCCCCAACTTCTCTCATGATTATTTCTTAAAAGGGAAATAGAATTTTGTCCACAGCTTAATTGAGAGTCTTAAACTGATGTTCTTTTCATTTATAGCATAGCTGTTAACTTTTTTACATGGCATGAATGAAACTTAAACCTTAATTACTTGTTTCTCCATTTTCTTGCTTCACCTGCGTGCTGAACATGCATGTCACTCAAGTGTTAATTATAAATTTAAATAACTTTTAAATACAAAAATCTCGTAAAATAATTATTTTGATCATTTTAAAATCTAATTTCAAAAAGAATAAACTCTTAAATAAAATACTCAAATAAAACTTAAATTAAAGGTATCAAGCCACGACACATTTCCCCCTATTTTTTATTCCCCATATGGCCATATCACCCTAGTTAACATTTATGACTACGAGTCGAAGGATAAAATGTATGATCCCTTCATTTTCAAATAAGCATCATATGGTAGAGTTTTTTTATGCCCTTTTAAGTGTCATATTATCAAATTTTAAAATAAAATTAAGTTAAATTTTCAATTATGTCTTAATAATTAATATTAGAATTAAATGCATTCTCTTCATTTTCTTCTCCATTTAATATAGAGAGAGGAGGAGAGAGAGAGAGAGAATCAAAACTTGAAAATCTTAAAATTAAAAAATATAATTATGGATATCCGTGTAAACTTATACTCCTTCTTGATACGCATACTTTTGTGTAATTCTATTGTTCATATTTTTTATGACACTTATTTGAAAACTCAGCCCGCACACTTAAATAAATAATAGTTTATCATCCTAAAACTAGATGAATTATTTAATCACCTGCACAATCCTATCCATTTTATCAATCTTATATATCCCCTCAATCAAACCAAAGGCCTCCTTTGGTTCCATGTGATTAATTAGTGCATTAGGAGGTTATTATTAATGGGAATTGACTTGGACTTTTATTTTGGGCCAATATTTTCATAGTGCCGGCAACTTCGAAATTTTCTATTCATGTGTTTACTTTGGCCTTTACTCTTTTCCCATGTGTTTTCTTTTTTTTTTTTTGAGAGGAAACGACTAAATATCATTAAGAACAATCTGAAAAAACAATATCTCGAAGCCAACTAGGATAGTCGGCCTTCCAGATCATGACATCAGAAAAAGAAAAGGAAATTTGAGCAAGCTCATGAGCTGCTCGGTTAGCTTCACGGCGCATGTGAAGGAAATCAACCACGGCGAACTGGCGAGCATGAGCGAAGGCTTCCCAAAGATCATCACACAAAGACTCCGACCCATGGTGAGAGTCGTTGAGAACATGGATAGCAAGGAGAGAGTCCGAAAAAATAACCACCGGCCCACACTCATTCTCCAAACAGAAACCCACAGCAATCAGAATAGCGTGTAACTCACCAATCAAAACAGTAGGAGTAAAACCAATGGTTTGGCACCCAGCCGCCACCACCTGACCCTCAGAATCTCGAATAAGGAAGCCCACACCAATACGACGGCCATTATTCTGATAGGCCACATCGACGTCAACACGCAGAAAGCCATTCGGGGGAGGGTACCAGTTTTTCGAGCCTTCCTTAGGGAGAAGTTGATTCTCAATAACCACCTGGTGACGAGCTTTCTGGTAGGAAGATAACATCCGAGTCCCGCCAAGCAAATCAAGAGAATCCGCTGCCGAGCGATTACCATGTGTTTTCTTAATTAGGAACTTTTTCGTTGTTCTTACTTTTTTAGTCAATCTCAATTATTGAAATTAATTAGACTTCACAATTGAGCGATTCACGATCGATCGGTAGAAATATATATTCCGGTGACAATTTATGTTTTATTTTAAAAGTTGTAATGTTGAACTGATCATACTCCCATACTATCTGTCGAATTAAATTTTATTATTATTATTATTAAAAAAAACTATAAATACAAATGATAGAATAAAGACGCCAACTGACCATAACTCCAGGCTATAAAGACAAAGGAAATCAAGTGCATGCCATCTTTAGATTTATGTGATATGTAGTTTTTAATTTATTGTTAAATAATTAATACTATATGTTTGGCATGTTTACATTAGAGATCATGCAAAAGGACAAGCATATGATGCATGTTAATGTGTATCATATGTTAAACACTAAGATCATAAGTTCAACCCGTATCAAAACACACAAACTACTCATAACTTAGTTTTATAATTGTGACTTGATTTCTAGTAACTTAATTATAAAAAATTAGGGTGCAGTCTCACTCGTAAACATAAGACAACTTCCAATTCCAAAACATACCCTATCCTACATTCTCTATCTACTTTTCCATTTTAATTTTAATTGACCTACCCTACATCTCGATCAGGTCCTAAACATACAACAAATAGAGCTCTTAATTTTTACGAATTGATATAAAAATTAACACGTCAGTTCCTAAACATATAGGACAATAGGGGTGTGCATTCGATTATATGGTTCGGTTTTTGTTAAAATCAAATCAAATCATATTTTTTTGTTCGGTTTAAAAAAAATGAACCGAACTGAATTATCCGAAATTTTTATAATTCGAACCGAACCAAAAAACCGAATTAATCCGAAAAAAAAATGTTGGGAAAAAAAACCAAAAATTCTGAAAAAAATCGAAAAAAAAATATTAGAATTAGATATTATAAAATTATAATTAAAATATTATATATATATTATAAATATAATTCGGTTTTTTGGTTTTGTTCGGTTTTAAAAATATCTAAACCGAATCAAACCGAAAAACCAAAAAAACCAAACCATATTTTAAAATTTCGATTTGGATCGATTCGGTTATTCGATTTCGAATTTTTTTGCTCACCCTAGGACAAATGGTGCTCTTAGTTTTTGCCGATCGATTGATATAAATATTAGTTTTTGGATTAATGAATGGTAGCCTAGCTCTACTTAGATATATACTTCAGCCGTAACCTAGACCAAAAACTATAATACTCCATCTGTTATGAAAATTGTCATATAGTTTGGGGCACATATTTTAACAAATAATCGAAAGATATATATAAAATAGAGAAAGTGATCCCTTAAATTTGAGTGCAGGTAGCTAATGTGTTAAGCAGTTGAGTAGAGGTGGAGAAAATAATTTTGTTTTGATGAAAGAATGAATGCAGTTAAAAATATAAAGAGTAGTTTACAATAAAAAAAATACTACATGCAATTTTTGTAGATGAATGAAAGTAGTACTCCATCCATTCCCCGCGCGCGAAGCTTGAGCATTATTCTTTTTCGGGTTGTCCCCCGTGAAGATTGGGCACTTTTTTTATACGGCAAAAGTTCATTTATTCACATTTTCACTTTTTTACCTATCACACTTAACACACAAAATACTAATTTCTTAAAACTTGTGCCGAAAATAAATTGCTCAAACTTCACGGGACAGAGGCAGTAATAAAATTACATTTTTCGTAGGTGGGATAAGTAATGATTGTAAACCAGGTCACTTATAATTTATGGCTGGACTTTTGGGTCAAGTTGCAAAATAGCTCTTGAAATATTGTAAAAACAATGTGGCCTTTGAATGCGAGTTGCAAATATGGTCCAAGTCTATATTTTTGAACTGGAAATTCTAACATCGAAGACTTAACTACAACATTGATATTTTGATTTATTTGCAAGTTACGCTGGAAAATATATTTGTCATTTAATCGTCAAAACGACATTATTTTAATTTTTTCATTATTTTGATGTTCCAGTGAGAAAAATATATTTTGGGCACCAAAGAAATCGCCAACATTGGTCATAAGCAAAATCCCAATAGAAGTTGCAAGTCTTATTTGGTCCAATTCTTTGGAAAAAGCCCACATCCACATGGAGGCTAGGGTGGGCTGAAGCCCACTCCCAAATTAATTTTCAGTTTTTTTTTAAATCAATTTAATTATTATTTACACTAATATATATATATATATATATAATTTGTTTAAATTGTTCCTATATTTAAATCAATTAATCAACTTAATTTAGTATCAATTAATAGTTTTTCAATTTTAATTTTAATAATTTGTGTAGATAATTGCATGTTTCTTTATTTATGTAGAGGCTAAAATCTACAATTGAAGATGACATCGACACATCCAGATCGATTGGGCACTAGCAACCTATCAACACAAGAACACGTAAGAACCCTAGGTTGAGCACCGGGTGGGGGTGTCGACCATAGAGCCTCCGACGCTCAAGTCAGTAACGAAATAACAAAATAGAATGGCAAACAGAATGAAACAAGTCAGTAACGAAATAATAAAATAGAATGACAAACAGAATGAAACAAGAGAGAAAGATAGGTTGGAAGGTGTCAGCGGCGTCGGAGGGTGGAAACGATGATGACAGGTCGTGATAATGGAAGATTGGAGGCAAAGATATACCACGTTGGCTATTTCTAACTCGTAAGAGCAATTAGCACGTTGACAAAAGTAAAGAGAATTTAGGAGATAGAGAGCCAACCAGATTTTTGTGTTTCTTTTTATGACCTAGTCTGGATATTTTATATAGAAGACATCCAGCCACTAGGATTTCTACACTCTGGCCTCGTCAAAACCCTTATCTTCCAGGTTGTTGCGATTTTGACGGGATCATAAAAATGTATCCTCTGACTGCGTCAGCTTGGTAGGAGACGTGTTTTAGGGTTTAACGACTAAGATACGTGTTTTAGGGTTTGACGGTTGGGTCTTGTAACTTCGTCAATCTAGGTTGACAACAACTCTTGGGCCAGATGTGATATATTCAACTTGGTTGTCACTTCAAGCTGATCTATAGCTTTCTGGGCTGGATAGGCTAGTCTGTTCGACTATTAGGACTTTTCAGGGTCGCGCCAGATTGGCGAACTAACTTGTTGGACTAGTTTGATGGGCTCAGGCTGAATGCAAATTATTCAGCCTAACTGTTTAGACAAGTTGGACTTGAAGTGAGATAGTCAATCGGGGTCGGTCCAGGTTGATCTTGCAATAAGTATAACTTGACTTATCGGGTTGGGCGAACAAGTTTTCTTAAGTAATTGGGCCAGCCTTGTTATCGATCCAAGGTGGTTCAAAGTTTATCGGGCTGGACTGACCGAGTTGTTTGGCTCATTAGTCCAGGTTGGAATGTTAATTGGGTTTGAGCCAAGTTGGCGGATTTTGCCCACTACAATTTAAAGGTAATTAATTTAAATATAAAACTAGCACGTATCTTACAAGTATAGATATTCGCATACGTGTGGGTATATATTAAAATATGGTAGTCAAATTAGATGTATATGATTCTAATATAATTTGTGTAACTAAATTAACTTATTCTATATAGAATGCTATAATAATTATGAATTTGAAAATATTAATTTTAAATTTTCTCACCCTATTCATAGTGTTAGAATTTGAAAGTTCATTTGACCTATATAATTGCATAATGATAAAAAAATTATTTTTCCACCTAAACTACAGTTGTAAATTCTATATTTTTTTGGGGGGAGGGGCCGCAACATCATTTATTATTTTGGTTTGAAATTTTAATTGTTTGTTGGCTGAATTTGATCAAATTTATTTGTCCATTTATTAATATAATGTGTATTTATTTTATCAACTTTAAGTTTGTCATGTCATTTTTTATTTGGGTGAAATTAAAACTCATGGTAAATTCCGAATTGACTAAAAGTTTATGTATTAGCATTACAACTTTATAGAATTGGAAAAATACCAAATTTCACTAATAGTTTGTGGATTTGCAGCCAATTAATGTCTCAAAAAATATGTTGTGAAATACTGATTTATAAAAAATAATTAAAAGTTTCAAAAACTCTTTCTACAATAATAGAAAATTTGAAAGAAAAAATATCTAGGTATTTTGGTGAAAACTTTAAAGAGATAATAGTGCTCATTAGATAAAAAATATTTTGTCAAAATCTTGATCATTCATTTGATAAGGCTCCAACTATAAAATAATTTCATCTTCATTTTAATGTTACTATTTTTGTTAGAGCTATTTTATATAATAGAAAAAACTTATAAAATTTTATTTTCTAAATATAATATTCTAAAAAATATAGATTACAATAGAATTTGGCTTGGGATAGTCCCTGAACCCTCATACAAGTTTAAGGCTTACTGGCTTTGAGTTTTGTATGTAATAACCTAATGGTATCTATCTCTATGTGTGTGTATTTAGAGGAATATATTCCATTAGTTCTGCAGGAAAATGTGTGTTTGTGTTGTCTGTCATAGACAATCGTTCTAAGGCCCAAAAAAAATCAGGCCAATTTGGCCCGACCCATTCGGCCTGTTGGGCCACGTGGCCTGCAGGCCAAAATATCCGCCGGGCTTATTGAGAAGGGACATTGACCAGAGCGGAAACCAAATGGAGATTAACTAATACGAGTGATAATATTGGAACCATCAGCAACACTAGATACTAGAGATTTTTCCTTTTCAACACCAACTGCATAAATCATTGATATAATAGCGTCAAAATGGGAAATCACAATACTCGTTAATCTTTCAACAAAATTGAAACATAAAAACAAAATTCTACGTAAATAGAATCAAAATTAAAACGTCGGACATCATCAACATTAGTAATCCGAGATCAAAACATGAACATAATTAACAGTAGTAATTCAAGATCAAAATTGAAACTATGCGTCAAGGCAGCGCATGCACCATGAGTAAGTATGCATATGACTTATGAGTGAGTGAAGTACCTGGTTTTTGCTTCGTCGATTGAGTTTGATACGATTTCTTCTTGTCATCCGCCATCAAAGAACAGTTTTCAGTGTTGAGTGATTTCTGCGTGCGTGTTCTTCGCCGATTACTTCGCTTCCCGCAATAAAATGAAAATTTTAAAAAGGCTATTTGGAGGGTGTCAGAAGGTTGTTAGTTAAGGGGTGTTTGGATTAACGTTGGAAGGGAGTGCCCGCACTAAAATGAAGTGATGCCCATAGTGAGGATCACCAGCTGGGATGTATATATACACGTGGAATCTACTTTAAAATGAAGTGATGCCCATAGTGTAATACTACAATTGAACCATTTCACACAATCCGGTTCTGAACCACTTCACACAACCCTATCAGTAAATTGTGTCAAAAATATTATTTATGATTTAAAATTATTGTTTGCAATTTTGTATGTATAATCTGAAAATTGATTAAAAAAAAGTAACGATTATAAAGATTTAACTAATAGGGCAAAATTTTCTATTTACTATAAAATTGATTAGAGTTAATATGTTTTTATTCTTATGGATATTATTAATTTTTTGTTAAGCAAAGTGGTTATTTAGAGGTATTGACACTATTTTAATAGAGTAAAATTTTGAAATAGCCAAAATGAATCATAAAACACAAATTATGGCCATTCATTGAAAAAACATAAATTTTGGCCATTTTTATAGCTTTATGACGTTTTTGCCCTTAATTGGGCGGACTGGGTAGGGTCAGGAGCGCGGATCGTGTGCCGGGTAGGATCAGGCACGCGGGTCGGGTTAGGCACTTATGGCACTATTAGTGCCATAAGTGCCAACAAATTTTTTTTTTTACTCCCCCTGCCCTGTCTACCCCCCCAGACCCCCGACCCCACCCCACCCCCAAGCCAAAAAAAAAATTTAATTTACTCCTCCTGCCCTGTCTACCCCCCAGACCCCCGACCCCACCCACCCCCAAGCCAATTTTTTTTTTACTCTCCCTAGATAAAAATAAATCAAATTTTACTTTTGTTATTTTATTTTATGGCACTTATGGCACTATTAGTGCCATAAGTGCCAACGAAATTCCAAAATAAAATAAAGTAAAATGGTCTTTTTAGCACTTATGGCACTATTAGTGCCATAAGTGCCAAACATGCAGAACAAATATAGAAACAACAGCATCATCTAAACCCTAAATGGAACATTTAAACCCTAAATGGATAATCTAAACCCTAAATGGAACATCTAAACCCTAAATAGATAATCTAAACCCTAAATGGAATATCTAAACCCTAGGGGAAGTATTTAAAAAGGTCATTTTGGCACTTATGGCACTAATAGTGCCATAAGTGCCATTAAATAAAATAACAAAAGTAAAATTTGATTTATTTTTATCTAGGGGGAGTAAAAAAAAAATTGGCTTGGGGGTGGGGGGAGTGTGGTCAAGGGGTAGATAGGGCGCAGAGAATTAAAAAAATAAAAAAATATTTTTTTTTTACTTAGGGGTATATTAGGCATATTGCCTAATTAATGGCCATAATTTGTGTTTTTTCAATTAGTGGCCAAAAATTGTGTTTGCGTCTTTAATGTGGCCATTTGACACCATTGTTTCATTTTAATACTCCTTTCGTCCCGATTGAATAGGCCACAAGCATTTGATACGAATATTAAAAAACGAATAATTTATAATAAGATAGAAAAGAGAAAGTAACTTATGTGAGAAAAAATAGTAGAGAGAAAAAAAAAAAGATAATTATGTGTGAAATACAATGATATTTGCTGTAAATAATGAGTTATATGAGGATATTTGTTATGTGTTGATTTTTCATTTTTTGAAGTAACCTATTGAATTATGACGTCCGAATAAGGAAATACAGCCTAGGCCCTATATATTGAATTGGGAAGGATGGAGTATTTGACAATCACATTAAAATTAGTAAGCAATTAAAAAAGGGTTGAGTAAACAAAATATCTTTAACCACACAAATATCTTTGAGTCACTAATAATTTTTTTTTTTATTTTTTTAAGTTCATAACCCATGTGAGAAAATCACTTCTCGCAAATGCAAGTTAGATAATCTTTAAAGTTTTCATGTAATATGGCACTCGACTCTTGAAAGGGGTTCAGCGTTCAATATAATTGCTAGGATCGATGATGTTGTGTTTGTGGATGATGCCACAAAGACAAGAGTGCCAAATAATAAATTCGACAAAGTTGTGCATGCATAAGTTTTGGGCTCCACTTTTGCAATTCTTTCTTGAAAAAGTTGTGAATGAAACAAATATAAAAAATTGATATAATTAAAATTAAATTATTCATACATTATATTAATACCATGTTTGATAGAATGTATTAAAATATTTCTAAAATATAATACAATCTTTGGTATAATATAGTAAGATTACATAAAACTAATAATAATTATAATTAAAATTTGTATTACGTATATATATACCACTTTGTACGTGACGTACAGAATCACTATGATTTATGAAAAAGTACACTCTCACTACAAGTAGACAACCGTTCATAAACTTTGAATCTCTCTATTTTCCTTAAAATGGATACATTCATTTCATGTCCAAAACAATCTTTTTGAAGTTACCTTAGTTTTCTCTATTTCCATAAATTGGAAATAGTTATTTCATTTTATTTTTTTAAAAAAGGGGGTCTCTTTAAAACTAGTTTTTAATGTGATATGTAGTTTTTAATTTATTGTTAAATAATTAATACTATATGTTTAATTGGCATGTTTACATTTTGATACAGAGATCATGCAAAAGGACAAGCATATGATGCATGTTAATGTGTATCATATGTTAAACACTAAGATCATAAGTTCAACCCATATCAAAACACAAACTACTCATAACTTAGTTTTATAATTGTCACTTGATTTCTAGTAACTTAATTATAAAAAATTAATTAGGGTGCAGTCTCATTCCTAAACATAAGACAACTTCCAATTCCAAAAAATATACTATAAATAAATCATTCTCTATCTACTTTTCCATTTTAATTTTAATTGACCTACCCTACATCGCGATCAGCTCCTAAACATACAACAAATAGAGCTCTTAATTTTTACGAATTGATATAAAAATTAACACGTCAGTTCCTAAACATATAGGCCATTACAAATGGAGCTAGCTCTTAGTTTTTGCCAATTGATATAAACATTAGTTTTTGGATTAATGAATGATAGCCTCAACTTACATACTTCAGCCGTAACCTAGACCAAAATCTAATACTCCATCTGTTATAAAATTGTCATATAGTTTGGGGCACATATTTTAATAAATAATCGAAAGATATATATATAAAATAGAGAAAGTGATCCCTTAAATTTGATTACAGGCAGAGACCTATGAAAACTAATGTGTTAAATAGTTGAGTAGAGGTGGAGAAAATAATTAATTTTGTTTTGATGAAAGTATGAATGCAGTTAAAATATAAGGAGTAGTTTACAAGAAAAGAAATACTACATTTTTTGTAGATGAATGAAAGTAGTACTCCCTCCGTCCCGTGCGCGAAGCTTGAGCATTAATTATTCCTTTTCGGTTTGTCCCGAGAAAATTGAGCACTTTCTTTATACAACAAAATTTTTTTCTTTTATTCACATTTTCACATTTTCACTTTTTCACCTATCACACTTAACACACAAAATATTAATTTCTTAAAACTTGTACCGAAAATAAATTGCTCAAACTTCACGGGATAGATGCAGTAATAAAATTACATTTTTCGTAGGTGGGATAAGTAATGATTGTAAACCAGGTCACTTATAATTTATGGCTGGACTTTTGGGTCAAGTTGCAAAATAGCTCTTGAAATATTGTAAAAACAATGTGACCTTTGAATGCGAGTTGCAAATATGGTCCAAGTCTATATTTTTGAACTGGAAATTCTAACATCGATCGAAGACTTAACTACATTGATATTTTGATTTATTTGCAAGTTATGCTGGAAAATATATTTGTCATTTAAACGTCAAAACGACATTATTTTAATTTTTTTTCATTATTTTAATGTTCCAGTGAGAAAAATATATTTTGGGCACCAAAGAAAATCGCCAACATTGGTCATAAGCAAAATCCCAATAGAAGTTCCAAGTCTTATTTGGTTCAATTCTTTGGAAAAAGCCCACGCACAATGGCGGATCTACATGGAGGCTAGGGTGGGCTGAAGCCCAATCCTAAATTTTCAGTTTTTTATTAAATCAATTTAATTATTATTTATACTAATATATATGTGTGTGTAATTAATTTGTTTAAATAGTTTCTATATTTAAATCAATTAATCAACTTAATTTAGTATCAATTAATAGATTTTCAATTTTAATTTTCATAATTTGTGTAGATAATTGCTTATTTCTTTATTTAAAGGTAATTAATTTAAATATAAAACTAGCATGTATCTTACAGGTGTAGATATTCGCATACGTGTGGGTATATATTAAAATATTATAGTCAAATTAGATGTATATGATTCTAATATAATTTGTGTAATTAAATTAACTTATTCTATATAGAATGTTATAATAATTATGAATTTGAAAATATTAGTTTTAAATTTTCTCATCATATTCATAGTGTTAGAATTTGAAAGTTCATTTTACCTATATAATACAAGAATGATAAAAAAAAAATCCACCTAAACTACAGTTGTAAATTCTATATTTTTTTGGGAGGGCAACATCATTTATTATCTTAGTTTGAAATTTTAATTGTTTGTTGGCTGAATTTTATCAAATTTATTTGACCATTTATTAATATAATGTGTGCTTATTATATCAGCTTTAATTTTGTCATGTCATTTTTTATTTGGGTGAAATTAAAACTCATGACAAATTTCGGAATTGACTAAAGTTTATGTATTAGCATTACAACTTTATAGAATTGAAAAAATACCAAAATTCACTAATAGTTTTGTGGATTTACAGCCAATTAACGTCTCAAAAAATATGTTGTAAAATACTGATCTATAAAAAATAATTAAAAGTTCCAAAAACTCTTTCTACACTAATAGAAAATTTGAAAGAAAAAAATATGTAGGTATTTTGGTGAAAACTTTAAAGAGATAATAGTATTCATTAGATAAAAAATGTTTTGTCAAAATCTTGATCATTCATTTGATAAGTCTCCAACTATAAAATAATTTCATCTTTCATTTTAATGTTACTATTTTTGTTAGAGCTATTTTATATAATATAAAAGACTTATAAACTTTTATTATCTAAATATAATATTCTGAAAAACATAGATTACAATAGAGTTTGGCTTGGGGATAGTATATAATGATAAACAAATAATAGAAGATTCCCCACAAAAAAGATAAACACCATTTGGAGCATAAACAATTACTGATTATGGGAAATAGTGGATCTGTTCTTCATTTTCAGTTGCAGTTCTCGACAATCCGTCTTTGAACACAACTATTAGATTTGAAACTCAACTTCTCTGTATAGCCTGCATAATTGTCTGTCACTGAGAACACAAGCACTTCTAATTTGGGGCTACCAATCAAGATTTGGGTAATCACATTTTGATTAATCCGTGCTAAATCCCCATGAAATCAAGATTTGGGTAATCACATTTTGATTAATCCGTGCTAAATCCCCATGAAATGATAACGTCTTTAGCCTATGCAGCGGTGGAGAGAAGAGATTGATTGAGATGCACGTTATTTAGAGTCTATATATAGATAGGGTGACTTGCCTCCAACGGTCCAATCCCAAAATCTAGTTTCCTAAATTTAAAGTTACCATTGTAGAAAAGTAGATTTAGTTTCCAAAATTCTTGTTTGCTCATTTGCATCAATTTTATTGATTAATTTAGAAAATAAAATTCTATAAATTACTTATATTTTTATATAAAATAGCTCTAATAAGGATAGTAGCATTAAAATGAAGATGAAACCATCTTATAGTTTGAGGCTTATCAAATAAATGACTAAGATCTTGACAAAACCTTTTTATCTAATGATTATTATTATCTATTTAAAATTTCCACCAAAATATATAGATATTTTTCTATCAAATTTCCTATTAGTCTTGAAAGGGTTTTTGGAACTTGATGAGAACTGGAATACTCATCAGCTTTGTGCTTAGTAATTCAAGTCTATTTTACCTAATTATTATTATTATTATTATTATTATTGTTGTTGTTGTTGTTGTTGTTATTATTATTATTAAGTAAACTAACCAGCGCAGGTTTAACTTAAGACTGGGGATAATAAAAGGAATACGAAGCTCCTGCGCAGTTAAAGATACTCGAAGCTCCTGCGCAGCCTAGAGAACCTGAAGCTCTGTGCAGCCACAAGATAACGAAGCTCGCAGCGCAGAAGGCTTAAGAGTAGAAGCTATAGTTAAATGTATTAAGGCACTAAGGGGCTTTCGGCCCAGTTATCTAAGGGGTGGACTTAAGGCCTTAGGATTTATTTTACATGCCTATAAATAGAAGCTTAGGATGAATTAAGAAGGCATCTTATCTTATCTTTCATTCACCACATGTAATATGTAATTCTCAAGATAGTGAAACCAACAAAGAACCTCCCGTGGATGTAGGTCTTCATGACCGAACCACGTAAATCCGTGTGTCGTTTGTCGTTTACTGCTTTATAGTTTAGGTGTTGATATTATGCTTTATCAATAAGTTTTGGACTCCACTTTTGCAATTCTTTCTTGAAAAAGTTGTGAATGAAACAAATATAAAAAAATGATATAATTAAAATTAAATTATTCATGTTTTAATTAACAGCTAATTTATAATAATCACGCCTAAACTGTAAGGGCTCGTTTGGTATGCGGTGTGAGATAAGGTGTGATATGTTTGATTGAAATATCTTTTATTATATGTTATATTAATATCATGTTTGATATAATGCATTGAAATATTTCTAAAATACAATACATTCTTTGGTATAATATATTAAGATTATATAAAACTAATAATAATTAAAATTAAAATTTGTATTACGTATATATATATATATATATATAGGGTTAGCTTATATTGAGATTTTAAATATTTTGAGATTTTGAGATAAATGAACATATCAATAAATTTTTTGAACGTAACCAATATAATTGATGAACATATGAATCTATTTAATTTATTAAAAAAATACGCCACTTGTAGGGATTGAACCCCAGACCAACACGCGTTCATAAAAATTAATTGACAAGTTCATTAAAATGTACTTATATGTTTATTTATCTCAAAATCTCAAAATATATATAAATCTCAATTGAACCAAATCCTATATATATATATATATATATATATATATATATATATATATATATATACCACTTTGTACGTGACAAACAGAATCACTATAATTTATGAAAAAAGTATATCTTATCTAATGACACTCTCACTACAAGTAGACAACCGTTCGTAAACTTTGAATCTCTCTATTTTACTTAAAATGGATACATTCATTTCATGTCCAAAACAATCTTTTGAAGTTACCTTGGTTTTCTCTATTTCCATAAATTGGAAATAGTTATTTCACTTGGATCTCTACTAAAACACTCTAAAAGATTATTTCATTTTTTTTTAAGGGGGGGTCTCTTTAAAACTAGTTGGAGGGAAATTAAAAAGAGAAATCATCAAGAAAATAATAAAATAAGTGGGGCATGCAATAATTTCTTAACTATTTTCCTTTTACTCTTTTAGTACCAAAACAAAAAGCAGTGGGAAGAGAATGAGACAAGAAAAAGACAAATTCATTTGACCACAGCAGTAACAAAGCGCAGCTCCTTTCCCTTCAACTCTACTCATTATTTGATTCTTGACAAAATCAAAATACTAAAGCAAAGCAAAGTTTCTTTTTTTCTTTCTTGTTTCTCCTTTTTGCTCCCTTTTACTCGCGAACCTTAAACAACGCCCGCATAAATCCAAATAGTAAAACCCAACCCCCTTTTTCCCAATTTGCAATTAATCTTCCATCTCGATGAGATGCAGATAGTAGTTAACTGATCACGGAGCTGGCATTTCCCCTTTCTCAAAATGGCTGTCTAGGATAAATCTGCAACCACAATTGTGGAGGGCTCATTTCTTTCTTCCTTCCCTTTTTTTTGATTTTGGGGTTCTGTTTTTGGGGGGTTTGGGTTAAATAAGTTCAATTCAGAGACAAAATGCAAACAGGGAGTTCGGGTGAAGTGCGATCGGGTGTTGGAGTAGCAGATACTCGAGGGAAACACAGGATATCTGCTGAATTGAAGAGACTCGAGCAAGAAATTCGTTTCTTGGAGGTATCTTTCGGTTGACTTGCATCGTTTTAGCGTTTTGATTCACGGTTTTTTTGAATTTTGTTTTGTGAGTTTATGTTATCTGGGAAATGATTTCTTGGAGGCCCTGTTTGTTTAATGGTGAAAAGGTGGAATTTTTATGCTAATGGTGCCTTGAAATTGAACTTTTTCTCTTTTGGCTGGTCTTTTGCCTTTTGTAAGGTTGTAGTACAATTATTGGGGAAGGAGAAAAAAAATTGCTGCCCTAATTTGTTGGAACAGTAGACTTTGCTTTTGTGCTGTTGTCTTTTTGTTGCTGCTTATCTGCACATTTGGGGCTACCTTAGTTTGTTGAACTTGGTTAATTTAATTTCTCAGCTAAAGGAAATCTGTCTTAAGTTAAAATCTGCCTTGTAGTAATTCTTTGCAGTTCATTTAGCTTATAGAATGATAGTTTTGACCTTAAGAAGCTTATTGGCTTTGGGTTTTGTTTGTAAACACCTATTGGTATCTACTACCTCTGTGTGTGTTTGGAGGAATATATTCCAATTTCCATTAGTTCTGCAGGAAAATACGTGCTGTTAGAGATTTGCTTTACGATTTGGTGATCATAAGATGGTTGGATGTTGTCTAGAGATTTCAAAAATTTGGCTTGTGGCTGGATAGTTGATACTAGGAAAGTACTTCTTTGATCTCCTTTTAGGGAATTGGAGTGTGTTTCTTTGATTTGTTTGATAACGTGGCTTCTCTCGTTTGTTGAGATTAGGTTGCAAGTACTTGGGATGTGGAAAAAACCGTCTTGGAATTTCTCTCTTAAAGTTTCTTTACCTCTGAAATTAGAAGAAGAGTCTGATGTTGCTTTATCAATGAAACGTTGATTATTTTGTGGCTACTGCAACTGTTCAAGATTATTACGCAGGCTACTTTTAAGATCCCATACTGCAGGTTAGCCTCTACCATTATGCGATGGCTCGTATAAAATGAGAAAAAGGAAGTCAGAAATTAAGTGATTGGGCTGACAAGGTTTCGGTGTAGCAGTTTTAGAGTTCGCATGTTTGTTAGTTCTTCCCTTTCCCAAATCTAATAATTCCATGAAACACGACAAGGGTTTGGTTCTCCACTGGATAAGAAGCTGATATGATATATTTGACGCCTACCATTTAACTATGTTATGACATCAAATATGTATACAGGAACTTATCCGTGCAAATTTTATCGATTTTTGTTCTGATATGTTTTGAGTATACTAAAAACTCTCTTTTTTGGTTTAGAGGTAGGCTGTGAAATTCTCATTGCTAGATCCTATAAGTCCTAATGAATTTAGCCACTAAGACTTGTTTGGGTGCCGAATTAGTGGATGTCGCTTGCTTTTCTTCCTTGCAGCAGAAAATACCAGAAACTAGCCAGGGCTTCTTTATAAAATTAGCAGAAATGGAGGAATATGTGAAATTTTATTCATAAAATCTGTATGGAAAACTCTTAAATTAGCTTCTACAGATAATGGTAATCTGTATTTTTCAAGCACCTTTCTACATTTAAATAATCCAATAATGTTAATATTTCCTTCTTTTTATTAAGACATTTCAAAAGTAAAGTATTTCATGACTATTGCTCTACAGGAAGAGCTGGAACAACTTGAGAAAATGGAGAGCGCCTCGGCTGCTTGCAAAGAGTAAGCAAGATTATATTAGCTTACACGGTTCGTTTTTCTTATGTTATCATTGAAAAGCAACACTCTAACAAGAAATATACTTCACCAGGATGCTTATCAATATCGAAACGAGACCAGATCCTTTGCTTCCAGAGTAAGAAGCAAGCTTCGATGCTCAATATTCCCGATTAACTTCTCTTTGTTGAGCTCATTTCTTGTTCCGTGACTTCGTTTCAGGACCACCGGGCCAATAAATCCGATCTGGGACAGGTGGTTTGAAGGTCCACCGGAGTCTTCTGGCTGCAGGTGCTGGATACTGTGAAATGTTGCCACGAAATCGAGCTCCAAACGTTATAACCGCAAACGACATCAACATCAACAACAGCCCAGAAAAAAGCCCATGCCTTCCAACTGACTTCCAATGTTGGTGTGGCATTCAAGATGACATGTTTTAAAATGTATGAAACAGACAAAGATGCAATTTTTCAACCTCAATTCATTTGCCAAAGTTTTAATTGATCGAATGTTGGCCTCATTGTATTGCTTTGTTACTGTATATTTCATTCTGTGTGTTCAGCTTATCTTTGCAATCTAGCCTTCCTTGATCTACTTGTTGGATTTAATGGAAAACTTGTTTTGTGAAGCTCATCAACTAAAATGAATTGAATTTGAACTTGGCATGGCACAATATGTTAAATCTCATTTAGGTGAATCAGCTTGAAAAAATAAAATTATATACTAATTTGGTAAACTTATAATTATATAAGTTTTTAAAAAATAAACTGATTTTTAAATTGAATGTTTTCTTTATGAGAAATTATTAATATGTGTTAAAATCTAAACCTAAGTCTAGAGAGCTCAATGATTCAATCACTAAGGCATTTTCATTCTTCTAGATGGACTAAGCATGAATTGTTTGGGCCACTATTAAAATTAGGTTGAAGATAACTGTGGCCCAATTTTGAGCCCAGCCCATCATAATCATATATGGCTTCAATTCAATTCCTTAAACTTTCTCTCTTATATTGTCTAGTCATAGAGTGATAGAAATGGTATAGTATTAGAGTATATTACTCCATAATTTTAAATTTGGCTAAATATTTAAGTAATTTATAATTATTAATTCCATCACTAACTACTATCAATGATCAATTAAAATCAAACTACATGAAATTATGTAAATATATTACGAGACAATTTTTTTCTCTAAAAAAAAATCCAAAAGCCACGAATTCCCTAATTTCACACTTACCCACATGAAGACACGTGTTCCCTCATTGCCACCTTGACATGCAACGCACACTAACACACACACTATGTCTATCCATTTTCTCTCTTTGAAATAACTAATCCAAAATCCTTCACCTTTGGCTAGTGAAGAAAAAAAAAATGTCTACAATTTTGGGTTCAATCTCATTAAATTTCTTCAAGAAAAGCATCCCACTCTATGCTTCAATCTCAATGAACCCTCAACAATTCCATGCAATTCCCAAGCAAATTTGCTCTTTACCTTCTCTCCGGGTCGCCCACGACCCGACATACGCACCCGGGAGTTCACCGCCGGAGATTCCCACCGCGCCGCCGACGCACAACCCCGGCCTCCCGCCGGAGGTGCCGCGCCGGCGCATCGCTCCCGATTTTGATCCGATCCCTCCGGAGAAGCCTGCGCCGCCACCGCCAACCGGGCCCGGCCCATTATATCCGGGCCCGCCCGACCCGCTTCCCCCGAAGCCCGAAGTACCACCGCCACCCGGGGAACCCGAGGTGGTCCCCCCTCATGGGCCCGAAATTACACCTCCGAAGCCGCCGGAGCCCGGCCCGCCACACCCGACCCAGCCCGATATTCCAACTCCCATCATGGGCTCAGATGGGCTTGTGTTTTACTGACGAAATATGGTGTGTTGTAATTGATGTTTATTAGTAGTAGTTAGTTTTGATCTGTGTACAATTAAAAAGAAAAAAAATCTAATCTTTGTATAGCTAAATTACAATTCAGGATAAAAATTTCATGTTTGCGCTCGGTTTTTATGTTGTAAAAAATTAAATATTTTTGCTCGATCCAAAATTTTGATAGTCGTATCTAAAATTATTTAGTTTCATCATTATAAATCTCTAAATTATCAATTGAGTATTTTATTATTTGTGTGTTTATTAGGTAAATATATTGAATATATATTTATATTATTTAGAATATTGTTTTATACTCTCTTCTTCTCATCCCACGAATCTTGAGTCACTTCTTTTTGACACGAGAATTAAAAAAATAATATTATATTTAGTGTGGTAGGTGAAAAAGTGAAAATGTGAATAAAGAAAAAAAAATTGTCATATAAAGAAATGACTCAAGATTGTGAGACGTAAAAAAAGGCAAGTGACTCAATATTCGTGTAGGAGAGAGAGAGTATATTTTTTCTTCAAATTTTCGAATCGAGATTCAATATTTTAAATCAAATTGAATATCAAATCTAATATCATAATATTTTCATATAACTCGAATATCAGAATATTTTTTGCGAATATGATAATATTTACTTCAATTCGATTATATAATCGTATCGGTTTTGACGGGAGAATTTAGGTGAGAAAACATATCACAGTACTACGGTGGAATGTTATTAAATAAAGTATTTAATAGATTAAATTATTTTATCACTTAAATTAAATGTTTTTTTTTAAATTAACAATAATTAAGATGATAATGCAATAAGTCACTCAGCTATTTGGGTAATCAAATTCTTCGAGTTTATGTGGTTAAAGAAAATCAAATATAAGAAAATTTCGAAAAACGACGAACGACGTCGGCAGTGACATACGAAAGCTACTTGACGTGACAAATGTGGTGTCTGTTGTTTTAGCTTTTGAATGAGTGTAGGTCAGATTTTGTTTTTTGAACCAATGATAGAAATTACTATTCCAAAAATTGCAGTACTTCAATAAAAAACCAGAAATTCAAAATTGTTAAGACCGTGTAATTTTATTTTATTTTTCGATAGAAAGGATTGGTTCAAAATTCAAATGAACTACAAAATGAACACTATTAAAATATTACTCCCTCCGTCCCGCGAGTCTTGACACGTTTGAGTTCGGCACGAGAATTAATGAGTTGTAGATTAGTGTTTTAAGTGTGTAATTAATAAAGTATAAAATTGATAAAGTAGGAGAGAGAAGGTAATAAAAGTGATAAAGTAGGAGAGATAATATAATAAAGATGATAAAGTAGGAGAGAGAAGGTAATAATTATTGCCCAAAAAGGAAACGTGTCAAGATTCGTGGGACGGCCCAAAAAGGAAAACGTGTCAAGACTCGCGGGACGGAGGGAATACATGTAATGTCATTGAAATTTATGTAAAAGAGTAGCTTCATTCTTTCACTGGAGATGGGTCTAACCCGACCCAACTCCATGTGGTAGGAGAGGAGTGGCCGACGGAGCGCCAGCGAGTGGCTGGCAGAGCAGCGGCACAGACGTGATGCATGGGGTGTGCCGATTGCAACTTTGCAAGGAAAGGTTGCATGGACGCATAATATTCCAAAATAGGGTATGCATAATTTTGAGGAACAAATGAACTAATAAACATAAAAAATGTAATATTTGTTAAAAAAATATAATAATAATTTTTATTCAAGAAAAATTATATTTTCACTTACTCATATCCGGTTCTGCGTTGTCCTATTCAGACCCGTCTAATACATGACATGGGATGTACAAGAGTTTTTCTATATATAAAAATATAAACTCAAATAAATATTACTTTATTTTCAACTATTAACAATATTTATTTAGGTATAACTCCATAATTATATAGTGCATCGTTTATGCTTTAAAAGGAAAATGCCATTTGCAAACAATTTCACACCTACAACAAAAAATTAAAAAAACGAACGTGCCGTGTAGTACAATTCCCGAAGAAGCTCACAATTCTCAATATAATTTTGATCAAAATCGTTCGAATTTATACATATATATAGAAATAAATAGAAGCCTCCAAAGAAGCACGATTGATTAGGAAAAGTTCCCTACACAGCTTCACTATACAGTTCCCTCCACTTCCACCTAAAATCGCGTTCACTTCTCGCTTTCACCGACTTACGGGAAATATTTTGTTGCTCACACATCACCCGTCGTAAAGCATGAGCGCGCACGGGAATCGGCGGGTATTTCCGTTAAATACTGCAACTGTCTCTCTCTCTCTCTCTCACCATTAAAGCCAGGCATCTAAAACCTTCCTTCAATCCCACGAAAATCCTTTTTCAATTCCCCCAAAAGAGTTCGAAAACGAATCCCTGATAAATTTCACTCAAAATTCAACACAAAAAAATTTCAATTACTGAGAGAATGGCCACTCATTTCCACCCATCTCACTCCCGCGCCGCGGCGGCGCTCCGCCGCCGGAGCGGGGCGAGCCCTTTTTTCATCTTCCCGCAGCAGGCGCTCCCGTGGCGCTCCAGGCATGTTCTAGGGAATCAAAGCGGCGCGATGAGCATTTCAAGAATCAAGGCGGCGAGCTCGAGTGAGAGTGGAGACTCGTACCTGGACATGTGGAAGAAGGCGAGGGAGCGCGAGCGGAGCTCTATGGAGTTTCAGATACTGGCGGAGAACTCTGCTGAAGCGGCTGAGAATGCGGGAGAGGAAAGCGCGGAGGAATTGGAGAAAAGAAACCGCGAGTTCGAGAAACTTCTGGAAGTTCCGGCGGAGGAGAGGGATAAGGTGCAGAGAATGCAAGTGATTGATCGCGCCGCCGCCGCGATTGCGGCCGCGAGAGCGTTGCTCAAGGACACCGCGCCTCCGCAGCCGGACATTGCCAGTGGTGGTGCCGAGATGGACGATCTTGATGAGGGTAATTCAATTATGCCTTTTTTTTTTTTTTGAGAAGACTCTGACAAACTAGGCATGAGAAATATCTTGCAACTTTCTTAGTTTTTTGGCATCATCATTTCAAGAATGCATTACTTGCTATATTATTGTAAATAGTAAAATGCTTGCCATATTGTTTCAAGATAATGTGCGTATTTCTGTTTTCAAGATTTAATGTTGAAAAGAGGAAATATATGTTCAAGATTTTAGGGTCTGAAATGTATACATGCTAATTTGTGCTCTTTATTTTATTTTGGATGCATTGACATTTCTTGGATTACTCATGTGTCAAGAAATTGTTGTTACCTGCAGCGTTGTTCGCCTATTCTTGAGGATAATGGTTGTGAAAGAGGATTTAATAGATATTCAGAATCTGTAGTGTTTTGTAGGCTTTAAGTTGCAGAGAGTTCTCCTGGTCCTCTACACTCAACTAGGGGTCGACGACTTTGTCTCTATTTATGGTTGAGATTATGATTATGGTTGAAAAGAACTACCATTGTAATATAGCTCTGTCATTTGTGTGTGCTTCTTCTTGTATGATCTTGATCCAAGAACTTAGGTTTGAGTTTGTCGAAAAACTAAGTTTTCTAGCTTCGTGATGTCTGTTTCGCTCTTGAGGATGTCATCGTCTAATGATTGATGGATTGATTATTACATTCTTAACAAAATCATCATCTTAGTAGGACTACTTGAAAACTAAATCTGCATTATCAACTTGGTAGTTTGATGCCTCAATTTTTTTAGTTGCTTATCTTTCTGTAGCATGTCAGGGATTTGCTCTGATATTTTAACTTGACCAGGGAGGGAAAATGGCAGCACTTTGGAGGCACAATTCAGTAGCTCGACCATCGGAACACCAGGTCCAAGTTTCTGGGCTTGGGCACCTCCTCTACAAGATGATGACAACGATGATTCTTTTATGAGTGGTCAACTAAAGCCAGCTACACAGGCTTCTCCATTTGCAGCTCAAAGCAGCCCTGTACTGGAGCAGGAGCGAAGCCAGGAATCTCTGTCGATTCCATTTGAAACTGCAATGCTTCAAAGTCAGAATCTTGTGCCCCCTCTTCAGTCTCTTGTGGAGGTAGAGAAACGGGAAGTCACTAGATCCACCGAGGAGAAAACTCATCAGGTGGAAGAACTTAAGCTTGGAGTTGAATTTTCGACACACGCAGCTGAAGCAGCTGGGGCGCTGAGTGAAATGAATGAAGCATCCACCCAGGGAGTGAATCCCGATGGAACGAGGTGGTGGAAGGAGACGGGTATAGAACAAAGGCCCGACGGGGTGGTTTGTAAGTGGACGCTGGTCAGGGGTGTTAGTGCTGATAAAGGTGTTGAGTGGGAAAACAAATACTGGGAAGCTGCTGACGAGCTTGCTTACAAGGAACTTGGTTCTGAGAAATCTGGACGCGATGCTGCAGGAAATGTGTGGCGTGAATACTGGAGGGAATCGATGATGGAGGTTAGGCGTTATCTTAATATCTTATCACTATCAGTTAATTTTCTGTGTGATCACATGATTATCTGTGAAGCATCATATCTTTAGTTTGAAACTATCTACTTTACGAACCATAACAAAATCATTGAAACGTACATGTTAGTTATATGAACACGTATCTGTCATGCTTCCTGATACAGAAGCTATGTAACACACATGATCAGTGAAATGTCTTATTTCCTGATGAGTTTTGCCAGATTTCCTATAAAAAAAAAGTCGGTGTCTAGTTTGTGCTGTTTAGAATCTAATTGCTTCAAATGAATCCTCTTTCACATCGATAAGCAATTATCATTGAGCCATTGACTTCACCTCTGCTGACAAGATTTAGTTAGGAAATATTGCTCATATTTCACTAGTTTTTAGTTCAAGTGTCGATAAATACATGTTCCTAATGCCATCTTTGATGGGTCGTTGAAACCACGCAGATTGATGGGTCCGTCTATCTTGAGAAAACGGCAGAAAAGTGGGGAAACAACGCTCAAGGAACTGAGTGGCAGGAGAAATGGTGGGAGCGCTATGGTGCAGGCCAAGCCGAGAAGTGGGCTCACAAGTGGTGCAGCATCGATCCACACACTCCTCTAGAAGCTGGCCACGCACACATCTGGCACGAAAGGTACCTGAAACGAGACATATATAAGTTTAACTGTGGATACTACTTCTTACACCTTTTGTTATTTATCATGACCATAGGTGGGGTGAGAAGTATGATGGACTCGGGGGCAGCACGAAATACACAGACAAATGGGCTGAACGCTATGAGGGCGATGGCTGGGCAAAATGGGGCGACAAATGGGACGAGCACTTCGATGCAAACAGCCAGGGAGTGAAGCAGGGGGAGAGCTGGTGGGAAGGCAAATATGGAGAGCGTTGGAACCGGACATGGGGAGAGGGTCACAACGGTTCCGGATGGGTGCACAAGTACGGCAAGAGCAGCTGCGGAGAGCATTGGGACACTCACGTTCAGCAAGATACGTGGTACGAGAGATTCCCACATTACGGTTTCTACCATTGCTTTGAGAACTCAACTCAGCTGCGCGACGTTAAGAAGCCATCCGAATGGCCGGAGAACAGCTGATGCATTACTCTTAGCTAGTAAGTAGATGCATATATGATGGTGTTTGTCTGAATAGAGTGGAAGTAGATATTACTAGACATAATACTTGCTCTCTTGAATCTTGATTGTTGTGTATTCTGCAATATACACCTTGGTTTGATACTTTAGCTTCATTGCTCCTATCTTTGCATTTGTTCTCACATTCCATGCTGCTACTTTAGTTTGTGGTGATGCTAATAAGTTGCTATTCATAAACAGTTTTAATTTTCTTTGTATTTGTAAGGGGAAAAGGTGGGTTGATTTTCTTTTCCGTATAGCTAAATATTAGTCATTTCGTCCACAAAAAATAGTCTCTTTTTATCATTTTGGGACATCCACACTAGAAAATACCCTACCACATAGTGGGCTATTTTTTTCCACTAATTTAAATAAAAGTATATAATATAGATCAATATTATTATAAATTTAACAACTAGACATAAAAAGGTTTCTTATCTCGCTTCAAAATAAATAAAATTAAATCTAAATATATTAAATTACTAAACTATCTTTAGCAATTAAAATAAATAAAGATATTATAGTATATCAAAATTTATTAAATTGAGGTTTTTTATAAAAAGAAAAAGAAAAAAGCCTTTGAAAGCACAAGAATGCAGACTAGAGGCCCGAGACTCGAAAAGGAGCTCGTCAAACAGGAAACAAAGCAAAAAGCGCTTTAAAAACCATTCAAAAAACAATAGTATATCAAAATTTATAAGAACACATTTTTTGCCCAAATTCCTCTTCTATGTGTCTCAAAAAATTTTGTCACAATCTTCTTATTTTATGTTTATGTACGTTACCCCACAAAGAAATTCAAATGTTATTATTATTATTATTATTATTATTATTATTATTATGGCCAACAACCAAGAAAACTACAGCCTCGTACTAGTATATTTTATTCAAAGCCAAGTACGCGTAACTGAGGAATAAGTAAGCGTGTTTTCATTAATGATTTATTTGAGTTTCCACAATCACACGCTATGTAGTGTGTTGAATTTCTATGGTATCAATCTTTTCATTTAAGTTTATCAAAAAAAAATATTTTCATTTAATTTTCATGTTTTCTTCTTCTACTTTTTATTTTGTTATAAACATAAAAAATACAACGTCTTTTATTTTGATTGGATTTGAAAATTCGTGTTTCCATTATATAATATTCTATATATCGTGCATAAAAACTTGTGTAATTAAGACGATGCAAAGCTGAAATAAACACTAAACAATATAGAGGATTTTGTAACTATTGTTATTTGATTTTCTTAAAACTACCAACTAACATGTCAATTTTTAATGTATATATTGGTTGATAACAATGCCCAATATATATTAACTCTAGATTAGTAAATTATAGTACGGTTAGTACCCCTTTGCTAAGCAAATACAAACCTTTTTTTTTTCTTTTTCTTTTGGGTGATTATATATATATCCTACATTTATTTACTGTCTTTTTCAATTTCTTATTTTGCCCATATAAAAAACTATTGAAGTAAACTGCTCGAAATAGACTAACATATAATAAGATGACAATCACAATGTCACTATATGGATGGTCCCTAACCTTTCAAAATGACAAACTATATGTAGGCTTTTTCGAAAATGTTTCATATTTTTATAATCACATATTATTAATACAATATATAACTTCGTCCCTTTGGAGATACATAAGTAATAAACCTCTTCTGAATTAAAAAAGAAGAAGAAGAAAAAGTTTAGGGTTTAATCTCACGATTCTCACTCACTATTTTTATGGACGGTGGAGAGATCGTATATTACTATCGAAAGTGTAAGTATTTTACCTGATAATTAATATTTTTCATGTGATTAAATTGACTCGATTATTGTTGTTACTATACAAACGTTTGCAAAATTATATTCATGATTGTATGATTCAATAACACCTTTTTTTGCATATGACCATATTAATTAATAAATCGAAAATTTCTGAGAAATTGAGACAGATTTTCGGACCTTTTTCACTTTCAGTCAATCTGTATAAGCAGACACAAACCTTCAACAATTTCTTCACACCCTTGGCCCTATTAACGTGAAAAATCTAATGAATATATTATAGAAATAAAAATACTATAGTCTTGTTAAAATAATTTTAAAAAATATTAAGGATTGGAATAAAAAGGAAATTAATTAAACTTGACTATAGTGATGCATTTACAGGTGTTACACCTCGTCAGCTGAGCCAATGGCGAGCAAAACCGCGTTGACAGCCAAGCACATTTATGTCGTTTTGATGTTGTAAATTGTAATTAATTTTTTAATGATTGTATTTTTATAAGTTTTTGGAATAAACAGGTTTAATTATCGCAGTTCCCGAAGCTCAAAAGCTGTTTATATTAATTAGTATTAATTCGGCTCTTAACCCAAAGTTTAGTTGTGAGAGAGTATGGTGCTTGGTTGGAATGTTTAATGTGGTTGTCATAAAAAAATGAGTGTTTATGTATAAGTTTTAGCTGTTTATGTAATGTTTTTTTAATAAATTAATCTACCGAAAGAAGTTAATTAACTTATTATAGGTCTCATTCCAATTTTTTTGAAGTCAATTTCCTACTTTGTTAGAGATAATTGATTTAACTTGTTTTTTTTTTCGGGGTTGAATTTGAGTTATACTATATAATATTTTAAATTAGATTGCATCACATATACCGAACGAGTCAATATATAGGAAATTGGTAAATTTCTTAATTAAATTGTTTAAGTTGAATTTGTTAAAAATAGTTGAATCCGTCCTGAATTTAGTCACTTAATATGTGGATCTATTATTCTTGTAAATATTTATAAATAATACTATTGTATGTTGAGTGCCAAAATAGAAGAAACATGAAAAATAATACTATTGTATGTTGAGTGCCAAAATTTATCTGATTATCAGTTTGGTCTTAAAACACTTATATTATGCAAGGTTGTGCTTAAATCATGTTAATTTCTTCTTTTGTTATTATTATATCATATATAATATAACAAATTTAGACTTTCAAATTTTTATTAACTGACGACCTAGCTAACTTAGACTGTAATTTTATTCGGTCTTTTTAAGATTCTTTTTATTTTTTGTTTTTGCTATATTCCTCTAAATAAATATAACCAAATTGACACAAAAAATGAAAAATCTAATCACAAAAGACATATGTGGATGTACGGCGGATTCAATTTTATTCTGTTGTGTCATAATTGAATCCTCCAATTAACTTTTGCTTGAATCCAATCTATCATTGAGCTTTGTATTGTGTTGTAATTAATTAATTGAGTGAAACTATAATTATTTATAATTAGCCTTTTGAAAAAAATAATAATAATAATAATAATAATATATGTCGTAAGGATATAAATAATTCAATCGAACAAAACGATGATCTGAAAACACCTCCTCTTCTCATAAATATTAAGTCGAAAATAAAAAAAAGTTTATTTAAGTAAAAATTAAAATTAACTATAAAAAAATATTAGCATAAATCAGCATGACAGCATCCTCCTTTTCTCATAAAACTACCTTTAATGCGTCGGGAGAGCTAAGAATATTATATATGAAGGATTATGAATTTATGATACTGCAATAATTGCGCAATCATCTATATGATTTTCGACTTAATACTTTACCTTATGGATTTATTATTTTTTTTACTTGGAAAAGAAGAAGTGATATTTAAAATCTAAATTGCAAAATGATAAAATAGTTATCATATCATTCTTATATATAAAATGATAAAATATACCCCACCTTGCTAGTTGCAAAATTATCACGATCTAATTAAACATCCAAAAAAATATCATTAATTCCAATATACATGTTAAACAAAATTAAAACATCAAACCGCGGCCGAATAATTTATAATAATCTCCTCTAATAATAATTTTTTTTTTTTCTAGTAATCCATCATTATCCAACAACATAAACAAGATCACGAGCGATGCTCACGTGCGCGGCACGTGCTAAACAGAAGAAGGCAGATCCCCTCGTGCAAGAAGCGCAGCGTGGCCTCTGGTTTTAGGAGCAAACTGCACAAAACACGCTTTCCAATTTATACTATTTTTTTCCCGCTTTCTCTTCTAATTCTTTCCCACTTGACCTTTTTGAACTCTCATTGTTCCCTTCCCATCAAACACTACAGCTGTAAATAAAATATAACTAAATACCCAGAAAATTGGAATTTTACCCCCAATATTTACTATTATTTCTGCCAATTCACCTGAAATATTATGTATAATATTCACTTTTGACTCCTAAATTTGTATCTATTACAACACTTTGCCCCGACAGTTTTTTGGGTCAAAGGAAGTTATTTGTCTGTTTTTGCTACAATATCTTCTCCATTTTTGTTTTTGTTTTGCTAGTGGTTTTAAAAATAGTACTAGTAATATATTGTAAATTAAATATTTTGTAAATAGTTAGTGCATAATAATTAATAAGGTTAAATATTACTCTCATTGTAAATATTACTCCCTCCGTCTCACGAATCTTGACACGTTTGGATTCGGTACGGGAATTAAGGAGTTGTAGATTAGTGTTTTAAGTGTGTAGTTAATAAAATATAAAAATGATAAAGTAGGAGAGATAAGGTAATAAAAGTGATACAATATGAGAGAGAAGGTAACCCAAAAAGGAAAATGTGCCAAGATTCGTGGGACGGAGGTAGTACTAGGTTAAATAGTTAGTGCATATTTGATAGGCTTTATTATTTTATTTTATTTTGATTTGGGGGAGTTGGGGAGGGGGAGCAGTGGGGTTTGAACCCGGGACCTCACTGTTTGCACACAGGATGTCGCACCGCTTGGTGTCCCCTTGGGGACATTTGATAGGTTTTATATGTATGGATATAGCTAAATAATCTAGACTTATCTATGTGTTTGATATCTCAATTATTAATCAAGAGAATTCAAAATAAAACCAAAGCCTTTTATTATTTCACTGTTTTAATTTTCTTGGAAAAAAAACTCAAATTAATTTTGTTTGGTATTCACATTTGAAAATGGATCAATAAAAGTAAGATAAATAATACAATGAATAATTACTGTATCATTAAAATTAATTTATCTCAATGGTATAATTCGCATTAAGGTATACAAATTTATGATTTAATTAGCATTGGGGTAACAAAAATTCTTCAAATTATGAAGTGAGATTTACCCCAAAAGTAGACCAAATAGATCCAAAAAAAATCAATATGAACGTAGAAAAATATAGGTCAAAGAGAAAATCCAAGGCACAGTGTTTGAAATGTCAAAATATGAGCTGGCTGACCAATAGAGTGAGAGAAAGTGAGTGAGGGACCAATTAATACAAAAGTTTTTAAGTAGAGATGCTACTTTTTGACCTCTTCATTAATTTAGCATGTTTTGTTTTTCTCTTAGTTTTAATTTTGTTATTACAAGATCTATATGTTAATTATGTTAGTTGTTACAAATTTAGAAATGGTTTTGAGTTATGAATATTTGTAAAAACAGTGGCGTTTATAGGTGCCATTAATTGATATGTAAGTATGTTACATGCATAATTAGTTGTGAAAAAAGATTTTTGATCATAGCATATGGAGTTCAATAATGTTAAAAAGTATATTAAACGTGATTTATAGAATAAACTATAGCTTATGCTGCATTCTTGTAATGTTGACTTTGTGTTGCACACTAATTATTTTGTCCCCGTCAATGTGTTTTGGTTTCGATAATACTTTAGGGTTTAACCTAGTATTAGAGTCAAATGTAGATTAACTATAAATATATATATTTTCCTAAATTAATAAAGCTATGTGGTCACATTATGATTGGTTATAAAGAAACATTTTAATAAATATAAATGAGAAGAAAAAATACTTTAGGGCAAATTTTTGAGAGACGGAGATTAAAACATTGGATCAACGCGTGTCTTTATTTGTTTTCAAAATTATGTTGTTGGGCATTTTTATAACTTATATCTTAAACGTTTTAATTAGCTATATAAAAATGTACACTTAGATGTTAGGACGTTTTTCAAAATAAAATATCAAATATTTGATCATAAAATGATATTTACCCGCTCATCTTAGTTCTGAACACAAAACTTCAAAAAAAAAAAAAAAAAAAACATTTTACGTGTATAACGATATGAGGTGGTCTTGGGTACAATCGGGTTGCACTCTCACTTAGACCATGATCCGCACCCTGATTCGAAATACCCGTATTTTGACCCGAACCTTATAAATAACACTTTTTAGATGCAGGTTAACTTAATTATACGGTACATCCGATTGTGTCCAAGTTTTTGTGTAACGAGACACGTTGATAAAATGAAATCTATACCAATTAAAGTATAATTGAGATCCAAAAACTGCATTTTTTTGTACGTCACCAGAAAATGAGTTGATGTGGGTGTGTGTGGGCGAGTGTTTTTCCTTTCCTCGACACGTCTATATGATTAACTCACTATTACAAATATTGACCTACTCAAATCACGACCCCCAAATTTATTTATTTTATCTTTTTGACTCCTCATTTTTTTACATATTTTTGTAAACTTTAATGAAAATGGGATGTATTTACAAGGTTTTCTTGTCCCCTTCCCTCCCCCTACATAAAGCCCAGCGAGGATTGAGCTTTACTCAACACCCTCTCTCTCTCTCTCTCTCTCTCTCACACACACACACACACACACACCTGCAAAAACCTCATGGGAGACATATTGAACGAAGACCAGATAGTGGAGTTCCAAGAGGCCTTTAGCCTATTTGACAAAGATGGAGATGGTGATTAACATAACTTTTTTTTTTCTTTTTTTCATTTATATTATATTTGACATGATTTTCATGAAGAATTTATTGATGTAATAAAATTGCAGGGTGCATCACCATTGAAGAATTGGCGACTGTAATAAGGTCTTTGGATCAAAACCCCACAGAGGAAGAGCTCCAAGACATGATCAATGAAATCGATTCCAATGGAAATGGCACCATAGAATTCTCTGAATTCTTGAATCTCATGGCCAAGAAAATGAAGGTAATTTGTAATGATTTTTTGTAATTTTCTTATTTTTATTAAAAAATAAAAATAAAAATAAGTACAATATAGACAATAACTAATTCGTGGGTGGCCATAGTGTGACTGCATAAATTTTTTTGTAATTTTTTATATATTTGATTATTTATGTAGATTTATTTATGATGATTTTGGTAGGAAACTGATGCGGAGGAAGAGCTCAAAGAAGCTTTCAAAGTGTTTGACAAGGATCAAAATGGCTACATCTCAGCTGAGGAGGTAATAAATTAATTATGATGCTGATTTTTTTTTTAATATATAGATATATATATATATATATATATAGTTTTAATATATAGATATATATATATATATATATATATATATATAGTGGAAATTTTACAAGAATATTTCATTTTTTTTTTTCAAATTGTGTGTAGGTGATGAATTTATTGTTTTCTTAATTTATTCATGTCGTTATTCAGATCCAAGGGGCTGGCTTTGTACATTCAAATGCCACTTGCATATTTTATACATTTATTGCTTCGATAATAACTACGATTGTTTGTTAGAACCGGGTACACGATCGAGATATTACAAAATAAATATTTTGAGATATTACAACTCAAAATAATTGAAAATTATTACAAAGAAAATAATTTGAGAAATTACAACTCAAATAAATGTATACAACTGAAATATACTGTATAAATAAATTATACGTATAAACTAAGTCGAGTCGAGATGAATCTCTTCCCGCAAGAAGATTATCGCCCCGGTAGTGCTCTTCGGTTTAGGCGTATCTTCCCCAAAGGTAAAACGACTTCGTCTCGTCGGATGTAGCACCACAATCCGGCGAGCTCCGGCGAACTGAATAAGGATCGAGAACTAAGCTAGACTTATGTTGTGAGTTGTGAATTATGATTCGTAAGTTGTATGTTATGAAGCTCACAACACACCCATATTTATAGGTGTTAAACCAAGTGTGAACGGCCGGTGTGAACGGACGACAGTCAACTCCGGCGGCTGCGGTAGGTGGCCGCAATCGTTGAACGCAGAAGTTGAAACTGATTTTCCCTCTTCAACATCCAAACTTTGACATACAATATCTCACTCACCGGAAATCGGTTTTGAGACTTCAAGTATATCACGTTGATCTACTCGAGATGTAGATTAACATCCAATTATTATTTTAATTAAATAATAAATATTTAATTAAATAATAATTTTCAGATATGGCATAAAACCATATTTCCAACAATCCCCCACATGAGTGAGAAATCAGTATGCGAATGTATGCAGACACTTAGCTCAGTTCTCTTAAGTAACAACATTGCATTTGGAAAGGTAGCTTGTGGCTTTGAACCTGCCATAGTCAATATTATCGAGTATACTGGCGGCCTAGTGGATATGGTTCCTTGAACTAGTCCTCCTCGGTGTATACTGAGTCAACAATATTGACACAATATTGTTTCAATCCTTATTCGTTCTCACGTTTGTGTCCATTACAGGCCGTGGAACACCTCTTTGGATTCATAAGTGTTTCAATCGAAGCGGCCCCACTTCACACTTACATAGGTGACTCTTAACTCAAGTATCCTGCTATACTTGTCCCCTTCGAGGAGTTCTAGAGTCATTAAAAGTCAAAGACTTAACCTCACCACGTGCAGGTTTCTGAACACTCACTGTTCTACAAGGAATAGGCAATTCGAGTGTTCAACACACGGATTTTCATAGCTTAGTTGTCCCATTGAACCAAGTTCTTGGGATCCTCCAGTCATCATGGTTGGGTTGCCACTATGATTATCCTTAATTTGTGGACTTCAAACCCATTCCCCCTAACAGTTTATACATCTGATCTCGATGGATACTTTTTGTCAAAGGATCCGCTATGTTATCAATTGATCTTGTATAATCAATTGTGATAACTCCACTAGTGATCAGATGTCTCACGGTATTATGACGTCGACGAATATGTCTCGACTTACCGTTATACAAATGGTTTTGTGCTCGTCCGATAGCAGCTTGACTATCACAATGAATTATTACGGACGACACAGGTTTCGACCAACATGGAATATCCTCGAGGAAATTTTTAAGCCACTCGGCTTCTTCACCAGCTTTATCCAAAGCTATGAATTCTGATTCCATGGTCGATCTAGCAATACATGTTTGCTTATTGGATTTCCAAGACACAGCACCACCCCCACAGTGAATACATAACCGCTCGTTGAAAACGAGTCTTTGGCATCAGATATCCAATTTGCATCACAGTACCCTTCAAGTACAGAGGGCTCCCTAGTATAATGAATCGCATAGTTTTGAGTATATTTCAAATATCTCAAAACCCTTTCAAGAGCTTTCCAATGTTCATTACTAGGGTTAGCTGTAAAGCTGCTCAACTTGTTGACCGAGCATGCTATATCGGGACGAGTGCAATTTGTTAGATACATCAGGCTCCCAATAATCTTCGCATATTCTAACGCGTCAACAGGTTCTCCCTTGTGTACACTCAAATGCACATTAGGTTCCCATGGTGTCTTAGCTATTGGTTTGTCAAAAGCGTTGAATTTCTTTAACACTTTCTCAACGTAGTGAGATTGTGTTATAACAATACCATCAGGTCTTCTTAGAATTTTAATTCCAAGGATAACATCAGCTAAGCCCATATCTTTCATGCTAAAATTTTTACTTAGCATGCCTTTGGTTTCTTGAATCACTCGGGAATTACTTCCATGATGAGCATGTCATCTACATAAAGACAAACAATAACATATCCGTTATTAGAATTCTTAATGTAGACACATTTATCGCACTCATTGATTCTGAATCCATTTGACAACATTACACTGTCAAATTTTAAATGCCATTGAAGCGGTGCTTGCTTCAACCCATATAAAGACCTTTGAAGTTTGCATACTTTGTGCTCTTGCCCAGGTACTACAAACCCTTCAGGTTGCTTCATATATATTTCATCTTCCAACTCGCCATACAAGAACGCAGTTTTCACATCCATTTGGTGAATCTCGAGATTGTGCAAGGCAGCAATAGTGAGAAGCATCCGAATAGATGTTAGTCTGGTCACAGGTGAATAGGTATCGAAGAAATCGTACCCTTCTTTCTGCCTGAAACCTTGAACGACAAGTCGGGCTTTGTACTTATCTATAGTACCATCAGATTTGTACTTCTTCTTTAGGATCCATTTGCATCCTAAAGCTTTACTTCCAGGTGGTAGATCCACTAACACCCAAGTATGATTCTGCATAATGGAATCAATCTCAATATCGATGGCTTCTTTCCAGAGAGCTGCATCTGAGCCAGACATAGCTTCTTTAATCGTCACCGGTTCGCCATCTAGCATCAAGATAACATAATCCGGTCCATAGACATTAGCTTTTCTAACTCGTTCCCCACGTCTCGGTTCTACATCCATAGGTTTAGACCTTGGTCTTTTCCTATTAGGTGGTACATGATTAGAACCCGTGGCATCATCTACTTGAGTAGAATTACTAGCTACTTCCATAGGTTTAGAACCTGTAGCATCACCATCAACTCCATCATTAGAGTTCGATGTACCTTTATTCTTGTTAGGATAGATATTTTCAAAGAATATAGCATTCCTTGATTCTATCATTGTCCCAACATGTATATCAGGTATCTCCGATCTGTGCACTATAAAACGATAGGCACTGCTATTAAGTGCATGACCAATGAAGATACAATCCACCGTTTTAGGTCCTATTGTAACTTGCTTTGGTAAAGGCACTTCTACCTTGGCTAAACACCCCCACACTTTGAGGTATTTATACGAAGGTTTCCTTCCTTTCCATAGCTCATAGGGAGTTACATCTTTCCCTTTGAGTGGAATCTTGTTCAAGATATAGTTGGCCGTTAAGACAGCTTCCCCCCACATGTTCTGGGGTAATCCTGAACTAATCAACAAGGCATTCATCATCTCCTTAAGAGTTCGATTCTTGCGTTCAGCAACGCCGTTAGATTGTGGTGAATAAGGAGCCGTCGTTTGATGTATTATACCACTTTCGTTGCATAATTCAGCAAACGGAGCTACGTATTCTCCACCTCTATCACTTCGAACCATCTTAATTCGACATCCAAGTTGATTCTTGGCTTCATTTTTGAAGTTTCTAAAAGCTTCAATAGCCTCATCTTTACTTTTCAATAAGTAAAGGTAACAATACTTTGTGCAATCGTCTATAAAGGTGATAAAGTACTTCTTGCCACCTCTAGTTTGCACGAACTTTAAATCACAAACATCGGTGTGAATAAGTTCCAAAGGTTGAGTGCTCCTTTTTACCGATTTAAACGGTAACTTAGCCATCTTGGCTTCAACACAAACTTCACATTTTTCTTGTGAGTTGTATTCATCAACTTTTAGTAAATTCATTTTTACTAATCTCTTTATAGCATTTAGATTAACATGTCCAAGTCTACAATGCCATAAATCAGAATACTCAATCAAGTAAGCAGAAGAGGTTGATGCATCTTTATTGATCTTAGCCTTGGCAGGCTTACAAGCTCTTACTCCAAGTTTGAAAAGTCCTTCGGAGGCATAGCCTTTCCCTAGGAACTTTCCCCACTTGCGTATTACCACATAATCAGATTTGAAAAATAATTCAAAATCCTTATTCGTAAGCCTAAAGCCCGAAATTAAATTCTTTCGGACAGTTGGAACGTGTAATACGTCTTTTAATGTGATCTCCACGCCCGACGTGAGTTGAAGAATCACATCTCCCATGCCAAGGACTTGGGATGTCCGCTCGCTAGCCTCCATTATCGTTTTGTTTTCCACTTCTTTGTAGTTGTGGAACAACTCACGATTTATGCATATATGGACGGTAGCGCCGGTATCCACGAACCAAGCGTTCGGGTTGTCCACATGATTCACCTCGGAGATCATGGCAGCAAAGTCATCGTGGTTCCAATCGTCGAAGTCCTTCTCGACGTTGTTCACGTTGCCATTTGCTTTCTTCCGCTTTGGCTTGCGGCAATCCTTAGCCATGTGACCTTTTTGTCACAATTATAACATACACCATCAAACTTTGATGGTTGACTACCGCTTTGCTTCCCTTTACCCTTATTATTAGGGTTAGGGCGACCACGTTTATTGGAGGGACCGCCTTTCTCGGTGAGATTGGCCTTTGCCTCCATCGGAGCTTTTCCCTTTTGATCACGACTTCTCACGTGATCCTCCATTTGAAGCTTGGATATTAATATCGGCACGGACATCTCCGAGCGCTCATGCTTCAAAAGGTTTTGAAATTTCCTCCAACTAGGAGGTAATTTCTCTATGATGATTGCAACGAGCAATGCATCCGCCAAGGGCATCCCTTCGGCTTGAACCTCATGTGAAAGATTTTGAAATTCTTCCACTTGGTCCATCAATGGCCGGGAGTCGACCATTTTGTATTCCAACCATTTGGCGACAATATACTTGGTAGTATTTGCCTTGTCCACTTGATATTTCAAATCAAGGGCCTCCCACAATTGTTTCGCGGTTTCATGAACCTTGAAAACACGGTAGAGCCGTTCGTCCAGAGACATGAGAACGGTGTTACGGCACAAGTAGTCGCCGCGGCACCAGTTCAAATATCCGGCACGAATTTCTTGGCTCGTCTCCCCTTCACTCGGGGTTGGAGGTTTATCCTCCATCAAGAATCCGGCAAACCCCACGGTTGTGAGGTAGAATAGCATCTTTTCTTGCCAATATTTAAAATTCTTGCCCGAGAACGTTGATGGTTTCTCGGCAAGACCAATAGTTCTGGATGTTTGCAATGGGGCTATGGTTGACGTTGAAGCGCCCATTGATGCAAACGAGGAAAACATTGACGACGTGGTTGAACCGATGGTTGCAGAGGTGGTGGCGCCGTCCATATTGACGTCGGTGTGAGCCATTTCTCGAACGTGTATCAACGGCAGAGAAATAATCTTCTTGCGATTGTTAGAACCGGGTACACGATCGAGATATTACAAAATAAATATTTTGAGATATTACAACTCAAAATAATTGAAAATTATTACAAAGAAAATAATTTGAGAAATTACAACTCAAATAAATGTATACAACTGAAATATACTGTATAAATAAATTATACGTATAAACTAAGTCGAGTCGAGATGAATCTCTTCCCGCAAGAAGATTATCGCCCCGGTAGTGCTCTTCGGTTTAGGCGTATCTTCCCCAAAGGTAAAACGACTTCGTCTCGTCGGATGTAGCACCACAATCCGGCGAGCTCCGGCGAACTGAATAAGGATCGAGAACTAAGCTAGACTTATGTTGTGAGTTGTGAATTATGATTCGTAAGTTGTATGTTATGAAGCTCACAACACACCCATATTTATAGGTGTTAAACCAAGTGTGAACGGCCGGTGTGAACGGACGACAGTCAACTCCGGCGGCTGCGGTAGGTGGCCGCAATCGTTGAACGCAGAAGTTGAAACTGATTTTCCCTCTTCAACATCCAAACTTTGACATACAATATCTCACTCACCGGAAATCGGTTTTGAGACTTCAAGTATATCACGTTGATCTACTCGAGATGTAGATTAACATCCAATTATTATTTTAATTAAATAATAAATATTTAATTAAATAATAATTTTCAGATATGGCATAAAACCATATTTCCAACATTGTTCATTATCCGTAACAACATTGTACTTGATAAGTACAAGAATTAATTACAGTTTATGTTTATTTTCATCAGCTTCATTTATTGTATCTTGCAAAATTACAAGGGGCAAAAGAGGCCTTTACAAAATCTATACAAGTCAAGATTTCAATTTGAAATTAATTTCAAATTTGTAATTATAATATAGTGATGATTTATTTGTATTTTTTTTCTTTTTCCTTATCTTCTTATTTTTTATTTTATTTTTTTTATAAATTTATGAAATTCGACTAATCAAAAAATATTTAATGTGCGTATCAAATTAAAGATCATGATAAGAACTTTAATTTGATATGTTTTATGCAAATATTTGATTTAAAATGCAAAAGTTATACTTATTTAAAGATTAAAATTTTGAGAAAATATCTCTCATCTCTCACCTTTTTTTGAATAAATTTATTTTTCAACTCATTTTTAATTTATTTTTTCGTTTTTTCATAATATCAATTTTTATTTTTCTTTATTTTTATATTATAGACGTTTTCCGTGTATTGCATGGGGTGCAAATGCTAGTTTTAATTTATTTAAATCCTTTGAAAAAGAAAAAACAAAAATACACTTTTAATATATTCTCTGATTTTTTTATACATTCCAAAGGAATATTCAAGAGACTTAATTTAATTGATGTGACACAGACACACAGTTGTTCACATGAATTTGTCAACTCGGTTTTTCTATAGGGTTTTAATTTGTGCACAAATTAATCCCCAATACAATGAACTTTACCAAGTTTAAATTAAGCAAATGCACTTAGCTCTATTTTTGAACTTCACTTTCACTTTTTTAATTAACATTTCCTTAATCTCTGGAACTCCAGCTAGCTTTAATTAATTTTAAATTTTAAATTAATTAATCCGATTTCACGCAGCTTCGACACGTGATGATCAACTTAGGGGAAAAATTAACAGATGAAGAGGTGGAGCAGATGATTAGGGAGGCTGATTTGGATGGAGATGGACAAGTTAATTACGATGAATTTGTGAAGATGATGATGGCTATTGGATAAAAGATTAGTTGATAAATTATTTGTTAATCTCATGTTTAATTAGTCTTTAATCTGCTCCAATTGTCTAATTAAGGTTAAGTAGTTAAGCTTTTGTGTGTAGAGAGGAAAAAAAATGTATGTCAGTTGCAAGTAAGGGTGCGATTGCTATCTGAATTAGATTAGTTTGTAATTGTATTCTTTAATTTTTAGATCAAATGGTAAAGTTAATTTGAATTGGTCTTCTTTTTTTTTTCCTCGCACGAGAACTACATTTTTTTTAATTTATTGATTCATTTAAAGATTATATGAATTTATGGTTTAAACAAATAAAAAAATGGAATACCAAAATGTATCAATAATCAAACTAATCTTTATTATAAGAACAAATCCTTACACGCAACATTAATTTGACATTTACCTATAATCATTACAAAAGAAATTGCCGAATTACGATGGAATTAACGACATAATTAATTCCCTCATAAAATGACAAAATTTGCATTAGATTTTCCGTCAAAAGTTGAAAATAAAGAATATTCATATTCCTTGAAACAATTCAAATTTATTAAAATGAATATAAAGAAGATTAAGTAAAACAACAAACAATAACATATTTTTTTTTTCAAATTTGTTACAACCAAAGAAAGGAAAAAACTCACTCACACTCTAGCTCATAAGGTGACTCGAACCCCCGACCTATTGGTTGGAGGGGAAGCGTCTTACCAACAGACTGCGCTTTATCGTTACAAACAATAACATATACTAGTAATTAGTAGAATTTTTCAAAAAAATAAAAAAATAAAAAAATTGGGCTTGGTTTTATGGTCTGGCCTTATTTCTATATCACTTTATTTAAAAGCCCAAAAACCTTATTGGGCTAAAGTATTTTGAGCCCACAAGATTTGCCACTTGGCCCAAAACTAAAATCAATACAAAAAAGTTGTTTCAAAGAAAACAGAGACAGAGAGACTCCATATGAATAAGAATTCAAGCGCCAGATTCTAGAGAAGATGAAGATTGCTGTTTAATCTTTGCAGAAAAGAGTGATTGTGATAAGATAAATCAATATAGACTGCTTCGAGTGAGCCAAAACTCCAAGAAAAGAGAGAGAGAAGGAATTAAGCAGCAGACTTGTTCATTCATTAATTGCAACGTACATCTGCATTCAGCTATTTAATGACTACTTGCCCAAAATGGCACTACACAAACATGCAGAAAACACAACGGAAAGATGCTCCTAACAGAAAGGTGGTCCCCAAGGCCAGGTGCTCCTTTGTCTGCTACATAACAAAGTCTTGAAAGCGCCCAGGGATCTTCTTGTTGCGATCGGGCCGTCGATCAGTAATTGGGCCTTCTCCCGATTGGGCTGCTCCTTCGTTTGAGATGTTGGGCTCCCCCGGTACAGATCCAGTAGTTGTATCATTCTCCCCACCTTCAAAAATAACCTTGTCCTCAAGGTTAAAGTTTGGGAATGAACGTTGCACCCTCTCCTTTGATTCCCAAGTTGAGCATTCTGGTGGTTCTCCAGCCCATTGAACCAACACCTGTTGTTGTGGTCCGGCGGAAGTAATAACTTCTCTTTCGCCGCAGATGGCGAGTGGAATCGGCATTGGTGCTGAGTCGAGTGTTATCTCGGGCAGAGTACACAGCGGGGTAGAGCTACTTTCCTTGAACTGCTTCAACTTCGAGACGTGGAAGACGGGATGAATGCGGCTCTCCGGTGGAAGGGCCAAGCGATACGCAACACGACCAAGTCGCTCAGTAACACGAAAGGGCCCATAGTAGCGTTGAGCAATCTTTGGGGGTTGGCGGCCTCGAACTGAAGTTTGGCGATAAGGTTGCAACCGAACCAATACCATATCGCCTATCTGAAACTCAACATCGCGTCGGTGACGGTCCGCTTGCTGCTTCATGCGGAACTGAGACTGTCGGAGGATTTCCTTCAACTGATTGAGTAAGATATCCCTCTGCTGCAAAAGATCATCCAAAGCTTGAATGGAGGTCGCGCCCGGGGAGTAAGGAGGAATCATCTGCGGTTTACGACCATAAAGAGCTTCGAAGGGTGACATGCGGATACTGCTGCAATAGGAGGTATTATGCGAGTATTCTGCCCATCCTAAGTAAGATGCCCATGACGTCGGTCGTGCGAGGGTGAAAGCTCGCAGATACTGTTCAAGGGTCCGATTGACCACCTCGGTCTGACCGTCTGTTTGGGGATGGTAGGCGGTACTATGCCGGAGCGTGGTGCCACTAAGCTTAAAGAGATGCTGCCAGAAGTTGCTGATGAAGACCGGATCGCGATCGGAGATAATGATAGTCGGAAATCCATGCAAACGCACCACCATGTCTGCAAATAAGGATGCTGTATTCGTTGCTGTGAAATTCGACGGAAGGCACCCAAAATGAGCACTTTTGGTTAAACGGTCCACCACAACTAAAATTACAGTATACCCGCGACTCAAGGGTAATCCGGTAATGAAGTCCATTGTGATGGTGTCCCAAACACGACCCGGCACTGGTAAGGGCTGTAGAAGACCAGCGGGCGGCTGCGTTGAATATTTGATCTGTTGGCACACTAAGCAAGTAGCCACAAACTCCTTAACTGACTTATGCATATTCGGCCAATAAAATGTGGTCGCGAGGCGAATGAGAGTACGCTTAACTCCACCGTGACCTGCCATAGGGGTGGCGTGAGCTTCATGCAATAATCGGGGCTTGAGGGAGGAGGATTCACTGATGTAATAGCGCTGCCGGAAGGTGAGGATTCCATCAACCACATCATAATCTGAACTCAACTGATGCTCAGCAAATTTCTGGTGGAGTTCTTTGAGGTCAGGGCACCTAGTGTTCTCTTGTCGGAGCTGACTCAAGAGCTCTGTCGTTGGGATGCTTACAGCAATATAAACTTGCGCTAGAACACTCTCAAGCTCTGCTCCGTCAATCTGCTTGTCATGGCGCCGCGAGAGGGCATCTGCGGCCAAGTTCGAGGACCCCGAACGATAGTCAATGCGGAAATGGAAGCCAAGTAACTTTCGGACATATTTCTGTTGCTCTGGTGTCTGAATTGTCTGTTGAAGGAGTTCACGAATACTCTTTTGGTCTGTTCGTATGATGAAAAACCTTCCCAACAAATATTGCCGCCATTTGTGTACCGATTCCACAATGGCATGTAGTTCTTTAGTGTAGGTAGACGCCGCTTGCATTCGCGCGCTAAGCTTGCGACTAAAATAGGCGATAGGCTGCTCTTGCTGCATCAAGACAGCGCCAATTCCCACATCGGAGGCATCCGACTCCACCACAAACTCAATGTTGAAGTCCGGCAACCGCAATACCGGAGTGGTTGTCAAGGCCAATTTAAGTTTTTCAAAAGCAACCTCTGCTTCAGAATTCCAGCAAAACGAATCAATTTTTAGCAATTCAGTAAGTGGTGCGGCGATACCTGCATAGTGCCGGACAAACCTCCGGTAGTAGCCTGTAAGTCCCAAGAACCCACGGAGTTGCTTCACCGTGCGCGGAGTAGGCCATGACTTCATGGCATCGATCTTCTCTGGGTCAGCAAGGACACTACCTTCCGACACGATGTGGCCCAAATATGCCACTGATGGCTGCCCGAAAACGCATTTCGACGCTTTGAGCACGAACTCCTGGTGGCTCAGACAAGTAAAGACACGGTGGAGATGGTCGAAGTGTTCCTCCATGGTGGGACTGTAGACGAGGATATCGTCGAAGAAAACCACCACAAAATTGTGAAGGAACGGCGCGAACAACTGATTCATGGTGGCTTGAAATGTAGACGGGGCATTGCAAAGCCCGAAGGGCATCACCAAGAACTCAAAATGGCCGTCAGATGTTCGAAATGCCGTCTTTGCGATGTCCTTATGATGGACACGGATTTGATGGTATCCAGCATGTAGATCGAGTTTAGTAAACACTCTCGCCTTGCCGAGGTCATCGAGGAGCTCATCAATGGTGGGGATAGGGAAATTATCCCTTACCGTGACAGCATTGAGTGCTCTGTAATCCACGCAGAAGCGGAACGTCCCGTCTTTCTTCCGAACCAGCAACACCGGAGATGAAAACGGGGATTGGCTGGGACGAATGATGCCTTGAGCTAACATCTCAGAAACTAGCTTCTCCATTTCTTGTTTCTGAAATTGGGGATACCGATACGGACGAACATTGACTGGGTCCGTGTTTTGCTTAAGGTGAATCCGGTGATCTATGGTCCGGTGGGGAGGAAGACCAGTGGGCGGCGAGAATAGATGGTGGAATTGGTGTAGGAGCTGGTGTAGGGCAGAAGGTGCCGAATCTGGAATAGTGAATTGATTGAAAGAGGCCGGCCCACTTAGAGGGGAATCCAGCCCAATAAAGACAGCCCACATTGAGTCAACTGCTCGTTTGTGGACTAGGGCCTGCAAACGTGAAAAGGTAATCGGCTGCACATCAATCGTTGAGTCACCAACCAACGTCGTCGTGATGCCGGCAACGGTGAACATCATGGATTGCGTCGCATAGTTGTGGGTGACGGGGCCTAGTGTTTGTAACCACTGGATTCCGAGCACTACCGAAGGTCCGGCGATTTGAAGGAGGTGGAGATCCACCGTGGCCACATACCCCTGCATTTCAATAGGCACCGTCGGGCAAATCCGATTACAGACAATGTAATCTCCATTACCCACATACACACGAAATGGTGGAACCGGTTGTGTGTCTAATTTCAGCTGTTGTGCAATAATGGGGTGCAAGAAATTATGGGTGCTTCCACTATCGACGAGCACGCGGACTGCCTGCCGGTGTATTGCCCCTGATAGATGCAAAGAGCGGGGACGGCCTAACCCCGATAGAGTGTTAAGCGTCGAGATATCCCCACAAACGGCGGGATCTGGGGTCTCCTCCGGTGATGGATTTTCTCCAGAAGATGGATCGTCAGGATCTGCGTCGTCATCGGTGCCTAGCAGGCCATAGAAACGGCTCCGACAACGATGATTGGGCGTCCATTTCTGGTCGCAGTTATAGCAGAGACCCTTCTCGCGTTTCTCCCGAAGTTCTTGAGGAGAAAAACGGCGGACGGGCAGGGGTGGGGCTGGCAGCAATGGTGTTGATGTGGATTTGACCGGTGGCATCGATGGCGGTACAGAGGGGCCGCTCGGGTAGACGGGCGAAGGAGAAGGAGGGGGAATGAAGGAAACCGGAGTGGCCTTCACCGGAGAGCGCGATGGCCAGCGGTGTTCCACACGAGACTCATCCAAGCGCGCCTCATAAGCACGAGCTAAAGCAAAAGCTTCCATGAGTGTAGCTGGCTTCGAAATGGACAACTCCCTCCTGATATCAGCCTTCAAACCAGTGACAAAGAAACTAATAAGCAAGGGCTCGGAGATGCCAACAACCTGATTCATAAGGACTTCGAACTCTGCTTGAAATTCAGCGACGGTGGATTTTTGGGTGAGTTTAGAAAGGCGGCCCTGTGGATCATCATAGATAGAAGCGCCAAATCGGTGACGGACACTGTGAATAAAAACCGGCCAAGTGGACAGAAGGCGATTGGATTTCATCCACTGGAACCACGCAGCGGCGGGGCCTTCCATATGGAAGGAAACAATGCGCAGTCGCTGCTCTTCCGGGGTTTGGTGAAAATCGAAGAACTCCTCCACACGGAAAATCCAGCCGGAGGGATCAGAGCCATCGAAGCTAGGGACGTCCATCTTCATAGATCTAAAAGGGATGGGATCTTTAGGAGGCAGAGGAGGTGGCGGTACAGGAGGGGATATGGTGAGATCGGCAAAGCGGGGACTCAACAGCCGACATGAATTTAGTAAGGGTGTTGTTGGTGGCAGCGATTTGATTTTCCAGGTGAGCTTGAAGGGTTTGGATGGCAGAGAGGATGTCGGAGCCTGCCATGGGAGGAGGTGAGAACAATGAAAGCACCAATGATAAGATAAATCAATATAGACTGCTTCGAGTGAGCCAAAACTCCAAGAAAAGAGAGAGAGAAGGAATTAAGCAGCAGACTTGTTCATTCATTAATTGCAACGTACTTTGCATTCAGCTATTTAATGACTACTTGCCCAAAATGGCACTACACAAACATGCAGAAAACACAACGGAAAGATGCTCCTAACAGAAAGGTGGTCCCCAAGGCCAGGTGCTCCTTTGTCTGCTACATAACAAAGTCTTGAAAGCGCCCAGGGATCTTCTTGTTGCGACCGGGCCGTCGATCAGTAATTGGGCCTTCTCCCGATTGGGCTGCTCCTTCGTTTGAGATGTTGGGCTCCCCCGGTACAGATCCAGTAGTTGTATCAGATTGATTGTGATTCTTTGAGAAACCATATAATAGGACTTGCTGAAAGCTAGCAAAGATGCAATTGATACACACAACACTCAGTATGCATAACTCTCTTCTTGCTCATAAATTCATAATCCAAATGCTCCAACAAATGCTTTCTTGAGCGTTTGAATCTCCCAGAAAAATCGGATATTCCGATGAGCGGTGGTCGCCAATATGAAATACTCCGGCAAACGGTGGATGTCGGCGCCTTGGCCAATCACTACGCCGCCAAGCTTCAGCTCTGCCACCAACGCGGCCCTTCCGGCCACCGTATCGCCGCCGGGGTCCATGCCCAGATGATTGCTTCTGGATTCATCCCAGCCAGCCACATTCGTAACCGTTTGATTGATATTTACAGCAAATCCTCCAATTTGAACTACGCGGAGAAGCTGTTCGACGAAATTCCCAAACCAGATATCGTTGCAAGAACCACCATGATCGCCGCGTATTCTGCTTCCCGGAGCCCCAAATTGGCCAGAGATATATTTGAAAAGACGCCTCTGAGAATCCGTGACACGGTCTGCTACAATGCCATGATCACTTGCTATTCCCATAGCAACGATGGCCATGCCGCCATTCAGCTCTTCAATGAAATGAGGCGGCAGAGTTTTGGACCTGATAACTTCACTTACTGTAGCACGCTCGCAGCGTTGGCGCTTATCGCCACTCGCGAGGAGCAATGCCAGCAGCTGCACTGTGTTGTGCTCAAGTCGGGCTGCGCTTTGGTTACTTCTGTTCAGAATGCTCTGTTATCGGTTTATGTGAAGTGTGCAGCTTCGCCACTGGTGTCTTCTTCGTCGCTGTTTGCTTCCGCCAGGAAACTGTTTGATGAGATGCCGGTGAAGGATGAATTGTCGTGGACAACGATGATCACAGGGTATGTGAAAAATAAAGACCTTGATGCTGCAAGAGAAGTTTTTGATGGGATGGATCAAGATTTGGTGGTGGCTTGGAATGCTATGATTTCTGGATATGTGCAGGAGGGCATGGTTATGAAAGTGTTTGAAATGTTCAGAAATATGCACTCTTTGGGGATTAAATACGATGATTTTACCTACACCAATATCTTGAGTGCTTGTGCCGATGCCAGCTTGTTTCTTCATGGCAAGCAGATTCATGCATACATTCTGCGGACAGAGGTGAAGCCCCGAGGGATCTCATGGTTTCGGTGACTAACGCGTTGATCACATTATATTGGAAGTGTGGTCAAATTTACCAAGCAAGAACCATATTTGATGCAGCTTGTACCAAGGATCTTGTTTCTTGGAATGCTATGTTATCAGCTTATGTGAGTGTGGGGAAAATTTATGAGGCTAAGGCCATTTTCAATGAGATGCACGAGAAAAATATTTTATCCTGGACAGTTATTGATTTCAGGGTTGGCTCAGCATGGTTTAGGTGAAGAAGCTCTGAAACTTTTCAATGGGATGAAGTCTTACGGGATTGAACCGTGCGACTATGCCTTTTCAGGCGCCATCACCTCTTGTGCTGTACTTGCAGCATTGGAACAAGGGCGCCAGCTTCACGGTCAGCTCATTCGTGTTGGCTTTGACTCGAGCCTTTCAGCAGGAAATGCTCTTATAACAATGTATGGAAGATGTGGTGCTCTTGATGCAGCATATGTTGTGTTTCTTACCATGCCTTGTCTGGATCAGGTGTCGTGGAATGCAATGATAGCAGCCCTTGGACAACATGGGCACGGGGAGAAAGCAACAGAGTTATATGAAGAGATGTTGGAGGAACACATTTTGCCTGATAGGATCACATTTCTCACAGTCCTCTCTGCGTGTAGTCATGCAGGTTTAGTTGATCAAGGCAAGAAATACTTTGAGTCCATGACTAAAGTATATGGAATCACTCCCGGTGAGGATCATTATGCACGACTGATTGATTTATTGGGACGATCTGGAAAATTAAATGAAGCTCAGAATGTGATCCGGGCCATGCCTTTTGAGCCCGGAGCACAAATTTGGGAGTCGTTACTTTCTGGCTGCCGGCTTCATGGAAACATGGATTTAGGGGTCCATGCTGCGGAAAACTCTTTGACATGATTCCGCAGCATGATGGCACCTATATCCTTTTGGCAAATATGTTTGCTGCTGCAGGGCAATGGCATAATGTTGCTGCAGTCCGTAAGTTTATGAGGGATAGAGGAGTGAAGAAAGAGCCCGGGTGTAGTTGGCTTGAGGTCGAAAAGAAGGTTCATGTGTTCTTAGTTGACGACGCTGTACACCCTGAGGTTCATGAGGTTTACAATTATCTGAAGGGGTTGGTGGTAAGGTTAAGGGAATTGGGATATGTTCCAGATACCAAATATGTATTGCATGATATGGAGTCGGAACAAAAAGAACATTCGTTGTCAACACATAGTGAGAAGTTGGCAGTTGTTTATGGGTTCCTAAAACTTCCTCGTCATGCCACCATTAGAATCTTCAAGAACCTCCGTATTTGTGGGGACTGCCACAGTGCAATCAAGTTCATGTCGAAAGCTGAGGATAGAGAGATTATTGTAAGAGATGGGAAGAGGTTTCATCATTTTAGGGATGGTGAATGCTCTTGTGGTGATACTGGTGAAGACTTGGTTGCTGAAGGTAGTTAAGTTTTGTTGTGTTTGTGTTCTCATATCCTCTGAAATGAAGAAACCGGAAACAACAATAGTAGCTGTTGTGGTTTATGTTACTTGGTGAAGAAAGTTGCTTCCCAACTCCCAATAACCAGTCCTATCAGTTCACCTTAGAATTGAATTGCTCTTCAAATTAGTTCTGTTATACCTTTTCCCAGTATTCCATGGAACTAGGTATAGCTCCTAATAACTCCGTGATAGGAGAATATTATGATTCTTTGATATAGTGAGCAGAATTTGGACTTGCAAATAGTGACTTTCTTTTCTTAGGCCGTATAACTCACACATTTGCAAGACAATGGTGTTTGAGTACATGTTGGCTTGCTTAGCCTTATTGACCCAATTAATTGATCATGGCAGGTAAACCTGCTAATATCCCATCATCAACCCTTGTGTCTTTGTTAATATTTCTGTTTATTGTGATGCTGTTGATGAATCATAAAACAATAGCTGTTTATTGTTGAAGATCTTGATGTGTGTTTAGGGTTTAGTGGGTTCATTAGTTGTCGTGTTAAAGTTGCAAGATTTGATTCTATTTAGACCGGAATGAAACTTATAAGTAGACTTGATTTATGTGGAGCAAACATAATAGATCTGTTCATCTCTTATCTAAGGAATTAGTGATATGCATCATATTAAGTAATGCATTAGAATATATAATTCACGATTGAACTACGTCAATGGATCATGTTAGTGAAAGACCTTTCATAGGAGCAAGGTACTAACAATACACTTCTCTATATTTTCAATTAATTGAACTATCAATGACTGGAAAAATGCTAAAGGTCTTCAACAAAAAGATTAAATGATCTCATCTAAACATAACTAATGAAGCATCATTGGTGTTATTTTTGGCTACAGAGAAAGCTGAAGTAAGGCTTCTCAGGAACAGGTATCCTTCTCAATAACCAACCTACCAGCCAAGATATCATGGCAATTTCGATGCATGCGCGCCATTGCTTCCAGTTGAGCCTCTCTGTATCTGCAAACCTTTTCAACAACTCCACAATAACAACCTGCAGAAGAACTATCATGCTTAGTAACATCCAGAATAGCCTTTTCTTTTTCAGTCTCTCAAAGATGTTCCTCCCCTTTACCGTGTTGAATATGGTGAAGATTTGGCAGAGGACAAAGATGTTGAAAATCAAAGTATCCTTTTCTGTGCCACTTAGTTTGAAAGTTGCTTCACCCTCGAACTGTATGGTAAGTATGATAATGATTTGGCATAGAGCTTGTCCTATGATGTCCCTCCATAATATGTTGGTTATAAATGGTTCCCTTTTTTCTACAGGCATCTCTTGCATAAGGCTTTCAGCAGGATTATCGACTGAAAGAGCTAAAACAACTAATGTGCCTACTACCAACTTTACCCACAGTAGTTGAGAGCTGCAAATGGAATCTTACCAGATGAAATGGATGTAACTATGTTGATTGCTGGGGGTTCTCCTGAAAAAATTGTAGTCACAGAGTCCGTCACCAGAGAGGCCGTTGTAGCTGTGAGCTGGAATTGTGCATATATCTGGATGTTGTTGTATACGCCTCTTCCCCACTTCATAGCTTTTTCTATGGGATCAAAACTATCACCCAAGATGATAATATCTGACTTTTCCTTCACGGAATAAGATTCTTGGATTCCAATAGAAACCCACACCAGCTTCCTCGAAAAGTTCTTCATCGCCTCCAATAACTCCTACTATATGGCCGAAATCTTTCAGGCATTGTAACAGCAGAAGCTTGTCTGAAGTAGAGGCTCCAGCAATCACACTATACTTTTCTGCCTTCTCCAATCTCTCTTGATCAGTAAAGCTTCTAAATTCTTCGCCTTCAATGATGGCATCTGTGACTGCTGTTTGATTAGGACTGAGTATGCCACATTCTAGAGCCGATATCTTTGCCTTCTGGATCTTCATGTTCTGTTGTGATCGTTTGACGTGCACTCTGGCTTCTTGGCATTCTCTCACAATTTGCTTATGTTGTGCCGAAACACATCCTTTAGACCTAAAAACCCTATCAATGTGAAATTTTCTTGGTTGAGCCCTGAAACAGTTGCGTGTGCATACGCTATGCAGTTGAGGCCATTATTCTTCATCCTGGACAATTCTCTTGAATGTTGCCCTCGCATTTTCACTGATATCTTTGATTACCCCATCTTCTTCATAATATTGAGTGCAAAGAGCCAGAATCTCATCCACTGTCCTTTCATGTGAATGTGTACTCTGTTATCACCGTTTCTCTGTATCCAAATGCAGCCATCTTTCTTCTGTTGGTCGAGGCTTTCAATATCGAGCATGCTACAGTTTT